>NC_090296.1:90974215-91277245 GCF_039906515.1 Pseudorca crassidens | reverse complement strand
TGAGTTTACCAGCAAAGAAGTGCTCATGCTAACCAAGATCACAGACACAGGAGGGATGCTTACCTCATAAGTTTCTTCTAGGGGTTCAGGGAGGTAATTCAACAGGATAAATCAACATAAATCATTTTAGTTCCTTGTCTGGAACAAGGAAGGTGGTCAGTAAATATAGTTTCTTTAAAAAGGAGAAAGAAAAATTATGTTTCAGGAGTGGTTTCATTTCAGTAAAAACAATTACAGATTACCTTCATAGTTCCAAGCCCAGTTAGAGACAGGGAGCTACACCTGTCCCAGCTATCAGAGTGGGGTCTGGTAGGGGACTGAGCTGTGTGTGTGCTGTGTGTGTGCCACAGCACAGAGCTCTGCCTGATACGGGCTGTGAGAATTGTAACCCCAAAGTACTGAGGGAGTTCAGAGAAGGGAGAGATTTCAATTTTCTTTGACTATTGACTTGCTACTGCATAGTAACTGTAATATCTTCTAAGAATGACAGTCAGACATTTCTCACAAGGGCTAATGAATCACTCCATTTAGCTGTGACAACAGCAAGGCAAAGACATATCTTCAAGGGCCCAGACGTTATTTTTCCAGCCTTGTCCCGGGGATATAATGTGCCTAGAAGTTATGACAAATTAGCTGCTTGTGGCAAAGCTACATGGACCCTTTTATAAAAAATGGAGTTAATGGGTTATTATTGGCAAGGGAAATCTAGTTGGATAAGGAGGGTGGGTCCTGGCTAGGAAGGACTTTGAAAAGCAGCAGAAGAGGTTAGACTTGACTCAGGAAGCCCAGGGATGAGTAACAGTGTCAAAGGCATGGACCCAACCTCCATTTAGTCACAGGTCATTGCTGTACT
Organism: Pseudorca crassidens; assembly: GCF_039906515.1. Classification (NCBI taxonomy): domain Eukaryota; kingdom Metazoa; phylum Chordata; class Mammalia; order Artiodactyla; family Delphinidae; genus Pseudorca; species Pseudorca crassidens. Next base: position 91,276,392 of record NC_090296.1, on the reverse strand, counting down.
TCAATGTCCCAACAGTTAGTTTACACAGGAAAGCTGAGGGTACAGTCACCAGACCATCGTACAGGGTCATGGAAAGGAAGTAAAAGAGAAGTAATTAGAAAAAAGCAAAATGTAACTATAGATGTGAGGAGAATGCAATTCTATGCTATTTTTCTACCGTGCTAACTTTTTTTTCTTACCATTACCGTTTTCCTAGGAGCGAGCATCTCTTAATTTCACACTGCCGTGTTTATGCTTCCAGGTGCCTGAACTACATTCAGAAAGACCAGCCTCTGGGTGCTTTCTGTGCTTTGAGGGGAAGAAGGCATCCTTGAAGTCAGGGTGCTTAAGAAGCAGAGCCTTCTGTTGGCAGAAATGTGTGTCCATATGTTCAGGGAGGCTGTTCTGGTCAAAAGAATATAGCTGACTTCAAGCGACCTCACGTCCTGGGTGCTGTGTGGTCCGATGCCGGGCTCTGGGGACCGCAGGAGAGCAAGCAGCCTGGTGGAGGAGGAGCAGGATGGGGAGGCCTCCAGCGTAAGGTGGCCACAGGCCCCACTGCAGTTCTGGGGTGCTCACTCTAGCTGCCCCCGTCAACGGGCCCCCTCGGCCTCCCAAGTTCTTCCTTGCTCCTCTCTCCACCTCGTGCCCCGTCAGCCCTAAGGCTTTGCACGCTCAGGGTTCCTGCCTCCTCATGATTTGGCATCCTTGTGGCCCATAATGGCCCCTGCTCCTGTCTTTCAATATGGCTTTGTTTTTTTATTGCAAATTGCCCGCTTATATCTGTTTTATTTATTTTTTCCAACTTCAGCTCCCGAAAGAGAAAAATCTGACTCCACCAGCTCATTTTATTTTGTACCATATCATTTTCATTAAAAAAACAAAAAACAGCTTCAGTGAGGTATAATGGATACACGAAGAATTTACACATAGTTAATGGAGACAGTGTGATGAGTTTGGGCATATGCAAACACCCAAGATACCATCAGCACAATAAAAGTGTGGGCCACTGGTGACTCAGTGGATGGCACCTGTGGGTTCCGTGCCTCCGAATCACAGCTGTGACCCCTCTGGGAGAGGTGAGGGGTCTCGGGCCTGTGTGGTTAGCAGGGGCTGTGGCAGAGCAAGCTTCTGAGTGGCACATTTCTCCAGGTTCTTGCACTCATTAATTTCCCCAGGCTCTCTGCTGGGTGCGAGTGTGGGGCCTCTGGGGGTCCCGGTACTGGAGGTGGTGATCATGGGAGGCCCTGGCATCTTCCTGCCCATCCTGCGGTAGTCGTAGCATATGCCCATGCCAGAGTCCACAAGGGTAGCCTGTTCTAGGTCAGGGCATGACAACTCAGTGTAAATGAGCATGTCACTGAAAATGACAAAGCAAAAGAGAAGCCAAGGTTTGTCTCTCACGGGCCTCCCTCTGTTGTTCCACTTCTGAGGTGTGAGTGCTGTAGGAAGCAGTGGCTGCCCCTCCCGTTGATGAGGCGAGGAGTTTAAAGCAGGTAGTACGCTTAGTAGCAAAGCCAAAACCCAACTCTGGCTGATCGAGTGCAGAAAAAGGTATGAACAGACAGTCTCAGGAACTTCTGAGATTCTCCCGGGGGGTTTGGAAGCTGTGCCACCAGGTAGAACCTGCTTGGTCATTGAAGACACCTCTCTTACTGTTGCTGGGCATCCGGGCTCAGCTTGCTCCGTGGCACCACAGTCCTGGACTCTGCTGCTAAAACTGCAGCCACCCTTGCTTCTGGAAAGCAGGCAGAGCTACCACTAGCCTTTGACAGAATGAGCTCTCCAAGGCCGAGGCTTTTTCCAATTTAAAATTTGGGGTGCTGTTGTCTGAGGGTGGGTCCTGGGTTACCCACCGAGGCCCTAGCTGTAAGGAAGGCTAGTGATGCAACTTTCAATGGTGGGCTCTGCTTATTAAGGGAGAGGATTCCCCAAGCATGGAAATGGAGTTCAGATACTGAGCAGTAAAGTAAATGATAAGGATCCTCTTCTGAGGCTTTGTCCATTCTTAGAACAAGGGAACAATGTGAGGAAAACAGTATGCTATGAACTACACGTTTGTGTCCTACCCCAAATTCATATATTGAAACTCTTGTCCCCAATATGATGGTATTTGGAGATGAGGCCTTTTTGAGGTGATTAGGCCATAAGGGTGGAGCCCTCACAATGGGATTAGTGCCCTTATAAGAAGAGACATGAGAGTTTTCTTCTCTCTCTGATCTCCATATGAGGACACAAGCAGAAGACAGCAATCTGCAAGCCAGCAAGCGAGCCCTCACCAAAAACTGAATCTGCCACACCTTGGTCTTATATTTCCCAGCCTCTATGTGAGAAATAAATGTCTGTTGTTTAAACCACCCAGTCTGTGGCATCTTGCCTGAACTGACAAAGACGTATTTTAGGGAAGTTGGTTTGGCAGTTTAAGGATAGATTTTATGAGAGAGACTTAAACCATAGGCAACCCCTGGTGAGTGGTGTAGAAATACTATGCTGATCTCACATGCTTAGAGCAGTAGATCTGATTACCTTGTCGTGTCTCATGAAAGGAAGAGAATTCTAATATAGAAAATAATTTCTAAGCACCTCCATTTGGGGAGGAGAATAAGCTGAGATAGGTAGACCAATAGGCACATGGACAGATGCACAGACAGATGCATCCAGAGCACAGGAGGTGGTATTGTCTAGTTGTGGAAGAGTGTGCTTGCATTTTACTACTAGATTACTTGCTAAGTATGGAAGCTTGGTAGGTTAATTCACCTCTAAGTGTCAAACTAGTCACCTGTAAAAAGGGGGAAATGATAACACCCCTAGTATACAGTGAGTTAATGCATAAGAAACTCTCAGCAGAGTGCTCTCCAAACCAGGTCGCCACTAAATGCTAGGAATTAATAGTGATATTCTGACATGGGGTCATGAGGGCTGGGCTGTTTGGTAGGCATGGAAGTGAGGGAGGGAGCGTGAATTTGAGAAAGATGTGAAAGGCAGGACGACAGGACATTGTGACAGATATGAAGGGTAAAGGGGACGGGAGAATGAAGGGTCAAAGAAGACTCCATAAATTATTGATAAATCATCTTTCTCACTTGGTTCTTGGCATTGGGTTATTTTGGTTTGAGCCGGCATTTTTTCAGATAAAATAACAGAAAGAGAAGAATTGAGAATTTGATCTGATACAATGAATTTTCCGAGAAGCAAAAGAATGGCTGAGAGCATGTACACAGGGAAGCCGGGGAAAAATTCAGCTTACACACACACACACACACACACACACACACACACACACACACACACACACACACACACACACACACACACACACCCTGCACTCCTTCTTTATAAAAAGAGGACAACTGAAAACATAGGGGACAATTTTACACTGACTTTACTGGTCAGATAGCCTGATCCTTAATCACATCTCCTTCCTTTAAATCTATTTTAGAAGGAGATAGGATATAAATTGCAAATAAATAAATAATCAGGTCAGTTCATCCACCTTAGGGATTGACTCTTTGCTCAGCAAATGGAGGTCAGAGCCGTACAAGGAGAAAGATGAGAACTGGCCCTAACTCCAAAATTTCACCTCAGTGGCCAGTCCCTGGGCTGGAAGTCCCTACTGTGTCGTTCCCTGAGGGGACTTCCGAAATCCTACACATTCTAGCACGTTATTACCGGGAGAGGAAGTAGTTGTTAAGTTCACATGCTAACAGTAGTAGATATAATTTTCCATTAGCCTCTAGTCTCCCGTAGCAGAAGGGTAACTAGGGAATGAAAGATGAGATTTATAGATAATAAGCCTCAACTTATTTCATGGCTTGCTGCCAAGAGCATAGTCTGGAAACCAGAAGTATCAGCATCCCTTGGGAGCTTGGTAGAAATGCAGAGTATCGGGCTTCACTAACCCAGACCTCCTAAATCAGAATCTGCATTTTAATAAGATCCCCAGGTAATTTGGGTGAGCATTACATTTTGAGAAGTACTGGCTGAAGGCAGGAGAGGGAGAGAGAGAGAGCCGGAGATCAGTTTTATGGGCGGGAGAAAGCTGAGGCACTGAGAAGGTGGAAGAAGAATGAAGGCCTAACATAATTTTACCTAAAGCTGGCTTTTGAGTGGTGTTGAGAAAGTGACTCATGACAGAATCCCTTGCAATGTAGAGGCAGCAGTAACAGTCTTCACAAAGTTCTCTGAAGCCCATAAGTGTCATGTCAGCTCAGCTCCAGGTGCAGAGCTGCCTGTCGACGACAGGTTTATTGAGCTCAGCGTGTGCAGAGCACTTGTCCTCTTCCTTTAAATTGGAAACAGATTGAAGCGCTGTAGGCAGTGTCATTGAGAAGGTGGCAACCGTCTTGTTCCATCTCCAAAGTCACCCACAGTGAAAGTGGACTCTAACAACCCCAGGCCACTCTGGTTGGACTTTCAGGCCCTCATAGAGTAACTTTCTAAATAAGTCCTCTTCTTCAGTTTTTTTTTTTCCGGTACGCGGGCCTCTCACTGTTGTGGCCTCTCCCGTTGCGGAGCACAGGCTCCGGACGCGCAGGCTCAGCAGCCATGGCTCACGGGCCCAGCCGCTCTGCGACATGTGGGATCTTCCCAGACCAGGGCACGAACCCGTGTCCTCTGCATCGGCAGGTGGACTCTCAACCACTGCGCCACCAGGGAAGCCCCAGTTGTTTTTTTTTTAATTCCCTATGTTAGTGGTTCTCAAAGCGTGATGCCCAGACCAGTAGCCTCAGTATCTGGGAACTTGTTAGAAATGTAAATTTCTCAGGTTCCACCCCAGACCTACTGAATCAGAAACTATGGGGGTGGGGCCCAGCGATCAGAAACAAGCCCCCAGGAGTTTCTGATGCCAGCTAAATTTGAGACTCAATGCCCTATGTCTTTTAAAAAACTTAAATGGAAATGAAACAAATCTCCTTTGGCCAGCTTTCTAGGGGATAGAAATGTCGATTTTCTTCTTGGACGGCCATTGTATTTCTGTACTATGGCCACTAAGGAAAAAAAAGTCAAGTGCTTTTAAAAAGGACTTTTGCAAGTAGTGTTCCCTGTACACACACACACACACACACACACACACCTCTTTGTGAAGCAGATAGGGCAGCTGTCCAACCCCCATTCTCTGTCTTAACAGACAAGGAAACTGTCCCCAACCAGTCAGATGTTTGATTCCCAGGAGCCAGGTCTATTTGGGTTTTGTGTTTTCAGGAAACATTCAATGCAGAAATTCTGTAAAGTCTCCTCAAGGAAGAGATACCTCCCCATCAATGAGGCTATTTTCTCTCATGCCATCTGAAGTTCTGTGGTCTTTTTGGAGGCCCTTTGGAATGACTGAAGGTGTGGGAAATCTTTGACTAGTTTTTGCTTTATTTGTAAAGTTCCTTTTTAACATGGCTCAGTAGAGCTAGTGCATCTCCAGTTCCTTCCAAAGAAAGGGGTTCAGCACCCTGAATCTGCCTTCTCATTTGCCTTTGATTGAAATTTGAGAGGCTCCACAAGCCACTGGGGTTTGGGGTTCGGGGCTGGGAGCTCTACTTCAAGAGGAGAGCTACCAGCCCTTTGAGGACATTAGAGTGTCTTGGCTACTGCCATGGTAGTCCAGACCAGTAGCCCAGTATCCTGCCAAGTTAATGTCCTGCCCCCATTTCCAGAGCCCTGAGAGCGTCCTGTGATAAGTGCATATTTGACCAGGAGCAGAGAGCAGGCACGACTGAGAGTGGGCAGGAAGGTGCGGCCACCCCCACCAGACTGTGGGACCATGTGGCTTCTCGTTCTGGGTTATATCTGAGAGGCAGGCTCTGAGAAGCTGCCTCGTGGTGGAGGATGAATCTTTAACTAGGATGCAAAGATAAAGGTTTCTGGTCCTAGATCTCCTGATTCATTTGCCACATAAGTTTGGGCAAGTCACTGAAGCTCTTGGACTTCATTCTCCTCATCTATTAAATGGGAGTATTAATACCTGCCCTGCATGTTTCCTGGAGGTGTTGCAAGACTTACATGAGGTCTCCCTCTGAAAGTAGCCTGTAACCTGGGAAGTGCTGTGCAAAGGTGGAGGCTGGGCATTCCGCATGATCCCTCCAACTGTGTGGTCCCCACTGCTTGTCCCCTCGGGGAGAAGTCTACTGCTCCCCTCCCACATGGGAGCACAGAGAATGTCTTTCAGGGGGACCACATAAGCTTCTCGCAACAGGGCAGTGATTCTTTAGCAATGCTTTTGTACGCCTGGACTCAGAGCCACCCAGAGGAGCCATGAGAGGGTGCCTCACCCCTCTGCGCCCACGAGACTCTGCTGCCAGTGCGCTCTTCTGCGCAAAGCATAGAATCCAAACCCATGAAGACAGTCTCTGTTCTGCCCTCCACGAAGCTGAATAGAGTCCATTCTACTTCTTCTGCACCTTTTATCTCAAAGCATTCCCAAGCACACAATACACTTCACAGCCTGGTCCTCTGCCACAAGACAATAAAGGGTCTTTCACTAACTGGCCCTGTTGAAATGCCACCACCTCCACTGTGCAGCTGCCAGATAGCTGTTCTGGGCTGAGCAGAAAACACCTCTCAATTCCAGGTCATTTAGAATGTCATACGCTGATGAGAGTTCAGGAGGATAGCACCGCGGCGTGCAAGTTATGGAGAGAAAATCTGGATTTTCGTAAAATGCACACAGCAAACCCAAACCAGTCTCCCAACCAATCCTAAGAAAACTAGACTGACTCTATCAGAATGATGTTGGTTTGCTTTGCAATGAAGATCCAAACTTTGACCCTGTCCATTTTTGTCCCATTCGAAGTGGCCTCTTTACTCTAAACAATTAGGCCTCTTAAAATGGGAGTTGTATGAATAAAATTTGAGAGTGGTAGAATAAACTTTATTTGGTCTTGTCCCCAAATAACTATGGATATATTAGTCTGTTTTTGCCTAACTCAATGTAACAAAGGGTCTGTTATGTGACAGAGCTGGGTTAGGAGCTGGGAGGCGAACGTGAATTGGACAGTTTCTGGCCTCAGTGTCAAGCACATTCAGACGTTCACATACCCTGCATAAAAGGAAAGGGCTTGGGGGTAACTTCAGACCCCTGACTCTTTTTTCTTCACGACATATGGGCCTCTCTTAGCAGAGCACCCAACTAGAACAGCTCTAACAGCCAAAGGCCATCTCATCTTGTCCTCAGTTTCCTTCTTACTATTGAAAGGAAACCCAGAACAAATTCATGGAGGTTTTTAGTAATTATTTGCATAAATGACCTTATAGTCACAATACCAGAAATTATTACTGGTATTTGGGTTTCTTTTCAAGGGCTAACTAAATCTAAGCACAACTTTCATTAAGTTCTCTTCAAACGGTTGATTTAAATTTTTATTGAGTATGGTTTAGATTTTATTTTTCTAACTGCCCAAGTAAATGCCCCGTAACAGAGGAAGTTTTGAGTTGTGTTTATTCCCTTGATCTATACATGTGGGTCTAAGGCAATGCCTAGAAACCCTCACCCTTTAATTTCAGCTACTTTGGGTGTGTTTTAGCTATTTTTGAAGTCAACATGACCCTTTTGCAGAATTCTTCATGAGCACAATGAAGGAAGGAGGGGGAAACTTGTGATGGCTTAAAATCTATTCACAGACTCAAATCTGTATTTTCAGAGAACCATATAAAACCCATTACCAGCAATTTGTTAAACACCAGTTTGTGCCAGAGCTATGCCGGGAACTTGCCAGAAGCATAGGGATAAGTATATGAGCCATCTAAGCAAAAATCCTTGGGGAGATCTGGGCAGCGAGATGAGGTAATCACGAGAAACAATTTGAGAATACTCCAGGATGGTAGGTCGTTAAGTACTAAAGTTTCTGCTACAGACTTCAGGGGTCAAAGGCATTCAGGGTAATTGAAAAATACGGATGTATTGCTGTTCACAGAAGGCTTTGTGAAGGAGGAAAGAAAACCTGGGTCTTGAAGGATTATATTTGATAGTTGGAGTTCAGCCAGGGGAGAGGTATTAATTTAGACAAAGTCAGACAGAGCAGAGGGATGCCTGGTACATTTTTGTGTTGATGAACTAGGGCGAAAAACTTTTTAGTTTTTAGACTTCCAGTTGACCATTGAGATGGTGCATCGATGGCCACATGTCCGCTTAGTAGAGTGGTGAACCTGCTTCTTCAGTTCCAGCTTTCCCTCAATTGCCCTCTCCTCCCCCAGGGTCAATTTTCCCAGGGATTCAGCTCCTCCACGGACGGGTGTTTGAACTGCAGGCGATATCACTCTTGTGATGTGGAATAGCATATTTACTGGATATTTCTAGATCATCTAACCCAGTGATTCTCTCATTTTTACGTATATTACAATCACTTGGAGGGCTTGTTAAATCCCAGATTGCTGGGTCCTACCCGCAGGGTTTTCAGTTCAATAAGTCTGGGGTCTGGGACAGGGCCAGAGAAACTTTCATATTTAACAAATCCCCAGTGAGGTTGGTGATGCTGGTCCAGGGACCACACTTTGAAAACCCCCAATTTAATCCATTATCTCAGTTTACAAAGGAAGAAACTGGGGCCCAGAAAGCTCTGAGTTTAAAGAGTGCTTAAGAAGGCAATTACCCACTACCCCTTCGCTACTCACCCCGTGCCAAGTCCAGCCTAATTCCCAATTCCTACAGGGCAAGTCTGACTTAGATTTTAATTGTCTGAGAGCTGAGCTTCTTTAATCTCAGTGAAAATTTGTGTATATTTAGGGACAGATCTTCCGAAAGGCAGGAGGATGAACCAGCTAACTTTGAGGCTTTTGGGTCTATGAAAATGTTACATTAATAAAATAACTTTTTTTCTACAAATTAAATATTAATTTATTATGTCCCTGATTTTACAACCTGTAGGTGGCAGTGCCTTCCTTCTCTAGATGCAGCTAGAGGCCTGAGCCGGTTCATTTTCTGAGGAGCTGGGAAGGCTACAGTGTATACGGTATTAGAGATTAGGCCATCTACCCCGGCCCGGCCCAGGACAGCTCTGCCAGGGACGGCAGAATCAGATAGCAGGGTTTAGCATTCTGAGACCTGAACTGTCCCTGATTAACGTGTGAGGTTTTATTAATTTCTAATGTTTTAATCTTATCATTTTCTTGTTTAACTAGTTACATTCTTATTCTTGCCCAAGGTTCTAAAACTTAAGACTTGTGAAAAGCCAGAAACCAGAGACATAGCAAAGTGGACCTATTAAAATGCCATGAATTTACTGTAAGAGAGCATTCTTCACTGGAGAGGTTTATCACTGCCAAAGCACTCTTTCACTGGTGAAAGTCCGGGGCAGAAAGGAAGAAAAAGAAAAGTATGATTCTAGGAACCACATTGCAGAAATGCCAAAGGGAGGTTCAAACAAGTAAGTGAGTGTTCATTAGCTCCTGTCAATGATTAAACATGAATTCCCCATTTACATATGACCCAGGACTTGAAGATGCATGATTTCCATTTCCATTTCTTCAGCAGTCACTGACAAAATTCACTCTACGTTCAATCTTAAGATGAAATGGTATTGTAAAAGGCTGAGGGGTGCGCTTGCAAACATCCAGCACTGATACATACTTGTTCACTCTGCCTCCCAAAGACCCCAAGGCTCGTTCCCTTTCCCAATTTCACTTCCCCTCGAAAAGCCACTGAACTGTCTCAGCAGCCACCAGGGCAGAGAAAAGTTCTGATCTTATGCCTTTTGGCCATTCCCTCCCTTCTCTCTCCACAGAGAGAGCTATGATTTCCTGATGCTGTCTTCTCTCTTTTAAGTCATGCAAAGATCAATTAATTCCATCTCAGTTAATTTCATTGGTTGTTCCAACATCTTATTACCAGTTGAAGCTATTGTCTCCAAGTTACCTACGGAATTGAGTTTAAACTCTTTGCGTTCAAGGATGTAGGGTTAGTTTCCACCTTAATTCTTCAGCTTCATCTCTCTCTATGTCCTATTCTCCTCCCTGCACTTACTCTGAACATCACATCATTTCCAAAATGATTTTTTGCCTGTGCTTTTGTACATTCTGTTCCTTCTAAAAAATTCATATTCATTTTTGAAGATTAACTGTCATTTAGGGGAAGTGTTTCCAGACTCCCACAAACAGCAGCTAGATCCTCTTTTAAAACAGCTTTTAGCACATTATGGTGTAATTTATATGTTTATGTGTCAGTTCTTACTCCTAGGCCCCCTGCCTTATTTTATTCTACCACCCACTGCAATAGGTTGGTGCCGAAATGGTAGCAACTGTCTTATTCTTCTTTGTTATATCCCTAAGACCTAGCATAGAGCTGGGCAGATAGTGGATGCTGAATAAACATATGTGGGTTTTTAATCAATGAATCCTATTCAAGATGCTTCTTTCTTTTGTTTACTCAGGAAAGCCCCTCTTTTCTCAGTTTCAACCTTTTGCCTTTCAATTCTCTATTATTTCATTGCGAACCAACCAATAACTTGAGTTCTACAAGTGGTAGGGTTGTATCAATGAAAAGACAGAAATGTTGCAGTGAAAAGCTTGCATAATGATGACAGTTCTTCTTGTCTTCCTCCCCCTCCCTCTTTTTCTCCTCCTCCTCCTCCTCCTCCTTCTTCTTCTTCATCTTCTTCTTTTCTTCTTCTTCTTCTCCTTCTCCTTCTCCTTCTCCTTCTCCTCCTCCTCCTCCTCCTCCTCCTCCTTCTCCTCCTTCTCCTTCTCCTTCTTCTCCTCCTTCTTCTTCTCCTCCTTCTCCTTCTCCTTCTTCTCCTTCTTCTTCTCCTTCTTCTTCTTCTTCTTCTCCTCCTTCTTCTTCTTCCACTACTACTACTGCTACTAAAAAGCAGCCTCGTTAGTATCTGCAAATCTTTGAAAGTTGCCTGAATCCCCCTTCAGAATATTCACAGAAGTTTTCATCTACCTTTTTTTCTGCTAGATGAATTAACCTTTCCTTAATCACCTGAATTCAAATAAATAAAAATGATTTATTTGCAACTGTTGGGCATTATATTTTATTATCAGTTGTGAAACAATGTTGTGTTCTGCTTATTTTCACTGCAATAGTATGCTTTTTGTGATACTTTTTTAGATAGAGTATTGGGGCCAAGTGTGTGGTCAGCACCAACACTGCAAACATTGTTTTTTAGAAGAAAATGAATGTCACATTTCAGCAACTGACCTAAAAGTGAACTTTTTGAACATGCCCTATGTTTTAATGTGAGAAATTTGGCTCTGCTTATACATTTGGCATCAATCTGTAAGAGTGGTCAATTCTTTCATTATGTAACGCAAACAGGGCAGAACATGGGGCTGAAAACATGTAGACCTGAGATTATGCTGGAAAATCTCTTACGATCTCCAGAAGCACATCCTTGATAATCCCCAGTGACATGTCCTTGTGTTTTCCGTGGTAATGGGGACAAAATGGGAGAAAACTGGAGGAAACAGGAGGCAGTCCTTTAGAAAAGGGCTGTCCAGCTCCATGTCAGGAAAGCTGGAAAGCTGTCAAATATGGGTGAGGATTGGTGACCCAATTTAGAGAGTCAGTGACAATGACTGGCAGAGCCTGACATGGCCTCTCACTGTGGTTAGTGCACCTGGGCACATAGAAATAAGTAGTGTAGAAGCAGAAGATTATCTTTAAAGAAGGAGCCCATTGCTCTGGCATTTAGCAGGCAAGCAGAGATTCCACTTGTTTGGGAAATCAGGAGATTAATTCCTCCTAAAATTTCCAGATGGAGATTATAAGGGAGCAGCGAACCCCACAAGGCAGCCTGCAGGACTTGTTAGGCTGGAAGATGAGCCCTCCGACTTGAGAGAGAGGGCAGGAGGAGATCTCAACAGTGATTCAAGGAGAGACCCTGGACCCACACACATGACTTTTCCCAGTAAGATCCATTTGGAGTAGGAATTAAAATATTAAATAGCACAAGCCCTGTGAGAAAGCAAGTGGACAGATTTTATCCACAGATGCTGCAGCCAGGTGGTATATTTAATAGTGTTACACAAGAAATCACTATAAAGAACTTCAGGGCTTCCCTGGTGGCGCAGTGGTTGAGAATCTGCCTGCTAATGCAGGGGACACGGGTTTGAGCCCTGGTCTGGGAAGATCCCACATGCCGCGGAGCAACTAGGCCCGTGAGCCACAACTACTGAGCCTGCGTGTCTGGAGCCTGTGCTCCGCAACGGGCCGCGATAGTGAGAGGCCCACGCACCGCGATGAAGAGTGGTCCCTGCTTGCCGCAACTAGAGAAAGCCCTCGCACAGAAACGAAGACCCAACACAGCCAAAAATAAATAAATTTAAAAAAGGAACTTCAGAGTGTGCAGGAAGAACTTTCCAGATAGCACTCATGTGAGAAATTATTTTCTTTCCATCCACAAGTTAAGATAATTTATAACACCTTCCCACCATAGCAAGGCAGAAGAGAAGGCATTTTAGAGCAGTTATTTTGCAGAAACATGTTCACGTTGGAGTAAAATAAACCTAGAGAATTTCAGCTTTGCATATCTATGAAGTAGCAAATAGTAACCAAAATACCTAGAGCAAGAGAAACACATTAAAAACAAACAAACAAATAAATAAACCCCACTTTCTTTGAAGGCTGACCTCAAAGCATTGGTAACTGCACTGACAAATATTTGTGTATTTTATATATATATAATACATATTATATATATATATTCCCATTTATTTTTATTAAACATAACAATGCAAAATTATATATATATGTATTAATTAAAATTTATGTGTAAAGTTTAAAGAGTAATAATGAAATGGACTCACCAACAAGCTTAAGATACATCTAAGGCCCCTGTGTGTTTACCCTGCTCTGATCCCTCGGCCTACCTCCTAGAGTTAGAATTATTTTTCTTATTCTCTTGTTTTTCTTTAGTGTTTACCAAATTTATATCCCTAAATTGTTTACTTTTAAACTTTATACAAGTGGAAGATAATGCCGTGTATATTCTTCTGGAACTTTCCCCCCTCTCATCTTTGTGCTTTGAGAATTCTGTTTTACTGCTGTGTGGCATCTCTTGTAAGAATACACCACAGTTTATTTATCCAGATTTTTGTCAATGGACATTTAGGCTCTTTCTAGGTATTACAGTTCCCCCAAATGCTTACATGTAAGAATGCTTACATTCTTGTCCATGTTTTCCGGAGCGCATGTGCAAGTGTCTCCCAAGATCCAAATAGTGATGTAGTAGGAAACACACAACTTCTACTTGATTAGGTAATGACAAATTGTTTTCCTACCAGTGTGGTTTACTCTCAGCCAGCAGTATATAGGAATTCTGGTTGTTCTATACATATTCTCTTCAACACTTGCTATTGCCAGACTTCTACATTTTTGCCAGTCTGGTGGGAGCAAAATACTTGTGGTTTTAATTTATATTCTCCCTTTCAATGAGGTTGAACATATTTTCATATGCTTTCTGGCCATAAGTCTTCTTTCTTTCATGAAATACCCAATTTTTATGGGATTGTTTGTTAATTTTGTAGAGTATTTAAATATCCAGTATCCAATCCTTTGTCAATTATAATGTGTGGCAAGTGTCTTCTACTAGTTGTAAGTTAAACTTTAACTTCTCCATAAAATTATGGTAATATTTTCACCATTTGTTACATGCATATGCAGAGTTAGCTCTATTTGCATAGAAAAAGTAAATTTCCATTGCAGTATAATAAAGCTGTTTTATATCCTAATATCTGGCTTGTAGTAACAGTGTTTTACATATTTGGTTATCATAGAATCTGAATGGCTAAGGCTTTGTCTTCATCATGCATGTCCGTCCTACCTAAAGGAAACGCTTGGTACTATTTATTGTCCTGAAAGAGGAGAAGATCAAGCAAGCCACTGGTGAGTAGCAGTTCTCTCTCAACTCTTGACTCTTTTTGTGTCCACTTCAACATCCTTACATTCTCCCAAAGACAGAGAAAATAAAAGATAGAGACCTAGTATCTGCGAGATTGAAACAAACGATGATGATTAATACGTTCATATGTACTATTACACTTCACAGCCTATAGTTCTTGATTTCACTTACCACATTAAACACAGCACTTACCATTATTCCAAAGTGTAAATTGTTTGTTTAATGTCTGTTTCCCCCACTCCACCCCAGACTGTAATCTCCATGGTACAGGGGTTTGTCTTCATCTGTTGTGGTGCCCTCAGCACCTAGCACAGTGCCTAGTACCCAGTCGTCCTCAAAAAAAGCACTTGTTACATAGATGAAAGAGCACATTTATTTTACTCAGCCTGCTTCTTTCTGTTCTCTGTTTGTTATCTGTTTTTGCTGTTTGAAAAGATGATGCTTCTCTACATTATCTCAGATAATCACCTCTACTTTTTCAGTTTAAAGAAAAATTTGTCATCTCTATGGTTGAGATATCTGTGCTTTGATTTTATGTTATGTTCAACTTGTTTACAAAAAAAATCAATGGCTTGGACAATAGTATTGATAACATCCTGATCAAAGACGCCCACACGTAAAGCTTGGAGGGATGGGGATTATGATTGGCTGAATCTATCCATGCGGGATCTAATAAACATAAATGCAAAACGGTTAAGCTGGGTACAGAAAAGAAACAACTGCAAATGGTAGAGAAAAAAATTGTGCTTCGATGGCAAACTGTGCATTATTTAGGACGCACTATTCAGAATTATGGAATTCTGATTCTATGCAGATTCTGCATCTTTCATTGCCTTTGAGCTATTTTAGTTATGTGGATTGTAGATAACCTATAGCAGTTTGAAATAATTCTTGTCTATAGACTTACAAATAAATTTCGTCTAGTAGAATTTCAGTTGACACTGTGGATTTGCCAGTTTTGTATCTATTTGCAAATTTTTTAATTTCAATATTTCTAATCTATAAATGTGTCTGTTCTTTGGATTCTCCTTTGAATGAAAAGTGACATCTGCTTGGTTCCCTCATTAGATAATGAGTTAAATAAAATCTTTAACATGTGTTCATTTTATATTTATATGAGAATCATGATTTTATCTTATTCTGAAAGTTATTCTTTAACAAAATAGAGAATGGGAAAAAACTTGGGTAGATAATACAATATGTGCAAAAGATTTGAAGTCTTAGTTGACAATAAATTCAATATAAGTTATTAGTGTAGTATGGCTGTTGCTTTGGTTATTTGGATATTAAGTACTTAGTTTAGAATCACTGTTCTGAGATTCTAAACACTGGTTAGCTTTTCTTATTTTTAAGCCAATAACTGATTGTTTTGATAATTGTTGCTATAAATCATGTTTTAAAATCTGGTATAGCAAGCCATTGTAATTATTCTTTTTAAAAGAACACTTCAATATTCTTGATAGTTTATTCTGCTAGATGAATTACACTGTGAGTTTGTCAGAGTTTATAAAGTATTCATTTGGGATCTTAGTTTTGCATAAAATCTATAAATATTTGCTTAGGACTTAATTGTTATTACTACTGTATTTGGTCTTTCCAGTAAGGAACAGTATATATATCTCCAATTATTCCTCTCATCTTTTATTTCTCCCACTGTGAGTTTTAATTTTTATTTGAATAATTAAATCATTTATGTCTTGAATTAAATAAAGATGCATTTAATGGTTTCGGTTGTAATATAATCTTTTTTTATTTTGTTTCTAGCTGTTTGTAATGGGCCTAAAAGAATATATTTCATTGTTATGTTTATTTTTTCCAAAAAATTATTATCAACATTTTGAGAAAATTTATTGTATTTTTCTCAAATATCACCAGCATTTCTAGTGCTATGTTTTAAAAAGTAGGTTAAAAAAAAGACATCCTTGTTTTGAAAATAGTCTCCATTCATCCTGGAAAAAAATAAAATGAGAAAAATATTAGGTTTTCCTTTTCCTTCCTAAACAATGTCTTGAACAAAAGATGTTTTACTTTTTAGGTAAGATTATTCTGGGGCAAGGCAGTTAGAAACACCAACAAAGTTTATAAGTTTTTCGAGTCCATGCTTGACCAAAAATAATTTGGATATGCCATGAGTGTTTGTGTGCCTAGTCCAGGGCCCAGGAGTTTGTCTACGAAAGGTGTATTAGGCGATTCCACACCATCTCTTCAGCATTCTTTTGAGTGTGAGTATCATGCAAAGGAGATTAAAAATTTGAAATTAAGATTAAACTTTACTCAGTTTCCTTTGAAAGTCCTTGGTATTTCCTAAATTTCAGTTGTTTGACCTTAAGAAATTCTGAAGCCCTTCTTAGCCTCCATTTCCTTATTTATAAAAAGGAATGAAAAATTGTTTTGCCTGTCTCCGTGGGTGGTTGTTTGAATCAGATAGATTGGTGAGGGCACCTTTTCCTTTGTAAGAGTGGTTGGCCACTGAGGACTGTTTCAACTAAATTCAATAAGAATATGTTCAATCTATTTCATGGCTGCCATGATTCCATGTAATTATGGAGGGATGGGAATACAAATGAAATACAGAATGAGGTCCCTGTCTCCTAGAGAAATGCCTCTCAAACATTAATGTGCACACAGATCTCCCAGGGTGTTGTTAAATGACAATTTCTGATTCAGTTTGTCTGGGGTGAAGCCTGGGATTCTGCTTTTCTTTTAATTTAGCATTATAGCACTTGTTTATTGAAATTACTTCTCTGTTTGGAGTTGTCATTAATTAGATATCCAGGTCTTTGAGGAGGAAAAACACACCACCTCTGTTAATTAGGTTACCTACAGAAATCCAGACTTGGTAAACCATCAGAACACTTGGAATCAAGAGGATTCAAGTCCACTACCAACCAGGAGCACCATGAAAATGTGGTCATTTGGAGTTTGGTCAGGGGAACAGGGCCATTGAAAGCCAGAGGGGAATATAGGGCATAGGTTAGGAACTGGAGCGTCCATGGGTATGGAGGAGAGTTAAGGCTGGAACACTGCAGTGGGCAGATCAGAGCACTGGAGCAGTGGAACAGGAAGAGGAAATGAATCTTGGGCAAAAGTACACAAAGACCTTTCCAAGGAAGACATTGTGCATTTCTAATACCCCCCTAAGTGATGCTGATGCTACGGGTGACAAGATCCTTACAGAAAAGTCATACATATTAGAGGCAGAGATCAGGAAAAACTAGATATCATTAAGTATCCAAATATATGGAAAATTGGAAAGATCAGTGTGGGCCAGAGCATGGGAGAAGTTTTCGTGGCCATGAAAGATGGACAGGATTCACCTTGATATTCCTTTCTACTGTTGGTAAGGAGACAAAGCAGGCTCAGGCATGCCACATCTCTCACTGGAGAAAAAAAGTGGTTTGAGTTTTGAAACTTCTGTGGATTCATGCATTTTAAGATGCTTGAAACGGCTTCTGAAAAAAATGTATGAAGGTGCTTAACCAACAAACAGTGGTTTTAAGTTGCTGTTGGAGCTCAGTATTATGTATGCACATACATTTGGAAGTTGAGATCGCTCCTGCATCCATGGAACATGTATGTGCACATGCCCTCTTACATATGATCTTATTACCAGCCAGGATATTTTCTGTGCTTCTTTGTAGACAAGTCACATGTTTTGTGTTTGTAGTATCATTAAAGGCAGCATTTAGGCTTCACTAAGAACCAATTAGGCTTCCAAGACAGTTAAGCAATTCCTTAACTGCTCTGGAATGAATGAGTTACTGGATTCTCATCCCCAGGAGTGGTCTGCAGCAAAGCTACAAAATTGCATACGTTTATCTTCAGCGCTCACTGACTCATTTGGTGCCCCATCCCTTGGGGACTCAGTGCCCATATGCTTCTCCCTAATGGTCCTGATCACCCTCACTCTAGTTTCCATGCTCACACCCCTTCCTGCTATCAAATGGGTTTCATTCTGCATCTGTCCCTTCAGAATGGAGCTATTACAATAAACTCATCTCCCACATAGGCCCTACGTGTACCCCAGACTTCAGCCAGAGGCGTTTATTCATTGTTCCCTGACCACTTCTACTTTCTGCTCTATGCATTAGCTCTCTCCTGGACTGCCCCTTCTCTTCCATTCTTTCTAGCCAGGCAAGTCCTACCCATCTTGAGCTCAGCTCAAATCCTGCAGACTTTGTAAAGCCTTCCAAAACTTCGCTAACACGAATCCCTCAGTAGATTGTTGTTTCTACTATGCATCGACAATTAATCATTTGCTGCTTTATTACCGTTTTTCTATTGCTGTCTTCCATCATCATTTAGAACTTATATTCAGCTCTTTAAAACTTAACATCCTGGTTCCTCTGCTACAAAAACTCCTTGAATTTAGAGTTTGAATCTTACATATTTTTGTATATTATACAGAGAGTCTCACACAAGTAAAATGTTTTTTTTAAAGTTCTTTTTATTTGATGAACTAATTCTAAAATTTTCAGGATGATCATAGTGAATATAGAAGGCCATTCTATTGGCTTAACTGAAGAGAAACATAACTTAAAAAAACCTGGATAGGATCAATGGAAGTCTTTCTGATTCCCTCCCAAATGTACTCCGAAGCTCTGGAGCCTGCCCCTTCTGTTGGACTGGACCTGTTGCCATGGGAACTTGTTGCCATGGGAACTCTGCCCTCAGTTGCAGCCCCACTTTCAAGCTGCCAAATAAGAGAGGATGGAGGGGAGGACATTTCTTATGGCTCCTTGGCTGGCCTCATTTCAGTCCTGTTCTCCACCCAAGTAAGAGTGTGGTATCACTCCAAGGAGAAACACATGCTGAAGCTGGGAAATAAAGTGCACCTGAAAGCACAGGTGAAAACCCTGCATAGGCGCTGGAAGAGGTGCTCTTCTGTCTGTGGTGCGTCCATCACGCACACCCAGCCTCCGTCTTCAGAATCTTCTGGCCTGTGACAGAACGCGATGTGGGGCTCTGTCTCCCACCCTTCTTTGCTGATCCTGGTCTGGATGGCAACTCTGGTCAGACGTGCCTGGTTCTCTGTTTCCCTGAGAGAGTGAGTACCAATCACTCTGTGGGGGTGAGGTAGGGCAGGGCAGGCCCCTGGCTTGGAGATGCAGCCAAGTTTCTGCACACATGGGCTCCCTCCTAGGCAGCAAGTAAGGACTTCCGCTTCAGGGGTCCAGCTCTGGCTTTGGGTCATTCCTTTTTCCTTCCTTCCACCCCAAACCTTTCTATCATACCCCAAGCCTAGTTACATCACTGTGAAAGGCAATGCTTTCAACAGCTACCTCAGAGCACTGATGTCTGAGAAATCACAACTGCCACCCAGGGAAATGACTGGGGAGAAGCCAGCTTTCCCTCTGCTTTGTTCTCTGCTGGCAGCCACAAGACCAGCAGTGGCCATCTTGCCCCGATGAGGTCAGAGCTGGGCTTTCATCCTGCAGCCACATCCTGGCTACTTGACCCATGGGCTTAGCTGTTCTTTCCTCTGCCCACTCTCTCATCTGAGCCTTGGAGGCTATTCCTCGAAAGAAAAACACTTGTAAATGCACCTCCTTCTTCCAGATGGAGGGAGGGTATCGGGAACTGGACTCAAAGGAACAAAGAAAGTGTAAGGAATTGAAACAAGAGATTGAGGCAGTTGGGTCTGGAGCCAAGGAGTAGTGTTCAGGTTTGGATACCAGTTTCCTGATCCCTCCACTAGTCAAGAGGGCAAACCGGGGGGACAGAGGACTAGGTAAGAGGAGCTGGAGGGTGGAAATAGAAGAGGAAATTTCTTTTTTTGGAGAGCTTACACTCTTATGGACGCAGGATATATTTGTCTATTTATTATGTATTTATTCAGGATCCACACGTGCTTTCCTAAACCAGCATCCTCTAGACCCTCTCTATAGAGTTCTTACTTTAAGATATCACAGCTCATGCCTCATTCTCCTTCATGTTGCTTGATCTTAAATGCAATAATGATGAAGTGATTGTCCAACCTCAGGAACCTTATTTAGAGCTTCCCTGGGATGATCTGAGAGACGCTGAGAAATTTTCCCTGATCCTTCCTTCCATACCCTTCAAAACATGAAATCTAACCCACCACTATTTCACCCACCACAATTTCAGAACCTGAAATTGCATGTTAGGTCTTTTGAAGGTATCTCAAAGATATCTTGTTTCCTGAAGTCTTTAGTTAAAAGGTAGTGTCACATACACAAGACAAAAAAAAAAAAAAAAAAAGGATTATTCAGAATTATTTAGATATTTGGAAAATAATATAATTCTCCCTTAGTAACTCCATAAACCAAAAACCAAAATAATTCCCACTTTAGTGTAATACTTAAATGTAAAAAGAAAAAAACACAAATCCTTAAAACGCAAGAAGGATATAAATAAATGTTTACTTATTCCAGGCCAGAAAGGCCTCTAAAGCAATGGAAGAAAATATGAAGGAAAAAAAGTAGATTTGATTACATAATAATTTAAGAATTCAGTTTGTCAGAACCGATTATAAACACTATTAATGATAAATGTCAAATTGGGGGAAGTTATAATAAATATGGCAAGAGTCTGATATCATAAATGTATAAAGAGCTTTTCCAAATCAATATAAAGATCTCTAAGACCTCCGTTTGAAAATGATTAAAAATGAAGATAATGCACATATGAACAAATATTCAATTTCACTAGCGATCAAAGAAATGCAAAATAAAATGATAAGAAAATACTATTTTCATGTAAGAAATTGACAATTAAAAAAAACAGCCGAATGGGGACTTCCCTGGTGGTCCAGTGGTAAAGAATCTGCCTTACAATGCAGGGGACGCGGGTTCGATCCCTGGTCAGGGAACTAAGATCCCACGTGTTGCAGGCAAATATAAATAAATAAATAATAAATCTTAAAAAAAAGATACTTCAAAAAAAACAGCCAAATGGAACTGAGGTGACAGTGAGTGAAACCTCCAACCTGATGTCCCCTCCCTCCCAACAGAGGCTCCTGATTGGCTCCTCTCTCTGCCCCCTCAGGGACTGAATTTGTCCTTCTGCATTTCTGGGTTTTCCACTCCCCTGAATGCTCTTGTCTTTCTTTCAGTGTTTATCTGTGTCCAGGGTAGTGCTGAGAAGGAGGGGACAGAGCGCAGATGAGAAGGAAGTCTGGAATAACTATGTCATATTTCTAGAGATGTTCTTTTACTCAGACTATCTCACACCTACTGCAGGCCAAATAACCTTTTGGTTCTCACTGCCAAATTTAATAGACACTCAGTAGAGAATGACTTATACTATAGCTTGAAAACCATTAACTCTAGCCTTAATAAGTGGATAAAGGTTACTCTCTGGGCCCATAATTTGTCCATTAGCCCCTGCCTAGCTTCCCTTGATTCCTTGCCTGGCTGGGCCTCCATATTTGACATCTTTAATCTTGTCCTCATCACTAATCTAGAATCTTGTCATCTTAACTTTCTATTCTGTCAGTTTGCTTTGCCTCCCACCTTCAGGGGTAAATTCCTACTTTCTCTGCTCCTTGCTTCTATTCCCTGCTTGCTGAAGAAGGACACAGGACCACACTGGCTATGCCCACTGCAACTCATGTGCTACACAATATCAATATCCTGTTGATTTTCCTGACCACTTCCTGTAATGGCTGGTCGAAACGTGTTCGAAAATCCACAAAGTTCCTTCTTCTCTGATAATAATAATAACAACATCAACAGTAACAATAATAAAAACAATAGTAACAGCAAATACTACTATAGTACTTATTCTATTTCGGGCTATTCTATAAGTGTTTAACAATTATTAAGTCATTGAATACTCCTAGTAACTCTATAAAAGAGGTAGGTATTATTATATTTCCCATTTTACAGATGAGAAAACTGAGGCACAAGGAGTTTAAGGAACTTTCCTAGGACCATCCAGGGGGTCAGTGATGGTGCCAGAATTTGACAATGGGTGGTCTAGAGTCTTTTTCTTGACCACTTTGCTGGATCACTTCTTTATATTCCCATCCCCTCTCTCTCAGGAGACAATTTTGCTTCCTACATCACTGAGAAAGTCCACATTTTCTCCTTTTATATTATGTTTTTTGTTTGTTTGTTTAAACAATAGAAATTAATTTCCTCACAGATCTGGAGGTGAGAAGTCTGAGGTAAGAGTCTTGGCATAGTTGGATTCTGGTGAGGACTCTTTTTCTGGCTTGCAGATGGCCGTCTTCTCACTGTGTGCTCACATGACCTATTTTTTGTGCATGCATAGGGAGAGGGGGCAAGCTCTCTGTAGTCTATTCTTAGAAGGGTACTAATCCTATCAGACCAGGGCCCCACCCTCATGACCTCATCTAATCGTAATTACCTCCCAAAGACCTTGTTTCCAAATACTATCTCTTTGGGGGTTAGAGCTTCAACATATGAATTTTGGGGAGGCACATTCAGTCCATAACACTTGGTATTCAGTTGTGCATATTATGTTTTTTGGGGTCTCCAAAGCCATTCTCTCCCCCTTATTTCAGACTCAGAAAATAGCATTTACCTATCAGAGGAGGCAGGCCCCCCTGCAGTGTTCTTGGCCCCACCTCTTTCTTTTTTGTTGTTGTTGTTGTTTTAAATTATTTATTTATTTATTTATTCTTTTGGCTGCCTTGGGTCTTCGTTGCTGCGCATGGGTTTTCTTTAGTTGAGGCAAGCAGGGACTACACTTCGTTGTGGCATGCGGGCTTCTCATTGCGGTGGCTTCTTTTGTTGCAGAGCACGGGTTCTGGGCTTCAGTAGTTGCAGCATGTGGGCTCAGTAGTTGTAGCACATGGGCCATAGAGTGTGCGGGCTTCAGTAGGTGTGGCATGTGGGCTCAGTAATTACAGTGCATGGGCTCTAGAGTGCAGGCTTAGTAGTTGTGGCACACAGGCTTAGTTGTTCCATGGCATGTGGGATCTTCCTGGACTTCCCGGACCAGGGATTGAACCTGTGTCCCCTGCATTGGCAGGCGGATTCTTAACCACTGCACCACCAGGGAAGTCCCTCCCCCCCCACCTCTTTCTAAGAGGTTCTTTTCTCTCAGGTTTTGCTCTCCTCCATTCACAGCTTATTGCCAAGATCTTCAAATCCTCCTCCCCAGTACATCTTTCCTTCCAAAGCCTTCAAATATGCTCTGGTCTCCCTCATCCTGAGAGAGCTCTGAGCCCTCCTGTATAGTGGGCCTAGAAGGCTTTACCTGCTTGTCTACTTAAAATTGTGTCCTTTCTTCGGGTGCCATTGGGACCTCCTCAGGTGCCGTCTCTGAGCTCCATAGCTTGTCTTGCATTTCCTGACTCTGGGCTCCCATGGCCCATGTGCTGAACTCAGTCCTATTGGCATTCAGGACCTACTGTCTCAGCATGCTGATTACTTATTCCTGCCTCATCTTCTAGAGATTATGGCCCCTTAGAAACAGAGCCCATTCATCTCTCCATCGATTAATTAGCTAATAAATGGTTTCATTAAAGTTGTTTATTGAGTGTCTACTGTGTGTCGGCACTGTGAATTAAGAATACAAAACAGGGATTCCCTGGTGGTGCAGTGGTTGAGAGTCCGCCTGCCGATGCAGGGGACACGGGTTCGTGCCCCGGTCCGGGAAGATCCCACATGCCGTGGAGCGGCTAGGCCCGTGAGCCATGGCTGCTGAGCCTGCGCGTCCAGAGCCTTTGCTCTGCAATGGGAGAGGCCACAGCAGTGAGAGGCCCACGTACCACAAAAAAAAAAAAAAAGAATACAAAACAAATATGGCAGCCCTGGAAACTGAGACTTGCACAGACGAAAAGTAGAAACCCACTAATTGTAACATAGTAAGTAATATTTTGGTGGAACACCCATGTGTAATAGGCACTGTGCAAAACCCATTCTTATATCATTTAAACGAAGGAGCCATTATTCACAATTTAAAGATGAGGCAACTGAAGCATAGAGAGAGGTTAGGTAACTCCCTGAAGATTATACAGCTAAATGCAAGAACAGGAACTCCAAGTCCATTTTCCCTTTTAATTCTGCTATGCTAGCTACTGCAGACATCTCTCTAAGAAGAAATGGGAACCCAGAGGCAGAGGAACCAAATCTCTGGGAGGTGAGAGCTGTTTTGCAAAGGCTTTGCAATGATGCTAACACTTGATCTGTGGCTTGGAGGAGAAATAGACATTTGTCCAGTGGACTGGAGGGTGAGCAGAAACAGCAGGACATAAAACAGTGAAAATAAAAATGATTAGATTAAGAACTGCAAAAATACAGGACTTTCCTGGTGGTGCAGTGGTTAAGAATCCACCTGCCAATGCAGGGGACACGGGTTCGATCCCTGGTCTGGGAAGATCCAACATGCTGCGGAGCAACTAAGCCTGTGCACCACAACTACTGAAGCCCCCGTGCTCTAGGGCCCATGCTCCGCAACAAGAGAAGCCACTGCAAAAAGAAGCCCACGCCTTTCAACGAAGAGTAGTCCCTGCTCCCCGCAACTAGAGAAAGCCCTCAGGCAGCAACGAAAACCCAACGAAGCCAAAAAAAAAAAAAAAAAAGAAAAAAAGAGCTGCAAAAATACTTCTAAGCCTGGAATGTAGGCTATACGGAGGGACACCTGGAGATGTGGTTCGAAGCTCCTTAGACAGTGGCTATATTGTAAAGAGTCTTCTATGATAGATGAAAAAGTTTTAATTTTACATTTTAAGATCCCAATAGTGTCTAGCAAAATGATAACACTTCTGAGACGTCCAAACACTCTTTCTCGAACTGAAACTACTTTACAAGTATACAGAATGTGAGTCAGGAAATTCCTGAATCCGTGCCTTTCTGATGAGCTCACTGTTTTAGCAGCCAGAGTCTTTTAGCACCTTTCTTGACCTATTATTACATAGTTTCTGTGCCTTCCAATTTTTCAGAAAACAATTCTGCCATTTCTTGTCTAGCTTGAGCCTTTTCCTCCCTGTACAAGGAGAAGATGATGTAATTCAAGTAACAGCTTGTTCTGTTTGGAAATAATGCCAGAGACACCAACGTCTCAAATAATTCTTTGTCTCTTGATTTCTTGTGCATCCAAATGGGTGTGTGCTTAATGGCTTTGAAGATCTAAATAGTTATCATCCTGGGTGGGGAGAGGGCAGCATGAAGCCAGGGGCCCATGCACTGACCCTGGAGCTCTGTGCTCAGCATTCCCCGTGTCACTCACTGAACAGTGGACCTGACAGCTTTGGCAGGTTCAGCCTTGGGCTACAAAACCCTTCAGGCTGAGGGTGAAAATAAAGGCTCCCTGCTCTAGGGGTTGTTGCTGGTTTGTTCCCTCCCTGTAAGCAGTGACTTACCCAATCCCATCTCTGTCCTCAGCACACACATCGTGGAAAAGTTCTGCCTTTCTTCACCTTGAACTGGTCATCAGTACAAAATATCAGCCAGATCTTTCCAAAAGGTTTTAGGAAATGCTGCTCACTGCTCTTATGGGCATCCAGTAACAGGACATTTATTTACTTAGCGTTCACGAGAACGAGATATTGACCAGCTATGAATTTTCTGGAGAACTGAAGATCAACTCTCTTTTTTTGTTTGTTTTGTTTTTCTTTTTTAAATCCTCCCCTTTTTAAACTGAGGTATAGTTGCTGTATAATATATGTTACAGGTGTACAATAGAGTGATTCACAATTTTTAAAGGTTATACTCCATTTATAGTTACTATAAAATATTGGCTATATTCCCCATGTGGTACAATATATCTTTGTAGCTTATTTTCTACCTAATAGTTTGTACCTCTTAAGCCCCTCCCCCTTCCTCGTCCCTCCCCCCTTCCCTCTCCCTACTGGTAACCACTGTTTTGTTCTCTATATCTGTGAGTCTGCTTCTTTTTTGTTATATTCACTAGTTTGTTGTATTTTTAAGATTTCTCATACAAGTGAGATCATACAGTATTTGGTTTCTCTGTCTGACTTATTTCACTAAGCATAATGCCATCCAAGTCCATCCACGTTGCTGCAAATGGCAAAATTTCATTCTCCTTCATGGCTGTTAACTCTGTTTTGAATATCATTTGGACAGCAGTATTTCTGGAACATATTACATACGTGATGGGATAACGTTTTGAGATATTCCCTATGTTTTTCCCTCTCTGCCTTTCTCTTTTTTCCTTTCCGCCATCCAAGCAGGGTCAGCTATCTTTGGTTCATTGTCTCAGAGAAGGAATATGATGGAGCAGAAGGTAGAAGCAGACTGTACATCTGTCTGGCTTTTATGTTTCAAAGGCCCAGGTTCTTAGAACAATTCAGTGGATTCGCAGAGGGGGTGAAAGAGAGAGGACTTGGGGTGTGGAAACATGCATGAAGAAGGATAATCCTCCAGACTAAAAATAAATGCACCCCGGGGCAGAAGGAGGAGAAGGGAAGAACCACAGAGAAGGGGAGGGGTTGGAGAGAATGGGGGGAGTGGCAGGAGAGGGGAGAGGTAGAGAGACAGAGATGCAGACCTCCAGAGCCTAGACAGGACTGCCTGAGTGGTGACTCCAGGAAGAAGAGCCAGGCAGAGCTTTGCAGGAAGATCTTTACTCTCCAGGACTGGATGAGAAGCAGCAGTGAGCCCAGGCTGGGTGAGGAATAAGAGTGCTGAGGGCAACAGTGAGCTCACCTGTGTGTGCAGGTGACTCAGGGACCCAGTGCCCAGCTCACCAGTGTTTCAACATTATTGGAATCTCTTGGAACCTTTGACATAACCTCAGAGTTATGGAGGCTAGGAGTGGAGGTGCTATGAAACCTTGAAGTTTGAATTCCTAAACCACTCCGTGGGGTAGGGGCTCTCAATAGAAATGAGTGTGAACTAAATAACGTTAAATTTCTTGCAAACCTTGCTTTTGTGAAGCATCAGGCAATCTTCTCCATGGCTGGGACTGGCTCACAGTCAAGGTCCTGAGTGTGTGTTGAGAAGGGAACACTTTTACCCGCCTGCCAGTGTTGCAGGCTGTGGTGATTTTTCAGTTTTTCTTTCTGCTTTTTATATAGCTTCCCTATCCCCAGCCCAGCTTTCACTTCTTGATACTTATCGTGGATATACATAGCTCTCACTGC
Source organism: Pseudorca crassidens (assembly GCF_039906515.1). Classification (NCBI taxonomy): domain Eukaryota; kingdom Metazoa; phylum Chordata; class Mammalia; order Artiodactyla; family Delphinidae; genus Pseudorca; species Pseudorca crassidens. The sequence goes on along the minus strand of NC_090296.1, from coordinate 91,249,548 downwards.
TTTTTCCTCTCCAGATTTGCTCTCCTTAATGTGCCTTGGCCAGGAAGCCAGATAACGAACCTTAGAATTATATATAAAGGGAGAGGAAATCGAATCTGAGAGTCAGCTCATTTTCCTCATCCACAAAATGAGGGAGCTGTAATAGATCATTGCTAAAGTCCAGTCCAGCTCTAACATTTTATGATTCCTCTGAATAAAGTATGGGAGCTTTTATGCACCGTTTTTGGAACGTATACTTTTCCCACTTCCTGATTCTCAGCCATGTTCTCAAGGGTTGAGGCTGCTCTGTTTGTGACATCTTGAAAAGTGACGTTATTTAACTTGGCATTTATTGCTCAATTTACAATTCATCCATTCATTGAAAAAATCATCGAGCATCTACTGTGTGTGCAGTGCTGTAGTATATGGTTGGAATACAAAGATTAATACACAGTGCCTCCCTCAAGGTGTTCAGAGACTAGAAAATTGATTCTCCATCTCTTCTGCAGTCTTGGAACCCTTTGGGAATCTGATAAAAGCCCATTATATTAGAGGCTATTATTTATTGAGCACTTACTACATGCCAGGTTCTGTTCCAAATGCTTCAAAAGTAGCATATTTTAATCTTCAAATATCTATGAAGTAGTTATTATTATCTGCACATACAGATGATAAAATAGAGATGCAAGCACAAGGACACACAGCTAATAAGTGGTGAGAACCAGAATTTACTCCCAGGCAGTGCAAGTCTAGAGTCCATGTGCCGCATCTGAGACTGCTGTGTTACTGAAATCAACCACAAGAAGAACAACAAACATGATGACAACAGCAACAGTTTTTGAGAATCAGTGCCATGCACCAGGCAATGTGTCAAGCTCTCTACTTTATCTCATCTAGTACTAACCCCAACGTCATGAGTGGATACTTTCATTATCTGTATATTTTAGTGGAGAACCTCTTGGCTTAAAATGGTTCAATAATTTGCCCCAAGGTACACATCTAATAGTGAGGGGAGATGAGGTACAAAGTGCATTTTTGATACAGTTTTAGATGGTTCATGAACTTCTTGTCCTCTGACCAAGAGGAAGAGACAGATAAAAAGTGTACTGAGGGCTTCCCTGGTGGCGCAGTGGTTGAGAGTCCGCCTGCTGATGCAAGGGACACGGGTTCGTGCCCTGGTCCGGGAAGATCCCACATGCCGCGGAGCGGCTGGGCCCGTGAGCCATGGCTGCTGAGCCTGCGCGTCCGGAGCCTGTGCTCCGCAACAGGAGAGGCCACAACAGTGAGAGGCATGCGTACCGCAAAAAAAAAAAAAAAAAAAAGTGTACTGATTTGTGGTAAGTGCAGTGAGAAGTTCTGTGGGAACAGCATATATCGTTCTGCAGGATCAGGGAAAGCTTCCCAGAAGAAGTCATACTTGAGCAGAGTTTAAAGGATAAACAGGAGCACAGACAACAGCAGTGGGGAGAAGTGCATCAAGGGTAGAGGGAAGAGCATGTGCCAAGGCAGGAACCAGAGACAGTAGCACGATCTGGTGAACCACAGAGTTGAGTGTCACTGGGATTTGCTGTGCATGAGGACAAGGCAGCAGAGAATGAGGCTGAGAAGTCAGGCAGGAGTCAGGTCACCTAGGCCCCTGGGTGTGAAGGAAAGGCATTCGAACTCTACCTGCTCTGTGAAGAGCCATTGGGGGCTTTTAAGTGTGGGGATGTGCATTGTAGAAAGTAAGGTGCAGGGAAAGCTAGAAGGGGGGCCCCCTGGACCAGAACAAAGAGGAAAGTGAGTTAGGCTATTGTTGTGATGAGAGCCTGAGTTAAAACACTGGAGGTGGAGATTGATTTGAGAGATATTTAAGGGATAAAATCAAAGAATGGTAGGAGTGCATAGGAGAGTCTAGGAGACTCCTGGGCAAAGCCTGGGGCCTGGCTTGTCAGCTGCCTGGGATCCAATCTAGAAAGGTCAGTAAAACAACCCAGAAAATGAAATGAGGTAGTAAAAATGATATTGCCCAGTTTAACTTAGGGAGACTCCTGACTGTAGCTGATGGTTCATGATCTCCATATACTACCTGAGGTAGTTGAAGTGGGCCTGGGAGGTTGAGATTCCCAAGTAACCAACACCAAGTGTTGTGGGTTGACTTGTGTCCCCCTAAAATTCATTTGTTGAAGTCCTAATCCCCAGTACTTCAGAATGTGACCTAATTTGGAAATAGGGTCATTGCAGATGTAATTAGTTAAGTTAGGATGAGGTCATACTGGAGTAGGGTGGGCTTTTATTCCAGTATGAGCGGTGTCCTTCTATAAAGGGAAAATTTGGACGCAGACGCATGCACAGGGACAAAGCCACGTGAAGATGAAGCCAGGAATCAGGGTGTTGTCTCTACAAGCTGAAGAATTCCAAAGATTGCAGCAAACCACCAGAAGCTACGGGAGAGATACGGAGCAGATTCTTTCTCACAGCCCCCAGAAGGAACCGAACCTGCCAACATCTTGACTTCAGACTCCCAGTCCCCAGAACTATAAAACAATAAATTTCTGTTGTAGAAGCCACCCAGTTGATGCTTTGTTACAGCTGCCCAAGGAAGCTAGTGCAGCAAGTAACCACAGGTGGTCTCTAAACTGCCTTCTAAGGAGAGAGAGAGAGAGAGAGAGAGAGAGAGAGCAACCAACTGTCCAGATTTGCTCAGGACCAGGGGGTTCCAAAGAATGGGATTTTCAATGGTAAAGTCAAGGAATTACTGGGTAAATTGGGATGAATTGGTCATCCTAAGGGAGTGGGTCTGCTTAACTGCAGCTTGTAGGTGTGAGGCCAGAGCTGAGTTACTTAGGACAGGAGAGAGCAGTGAGCACAGCCACCAGTGGGGCTCAGTCTTCCCACAGGCAGCTCATACGGACTCCTGTAAACATGTCAGATCCATATTTAACAAATGCTTCTTTGGAGGGCCATCGGTGTTGGTCTGTCTCGGTCACTCTAGTTCTCTGGGTGGCTGGTGGTACCATTCTCTGAGATGGAAAATGCTAGGCGTGGAGAAGCCCTGGCAGAAAATATGGTTCTGTTTAAGGTGTGTTGAGTTTAAGGGAACTGGCAAATCCAGGGTGGAATGTTTGTCATAACAGCCAGATGGAACCAGAAAGGAAGTACATCTGGAAGTATACATGGGTCTTCAAAGGGAGAGAAGCTGGAAGAAGCTGCTGTAGTTCCAGGAGAGTGGTGCCTAGGATACAGGGTCCAGGACCACTCCAAGGCATTGATAATGAAGAAACTGTAGTGAGAAGGAAAGTAGGGGCAGGGTGGAAGAAAGTCTGGACAGGCAGGAGGAAAGTGAGAGGTAGCACACCTTATCCAATAAGATGAAAGAGTAGGCCATATGGAGTGCCTCTGTACATGCAGACAAACACATGGATGTTATTATGCTGTCCTACTGTGAACGACATTCATTCTCACTGCCTCTTGCAGCCCATGAAATAGCTCCCCTGGTCATATTAAATTGTACCTGGCTACCCCTGAGCTTCAGGACATGGGAGCTGCCATGTGATACTAGCATTAGGTTTGCAGATCCATCCTAATGTTTTCCTCTTTCCTCCATTTCCTGGCCCAGGAGAGAGTCTTAGTTTATTGACTTATAATTCAAGGATGAATGAATGAAAAAAAAGTCCCTTTTCAGATGGAGTGGGTTTAGGGCAGAGTTAAAGCCTGTCTCATTTCTTGGTGAGCTCGTGGTTGTTCACTTCTGGTGGAAACATATGTATTAAATAATAATAACAAGGTAATATCTTACATTTACAGAGGGCTTTATACTTTATCAAATGTTTTCCCATGCATTATCTCATATGATTCTTGTACACTATTGATGTGAATTCTGGCATGAATTTATACAATTCCATCCCTGCCATAGGTAAGAAGTTAATTTATTGACTTAGTAATATTTGAAGATTCCATCCTAGTAATATTTGAAGATTCCATCCTGTGATCTTCACAGACACTCTTTGCAGGCCCAATAGGAGCTTTTATTCTCACACAATAGGAAAAAAAGCTTTCAGGAAATTAAGAGAGAATTATTTATCCTATAATTAGAGCAAAACATTGGGCTAAGCATTATGGGAAGATGCAATGAGACAATAGATGGAGCTTCTGCCTTCAAAGAGCTGAAGATTTGGTTAAGAAGACAAGACACGCAAACCAAAAAAGATGACTCGGTAAAAGGATCTTATAGGCCGAATGTGTAAGGCACACACCAATTGGAAGGAGGGTGGTGGCTTTGAAATGTTCAACTGAAGGGTTCCTTGAGGAGATAGGGCTGAAAGGCCCTCCTAGTGTGGGAGGAGAACGGGGCAGCTTCCAGAAGGGGATGCACTGCTCATCCAGAGACTTTGATGATGGAACTTGTTAAACTTTGGTTTGCTTGTTGGAAAGAGCAGCAGAGTTGCTGCCAGCTGGTACATGTGTGTGTGCCTGAGAACACAGGAACGGCATTTCCTTGTAGAACTTTAGAAGATAATTTTTAGCAGAGCCTGGATGTGTGTTGGAGAAGGTGAAATACTAGGTGTGAGCAGTGGTTTACTGCATGGGAAATGGGAAGATTTTCCAAACAAATGGTTAGGAAACCATGGCTGACTTAGGGGTCAGCCCCATTAAACAAACAAACAAACAAGCCACTCCAACTTAATTAGCTAGTTTTGATCTAGAGTGAGTCTCCAATTCATGAATTGAGTTTGGTCCAAAATTTTGCTACTCAAAGTATGGTCCATGGCCGGGTCCAATCGGTATCACCTGGGAGCTTGTAGAAATGCAGAATCTCTGACCCCACTCAGATCTACTGAAATGAAATCCGTCTTTTAATAACATCCCCAGTAGACACATTAAAGAAAATCATTTACTAGGAACTCAGAGCATGTCCTTACACCCAAACAACAGGGTTGAAAAGGTTATTCAACACATGATGGTTCTAGTCATCACAGTGCAAACCTAAACATCCATTTATATCATCATTTCTGTGCATGAATATGTTCTTAGGTGCCACTTACAACCCTAGGAATAGCCATTCTCCCCCATTCACCATCCTCTACGGGACAGCAGGAGCCCAGTCCTCAGATCCTGGGTTAGGTTCTGGGGAGAGTGTTATGGATTCTGCCGAGTAGGGGATGGGCATCAGGTGCACAGAGGAAAAGGCATGGGCTTAGTGGACAGATGTGGATTCAAACTTAACTGACTTCTCAGAACCCCTATCCTTCTTTATAAAATAGGGCCATAAAGAGGTGAGCTTCTCTGCCATACACGTTTGTGAAGTTAAAAAAGGTAGATTATGCAAAGCATCTAGACAAATGCCTGGCATTTTGAGAGTATTCCCCTCCCAAAGCAAACGTAGTGTAAATTTCTACCCTCCTCCCCACAAGTAGGTTGCTGTTTAACCTTCAGTGTATCATTCAACCTCTTGGAGACTCAGCTGTCACTTCTATATAATGAATCAGGTGCTAGATGATCCCTAAGACCTTCCCAGGGTGTGACTGTTAAATACCCTAGCATGCAAGCAGAGTGCACATAGGAATGGCTGCTGCCTCACTGCACTCACCCTCACTCCATCCCACCCTCATGATTCTCAGACCACTACCCATAGCCCTCTGCCACATCTCTCTAAAACCAAGGCCTGGGCTTCCCTGGTGGCGCAGTGGTTGGGAGTCCGCCTGCCGATGCAGGGGACACGGGTTCGTGCCCCGGTCCGGGAAGATCCCACATGCCGCAGAGCGGCTGGGCCCATAAGCCATGGCCGCTGAGCCAGCATGTCCGGAGCCTGTGCTCCGCAACGAGAGAGGCCACGACAGTGAGAGGCCCACATAACGCAAAAAAATAAAAAAATAAAAAAAAAATAAAACCAAGGCCTGGCAACCAATTTCTGCCAGGCAGTTGACAAGCTGAGGGAATTCCATAGCCATCAGAAATACTAACACACCCAGGATGCCAGATCTGAGGAGAGGGCTCCACTGGGCAAGCTTGGCAGCGAATATAGAGAACCCGGCTAGGATACACCCCTTTCCCGAGACATTATAATCCTGCATAGAGACGATGTAGGGAGCCAAGGGCTTGTGTTGCACAAACAGGTGTTCAACAACAAGTCTTTCTTCATACAGCAAGTGAAGCGAAGACTTTTAGTCACCGGGCCCAAATGAAGTCGTGGTAACTTGCAAATTATCACATTAGGAGGTTTAGAAAAATTGTGTTAAGTTCCACTTGGCAAAGTTGGCTAAGCAATTTTGGTTTTGGCTGGGGTTTCTCGAAACAAGAGAGGGTGCTTGCTCTGTGGTTGAGAGCAGCTGAGGGAAACACCACCACGGTGGTTAATCTGGGTTTTGTCTTTCCTGCTGACATAAAGGTTTCACCTGAGCCACTGTATGTTGGTAGTCCTTTCCAAGGCACAAAAGCAAAACAAAACGAAAGCCCCAAGTAAACAAAAACCAACTGTTTATTTCTTGAAGATTTGAGTTTGGAGGGAAAACAAGACTTGCCCGTTGCTTTGCTTGAGTGCATTTGCCTCTCCTGAGACTTGTGTCTCTGAGCTCTGAGCTCTGCTCTGCCCATTTCTTTTCTGTCACACATGTCTCGCCATGCCTCCTGTTCCACCTCTCCAAAGTTTCTTCTTCCCTGAACAGTGTTCTCAGTCTCATCACCATTTCATTGATGAGGGAACCATCATACGGTAGCCAGCTAGAACACTTCTCTAGCAGGATGCTTCTCCAGTGCCAAAAAGGCCATTATTGTCCTTTCCACTTCCTCCTAAAAGTTGGTTTCAACTCCCTGTAGCTGCTCTGAATTTTGAAGAAACAATGAATCAGTTTGTCAATAAATATTTATCAAATGTTTACTTTCTTCCATCCTGTCATGGGAGTGTAAGAGCAGAGCTTCTCAAACATGAACACAAGGACTGTAAAAGCAGAGGAGTGTGGACTTAGACTCCAGGAAGAGTTTGGTGCAAGCTTGGGGGAGGGAGCGGGAGTTGGCATAACCTGACAGGCCTGCTGTGAAGATGAAATTTCATTCAAATCAAGTTTTACCTTAGAGAATAGTGTAAATTTCCCACTCTACTTTTAAAAATATCTGTTTGTGTTCATGTATAAATAATGTTTAGATTATTTACCGTGGAATAAAACCAATGCTCCTAGAAGATTTTTTTTCTATGTACTTATTTCAAAGAGTTTACCTTCCCAGCAAAATGAAGAGGAAGATAAGGTTTCTCATATACTCCTGTTCCCACACCTGCAGAGCCTCCCTCACATTTGTTACAATTCATGAATCTGCATTGACACAACATCATCACCCAAAGTCTAGAGTTTACCTTAGGGCTCACTCTTGGTCATTCTATGGGTGTGGACAAATGTATAATGATATGTTTTGTAAGAAAGTGCCAAACTGTCTTCCAAAGTGGCTGTACCATTTTGCATTCCCACCAGCAATGAATGAAAATTCCTGTTGCTTCACATCCTGGCTAGCATTTGGTATTATCAGTGTTCCAGATTTTGATGAGTAACGGTATCTTTTTTTTTTTTTTTTTTTTGCGGTACGTCGGCCTCTCATTGTTGTGGCCTCTCCCGTGGGATCTTCCCGGTCCGGGGCACGAACCCGTGTCCCCTGCATCGGCAGGCGGACTCTCAACCACTGCGCTACCAGGGAAGCCCAATGGTATCTTTTTGCTGTTTTAATTTGCATTTCCCTGATCAAATAGGATGTAGAGCATCTTTTTATATGATTATTTATCATCTTTAAATAATCTGTTAAGATGTGGTGTTTGTTAAGGTCTTTGGCCCATTTTTTATTTGGGTTGTTTGTTTTCTTATTGTTGCGTTTTTAAGGTTTTTTGTGTATTTTGGATAACAGTCCTTTCTCAGATATATGTTTTGCAAATATTTTCTACCAGTCTGTGGCTTGTCTTCTCATTTTCTTCACAGTGCCTTTTGCAGAGCAGATGTTTTTAATTTTAATGAAGTACAGCTAATCAATTGTTTCTTTCATGGATTATCTCTTTGGTGTTATATCTAAAATGTCATTGCCATAACCAAGGTTATCTAGGTTTTCTCCTGTGTTATTATCTTCTGAGAGGTTTATAGTTTTGCATTTTACATTTAGGTTTATGATACATCTTGAGTTAATTTTTGTGAAGAGTTAATTTTGTCTGTGTCTAGATTCATTTTTTTGCATATGGATGTCCAATTATTCCAACAGCACTTGTTAAAAAGACTATCTTTGCTTCATTTGTTGCCTTTGCCAAAGATCAGTTAATTGATTATATTTATGTAAGTCTATTTCTGAGTTCTCTATTCACTTTCACTGATCTATTTTTTCACCAATACCATACTGTCTTGATTATTATAGCTTTATAGTGAGTCTTAACATCAAGTAGTGTCAGCCCTCCAATTTTGTTCTTCTCTCTTGAATATTGTGTTGGTTATTCGAGGTCTGTTGCCTTTCCACATAAACTTTAGAATCACTTCGTCAATATCCTCAAAATAACTTGCTGAGATTTTGATCGGGATTGCACTGAATCTATAGATCAAGCTGGAAAGAACTGACATTGTGACAATATTGTCTTCTTATCCATGAAGATGAAATATCTCTCCATTTATTTAGTTCTCCTTTAATTTTGTTCATCAAAGTTTTGTAGCTTCCCTCATATACATCTTCTACATATCATATTAGATTTATACCTAAGTATTTAATTTGGGGTTACCAATGTAAATGGTATTGTGGTTTGAATTCCAAATTTTACTTGTTCATTTCTGGTACATAAGAAAATGATTATATCAGTTGATTAATACTGTTGTTCAGTTCAACTATATGCTTACTGATTTTCTGCCTGCTGGATTTATCCATTTCCGATAGAGGGGTGTTGAAGTCTCCAACCACGATAGTAGATTTGTCCATTTCTTCTTGCAGTTTTAGCAGTTTTTGCCTCATATAGTTTGATGCTCTGTTGTTAGGTACATACATGTTTAGGATTGTTATGTCTTCTTAGAGAATTGACCCCTTTATGATTATGTAATGCCCTTCTTTATCCCTCATAACTTTCTTTGCTTTGATGTCTGCTGTGTCTGAGATGAATGTACCTACTCCCACTTTCTTCTTTTTTTTTTTTTTTCGCGGTACGCGGGCCTCTCACTGCTGTGGCCCCTCCCGTTGCGGAGCACAGGCTCCGGACGCGCAGGCTCAGCGGCCATGGCTCACGGGCCCAGCCGCTCCGCGGCATGTGGCATCTTCCCAGACCCGGGCACGAACCCGTGTCCCCTGCATCGGCAGGCGGACTCTCAACCACTGCGCCACCAGGGAAGCCCCCTCTCACTTTCTTTTGATTAACAAGTTAGCTTGGTATATTTTTCTCTATACATTTATTTTTTATTTTTTTAACATCTTTATTGGAATATAATTGCCTTACAATGGTGTGTTAGTTTCTGCTTTATAACAAAGTGAATCAGCTATACATATACATATATCCCCATAGCTCCTACCTCATTCATCTCCCTCCCACCCTCCCTATCCCACCCCTCTAGGTGGTCATAAAACACAGAGCTCATCTCCCTGTGCTATGTGGCTGCTTCCCACTAGCTATCTCTTTTACATTTGGTAGTGTATATATGTCCATGCCACTTTAAACTGGGTTTCCTGTAGACAACATACAGTTGGATCTTGCTTTTTGATCCACCCTGACAAACTCTGTCTTTTCATTGGTGCGTTTAGACCATTGACAATTCACAATGATTATTGATATAGTTGGATTATATCTACCATATTTGTTACTGTTTTCTACTTGTTACCCTTGTTCTTTATTCCTATTTTTGTCTTCCACTGTTTTTCTGCCTTTTGTGGTTTTAATTGTGGCTTGATTTAATTTTATATGATTCCAGTTTCCCCCTTAGCATATTACTTATAGTTTTTGTTTTGTTTTGTTTTTACTTTTTTAAGTAGTTAGAATTTGCAATACCCATTTACAGCTAATCCATGTCCACTGTCAAATAACACTATACCACTTTATATGGAGTGTGAGTACCTTCTAATAACCAAATAATCCTAATTCCTCCCATCCCTTCTATCATTGCTGTCATGCAGTTCACTTATATATAAGCATACATAAGTATATACATATATAGGCACACATAATCAAATACACTGTTGCTATTATTACTTTGACAAACTCTTATCTGTTAGATTAAGAATAAGAAAAATAAACGTTTCTATTTTACCTTTCCTTATTCATTCTTGATACTTTTCCTTTCTTTATGTAGATCCAAGTTTCTGACCTTATACCATTTTCCTTCTCTCTAAATGTTAAACTTTTCAACATTTCTTGCAAGACAAGTCTACTGGCAAAAATCTTCTTCAAGTTTTGTTTGTCTGAGAAGGTTCTTATTTTTCCTTCACTTCTGAAGAATAATTTAATAAGGTACAGAATTCTGTGTTGGCAGGGTTTTTTCTCTCAATACCTTAAATATTTCACTCCACTATCTTCTTGCTTGCATGATTTCTAAGGACAAGTTGTTTTCTGTAGTTTGAAAATGATATGCCTAGGTGTAATTTTAGGGGGAGTATTTATCCTGCTTAGTGTCCTTTGAGGTTCCTGGGTCTGGTGATTTGTGTCTGACATTAATTTGGGGAAATTCTCAGTCATTATTGTTTCAGATATTTCTTTTGTTCCTTTCTCTCTTTCATCTCCTTCTAATGTTCCCTTTAAACATGTTACACCTTTTGTAGTTGTCCCACAGTCCTTGGATATTCTGTTCTGCTTTTTTTTTTTTTCACTCCTTGTTCTTTTTGCTTTTCAGTTTTGGAGGTTTCTATTGATATATCCTCGAGGTAAGAGATTCTTTCTGCAGCTGTGTCTAGTCTACTATAAGCCCATCAAAGGCATTCTTCATTTGTGGTACAATGTTTTTGATCTCTAGCATTTCTTTTTGGTTCTTTCTTAGGATTTCCACCTCTCCACCTATATTGCCCATCTGTTCTTGCATACTGTCTGCTTTAGCCATTCACAGCCCTTAGCATATTAATTACAGTTGTTTATAGTCCCAATTTGATAATTCCAACATCCCTGCCATGTCTGGTTCTGTGTTTGCCTCTGTCTCTTCAAACTGTGTTTATTGCCTTTTAGTATGCCTTGTAATTTCTTATTGTTAGCCAGACATGATGTACCCATAAAAGGAGCTGCTGTACACAGACCTTCAATAATGTGGTGGTCAGTGGGAGAAGAGAGGGAAAAGTTCTATTGTCTATGATTAGGTCTAATTCTTTTTTTTTTTTTTTTTTTTTTTGCTGTGCGCGGGCTTCTCACTGTTGTGGCCTCTCCTGTTGCGGAGCACAGGCTCCGGACACGCAGGCTCAGCGGCCATGGCTCACGGGCCCAGCCGCTCTGCGGCATGTGGGATCTTCCCAGACCAGGGCACGAACCCGCGTCCCCTGCATCGGCACGCGGACTCTCAACCACTGTGCCACCAGGGAAGCCCAGGTCTAATTCTTTTAGTGAGCCTCTGGACTGTGAACTTCACAGAGCATTTCTCAGTTTTTTCTTCTCCTCCCTTAGGTGGGACAGGATGGCTAGAGTGGACCACGGTTGATTATTTCACTTCTCTCACATGGAAAACTAGCTCACTGGAGTTAGGTACTTTCCTCCCGCCAGGTCAGTCAAGCTCTGATAACACTCCAGCAAGTTAGGCTCTAGTTAACTAGTCTCTCCTGAGGGCAGGCCCTGTTAAGAACAGTGTGCTCTAGCGTATTTCAAAATCATTCCTTTTCCTCTCGCCCTTCCTGAAACATGAGGGAGTTTTTCTCCAATATTTATTGTGAGAAATTGCTTGGGCTCCTGGCCATAAAACCCACAAAAGACTGGGTCCCTTTGGAGTTTTTAACTCTCAGTGTTGTTCACACTGAGCGTCCAGCTATTGGTCAATTACAATTCAGATTTTCCCACCCCGGCCCTGGCTCCTGTGGTTGTTTCTGCTCACAAGTCACTGCTCTGGTAAACTTTGGCTCCTTGTATTTGCCTGTCTGTCACTCCAATCTTGGGGGCAGTGGTTTACCCTATGTCCTCCTCTCTGCTACAGATTCAAGAGGAGTTGTTCATTTTTCGGTCTGTTCATGCTGTTACTTGTTGTTAGAATAGATTGGTGACTTCTAAGCTCCTTATGTGTGGAACTGGAACTAGAAATTCATGGAGATATTTTTTTACATACTTTGCATCCTGCCAGCAGGCCATTATAGGCCCCGACAGTGTGCCGGCTCCAGTGTGAGAATATGACCCCAGGAAACATGAGCATGGTGACCACATGGATGTTCAGAGACATCCTAAATTTAGACTATTCTGTCCTATTATTCTCAGACATGAACTTGTACTTGTAGACCCATATGAGCTGAATTTTAATTTAGGAAATAAGATTCCCACCAGCTTTTGTGACTTGTAGGGTATTTGTCCCGCCTTTGCAGAGTTACTAATCTGGACAAATGAGATTATCACATATGAAACAAAGGACAATATGAAACATTAAATAATACCCTGAATTATTCCCCAAAAGGATTTGAGATGCTGAATAAGGCCATTTTTAATTGTTTATTAGTGAGTAGTGGATTATGAATGCTGAAGCGGCTCAGGAAAAAGAAAAATCAGGGCAGAGTAGAGACCAAGGAACAGGGGGCTGTGCTTGAGCGGAGGGGAGAAGAGAGCTGGTTTTGGCTTTCAGAATTGCTATGACAATGATACTTGCCAATGAAGAAGCTGAAGGTTTGAGAAGAAGGGCTTTTTATCTCTTCCCAGAAGTCTTGGCCCCTGGGAGCAGAGAGGTTTGGAGTCAGTAGGTTCCTGCCTGTGGTTTGTTACAAGCTCAAGGGTTCCCTGAGTGGGCCATTCACCAAAGAAAGGAGGCTTCCACATGATTTGTGGAGTAGCTGTATTCTATCCTTTTCCACCTCCATTTAGTCTCACAAAGGCCTCTTCTTCCTACATTGTTAGCACCCTTTTGACTTTCTGAAATGGTTCCTGCTCTTATCCTGGAGAACACCCTCAAGAGCTCCATCCAGCTCAGTTGGCCTTCATTTATTTTATGGGTCAGTTTTGTGAGGTTGCGGGGAATCTTTGTATTAGTTGCTACCCCTACTTTAGGGAAAAAGTCACTTTATGGGAGTGGAGTCACTCTCAAGTAATAGATGGCCGCTTAGATTACTCTGAACCAAAGGTAAATGTGAAGAAGAAAGGACCAGCCAGTAACAAAATGGAATATCTACAGTAATATTGGGCAAACACTTAGATTATCTACCTCTTAGTGGGTTTTACAGGTAAAACTGCTTCTAAGCAAAACAGGGAAGTAGGTGACTTCCTACTTCCTTCTGTGGTCTCCTATCTGGGTGTTTCCCCCACTAAGGGGCTTTCTTCCACCTACCACGTAAGTACCCCTTGCCTTAGCAGCTCTGTCACAGAATAATTTTTCTCACAGAAAATTCACATGTAAATTATTATCACAACCTCAAGAGAAAACTTCGTGGGGTACCTTGCATTTTAATAGAAATCAAAATCTTGCAGAAGGAAGGGAAGGATGAGGTTCCTGTCTTCAGTATGTCAGCCTGGCCATAATTCCAAGCAAGAAAAGGGTCAAGGGCAGCTCTGGGCTCCTGGAAAAGAAGTCCTAATTAGACTTGGTACCCGGCGTGGGCACAAAGAGGAGGGAGGGTGTTCCTCCTTTCAGTATATGGTTTTCTTGGTCCCGCTCACTTGGGCAGCCTTGCTAGAGAATATTTACTTCTCCTTTTTAATCCTCTCCTCAGTATCTAGGCCCTTGGTAGAGGATGCCATCGTTCCCAGCACTTGGATAACAGAATAAACCTAATGGAACCAGAAGGGACCTCCCTCAGAACAGTCAGTGAGGCCTGGAGACGCCCTGGTGCCCGGTCCCCATTCAAAGCTGTCTGTAGCCACAGGGAGAAGGCCTTGTCCTTGTCAAGTGTCACATTGACATGAGGCCTGAAGTGACACAAGAACCCAACCTACATACCTACACTTGACCATCCTCTTTGAGGAACCCCAGAAATGACTGTGGCCACTTGCATGTTCAGATAAACCAGTTTAAAAATACTACACTGGGGGGGCAACCCTTGTCAACATCCGGTCTGCATCAGAATGCCTGAGTTGCGACATGTGTCTTTGCTTTGTGTATTTATTTCCCTGTCCCCGCTGCTGTAAAGTCTTTTAGGGCAGGAGCAAGGTAGACTATACTTCCTGTCTTACCCATAATGCCTAACACCTTGTCTTGTACATAAAAAGAGCGTAAGTATCTGTTGGACAGATTAATGAATTGATAGATCATCTTGTTTTAGAACCATTATGTTTTTATGAAAGAGCAATATTCAAAAATTGCAGTTCTTCTATGACATAACACAATCTCTGAACAAGTTATGGACAGGTACTCTTGAAGTTTGCGAAAGAAAGGTCTGCATAGAATTACGTAAGATTTGTCTACCTTATGAGATACTGTGGATTTTCTTGTTTGAGGGAAAAAAATTACTGCCCACTTTATCTTTAAACTTCCTGCGGATATTAACATCTTTGACTCTAAGTGATGATGTGGTCTGTGAGAACATTACTGTGGGTTGGTGTCTTGGGTGGAGCTAAAAGGCGTTGGCAATAATCCGGGGCCCTTTTCCGAGAAATATACTATGAACTTGAGGGAGAAAGAACAGAGGGATGGAGAGGGCCCTCGAGTAACCCACAAGTCATGCAAATGCCTAAGCAGTCATGGACCACAATTCCTGTGACCTCCCCTCCCACACGTACACATACATACACACATAGGCCTGGCCCCTCACCCCCACTTGCTACTTATTGGAGCATGATAGAAAAGAATGATGCAATGACAGAAAAGTGAAAAAAAAAAGAAGAAGAAGAAGAAAGATTAGAATGTGTGGAACTTAAGAGTTAATGGACACTTGCTGAATTAAAACAGGAGAGAGTAGAGGGTCACAGCTGGCAGAGACTTGACTACTAAGGTAGGAGAGATAGGAGTGGCAAAGGAAGCTGCAGATGGGGAACAGGTGAGCAAGAAGCAGGGCATACCTGGGAAGTGGGGCGTGGGGCAGAGAGCCAGAACTGATGACGCCACCATGATAGATGAAGACCACTGAAAAATGTAGAGGGGAGCCCCTGTCCCCCAATAATGAAAGTTTAGGTCTAGTCAGCACAGAGCAACGCTGTGAAGTGAGGGCATTGAGTTGAGAGTTCCAAGATGAAGGCAAATCACACGGAGCATATCCTAACCAGCCATTCTAACAGCAAAACGACTATAGATAATACAAAGCAAGGAATTATCCGAAGGACATTTTAAATAATTTTACAAATTTTATCCCATAAATATATATTCCCATTCCATTATGAACAAAAATCCCTAATGTATCTTTATTATCTTCCTTTTTTCACTTTAGAATAGTAAACATATCTTTAAGAGTTAGATAAAAGGTTAAGACTCTGGGCTTCGGGAATTACTGAGCTCTAAAAAATTAAGTTTCTAGCTCTGCCACTTTTTAGTGGTATGACTTTGGGCAAATTACTTAATGCCTATCTCTAAACTCTAATTTCCTTATCTATAAAATGGGGACAATAATATATACCTCCTATGAGAGTAAGAAATAACATGAAAATGTACTCAGTGTATCACAGAGGGCTTGATCTCCAGAAAGGACTCAAGCTCAATCAATGGTAGCTTTTACTACCCACAGTCAGTGTCACTGATGGGAGTACGTGGATGCTGGTAAACGTAATTGTCAGAGACTGAGGAAGGAGGTTGCAGGAAGAGGTAGCTTCCCATTAACTTTGTCACTGATTGTTGGATAACTTTGGACCAAATGCTATTCTTTAATGAATGGGGGTGCAAAACATATTATGATTAATGACTGTCACAGCTGGTAGCCAGATGTTTACATAATTCCCTCTGTTTTAAAGCAAACATATCAGAGGAAAAGGGTTAAATGATAGAATTAGGCAAATTAAGTACAGTATTTTGGGAATGTATTTTGATGAGGCTAATATTAAAAATTCACATCCGTAAACCAGTAATCTAAATGAGGCAGTTTTTGGACACAGTGACTGGCAGAGCGAACCCGGCATAGGAGTGCATGTTTCCAGCAAAACCTTCGCCAATTAAATCCTCCCCTGCAGAGCAGAGAGAGTTAAATGTGTCTTTATTAGCCTGTAGTATAAAAGGGCAAATCATTTCTTTTAATTGAGAAAGAATAAAATGTTTTTGCTCTACACATGTATCTATGTTCTATTTTAGCATCATAATTATTTTTGCAGCTGTCAGAATTTCACACAACCTAACAGGAAAATAAATCTTGAGTCCAGACTGACTCAATACTTTCCAGAGGAGTCCAGTAAATAAAAACTTCACAGTGACTGACTGACCTCATTCAAGTCAGACCTCCCGAGCCCAACTCTAGAGTGAATGGGAAAGAGGTTAATTAGTTGGAAAAAAATTCATGGGTTTTTTTTTTTTTTTTTTTAAGGAAACACCTTGAATCGAGGTGATTAAAACAACACCAAACGGATAAAGGGTAGAACTGAGAGAGGACAAGTTTTGCATAATCGAGTATCTTGATTACGTGGAGGGGGGGAGATGGGAAAGAAATCTTGCTATTCTGGTCTTGAACTACTAAATCCTGAAAAGGCCAAGAGGGAGAGTCACCAAAGTCGTAAGTGAAGCTGGAAGTATGGCTGAGCTGTATGGAGTGCCTGGTCTCTGAAGGGTTTTTATCAGTCATGTGGGTGAGAGGTGAGATTCTCTAGTAATTACATTTATTTTTAGGATTTATAGTTAAGTCAGGAAGCTGAATTCATTCATTTGGCACATATATAGACACTTGTTGGCACTGCACGTGCCCTCAGTGAGCTGCTAACCCAAAGCTGCAATGGGGTGATCAAATAGGGAAACTGGGGTAGATAGAATAATGGCCCCTCCAAAGCTACCTACATCTTACTCCCCAGAACCTACATATATATGTTATGTTGCATGGCAAGGGGGAGATTACGATCTGCAAATGGAACTTAGGTTGCTGATCAGGTGATCTTAAAATAGGCATATTATCCTGGATTATCTGTGTGGGCTCAAGGTAATCATCACGCTTCCTAAAAGATGGAAAAGTGAGGCAGAAGAGCCAATGTCAGAGTGATGCCAAATGAGAAAGACTCAACTTTCCGCTGCTGGCTTTGAAGATGGAAGAGGGCATGAGCCAAAGAATACAAGAGGGGCTTCCCTGGTGGCGCAGTGGTTGAAAGTCCGCCTGCCGATGCAGGGGACACGGGTTCGTCCACATGCCGCGGAGCGGCTGGTCCCGTGAGCCATGGCCGCTGAGCCTGCGCGTCCGGAGCCTGTGCTCCACAATGGGAGAGGCCACAACAGTGAGAGGTCCGCGTACTGCAAAAAAAAAAAAAAAAAAAAAATACAAGTGACCTCTAGAACCCGGAAAAGGCAAAGAAACAGATTCTCCCATAGATCCTCTACAAGGACTACAGTTCTCCTGACACCTTGATTTTAGCCCAGTGAGATCCATGCTGGACTTCTGACCTCCAGAACTGCAAGATAATACATTTGTGTTATTTTGAGCCACTAAGTTTGTAGCAATATATTATGGCAGCCATAGGAAACTAATACAGATACCAAGGCAGTGGGACAGGAAGGCACCCCAAAATCACAGCAATAAGAGGAACAGAAAATGTCCTAGGAAAAGCCAATGTTTCTTCTGAAAAGGAAAGTTCACCAGCAACTCCTATTTGAATTTCTTAAGAAAATTTTCTTCACTCGTAGTCATCAATCCTAAGGTGACCGATTCTAGAGCTGATTGCTTATATACCCTTTCCTTTTTTAAAGGGGCTGTCATTTTCTTGACACTGATTTAAGGGGTAAGATTGTGGGTAGGGAACCACTTAAAGTGGGGAAGGACAATTGTTTCCCTACGTAACCCAGTCACATTGCCTCCAAACTTGCTTATCTTCCTGCTCTTTCCAAACCAGACCTTTCATACCTACAGACTTCATGGGGGTTAGGCCAGAACAAGAGTTGTGCTACACACTACTGTTCCTGTTATCATTTCGTGTCCCACTGAGCGCTCCCTGTTTCGCCACTGTCCAGGACCACCTGCTGGGCAGATCCTCTACAACCCAACAGGAAATCCCCAATGCCCATCTTGGAGGTGAAGTGCGGCCAACACTGATTGTCTGTGGGAATGCCATTTCTTCCCTGCCCTTTCAATATTCTTATGCCACCCCTGCGATCACTGCCAATCTGTAGAAAATTACAGGATAAAGTTTTGTGAAGGACTGAATTTGCATAACTTGTTTTTTGTTGTTTGTTGTTGTGGGGGGAGGGATTCTGACTTTTATAAGCAATTTGTATGCATTTTATTGGAGGGTACTGAGTTAGATTCATCCCACGCACTCACTATCCTGGCATTGCTATGCATGTGCTGTCGGGGCTTAGCATTAAACAATTTTCTTTGTTCAGATTTGGATTGCTGTCTCTGCTTGCAAATTATTTTTCACCAAGAATCCCCTCCCCTCCCTTCTCTTCCCCTCCCGTCCCCTCCCCTCCCTCCCTCTCCTTTCCTCTCCTCCTCTCCCCTCCCCTCCCCTCCCCTCTCCTCCTCTCCCCTCCCCTCTCCTCCCCTCCCCTCCCCTTCCCTCTCTTCCCCTCCCCTCCCCTCCTCCCCTCTCCTCCCCTCTCCTCCTCTCCCCTCCCCTCCCTTCCCCTCCCATCCCCTCTCCTCCTCTCCCCTCCCCTCTCCTCCACTATCCTCCTCTCCCCTCCCCTCCCCTCTCTTCCCCTCCCCTTTCTTCCCCTCCCCTCCCCTCTCCTCCTCTCCCCTCCCCTTCCCTCCCTTCTCTCCTCTCCTCTTCCCCTCCCCTCCCCACCCCTCCCATCCTTTCCCTCCCCCTCCTCTTCTCCCTCTCTCTCTCTCTCTCTCTCTCTCTCTCTCTCTCTCTCTCTCTCTGTCACACACACACACACACACACACACAGATGAGATTAAACACATTTTTCCATTGCAAAGTTCAGGACCCATTAATACCTTTTCCAAGTTCAGGGCTCTTGGAAAGTTCAGGGATAAGTCTTCTTCATTTTGGTTCCTGATCATCACCCAGCCGTTGTGTTCTGCTAAACAAAATAAATTACTAGAGGAGGAGCCCAGGTCTGTGTTTTAATAGAGCCTGATTTCTCCAATTTAGTTCTATTGACATTTTGGGCTGAGTAATTATTTGTTCTGTGGGGGCTGTCCTGAGCATTATAGGATATTTAGCAGCGTTCCCAGCCTCTACCCTCTAGATGCCAGCAGCAACACCTCCCCAAGTAATGGCAATAAAAAATGTGTTCAGATACTGCCAAACATTGCCTGATGGGCAAAAGTCACTCCAGGGTGAGAACCAGTTGGAGTAGAGAGATCAACACACCCAACTTCAAGCAACTTGTTAAGACAGCTTCAAAAATAGTGAACAGGCTCAGCTGTTCACCCAGCTGTGTGGCCCACCTGTGGCCAATTACTTTGACGAGATTATTGAGTTACAGGCTTCGGCATGTAGCCTCAGCTCCAGGCAACTGTATGCGCTCTGTGGGTTGGCGCCACTGGTGGCGTTGGGTTACACACAGTCCACTTCATTCTGCTCTTCAGCTGCTGGAAGGCAGCTCAGTTACTTGCTAACTGACAGTGATGACAGTTCAAACCAACCATATGACCCCAACATGGTTGAATGTGCTACGTAGAAATAACCATAGTCACTTTCTGCGCAAACTGTTATTGTTGGTGGCGCTGGTTGTTAATATTTATAAAAGAAAAAAGTTCCCAAACTCGGGAAATGACATAGATTTCACTGACTTCTTTAACAACTATAGATCTGCCGTTTCACTGGCTGCTGTGTGTCCTGACGGCATGTTCAATAAGACATGTTCAAGTCCAAGTTCATCATCATTCACCTCCCACACAGCAGTTTTTAAATCTTTCCAATTTTTATTAGTTCTTTCTGTTACCTCGACTTGCAATAGCACACACATGAGGTGCCTAATTCAATTATCTTCCTTCAAATCTTCCAACATACAATTACCAAATTACTCTTGCTAAATCAAAGGTTGGATTAAAAATTCTATTGAACAACATGAAATGGCTTCACTAACTATTGATTTCAAATTTTGTAGCTCAGCATTTAGGGTTTTCCAATATTCACCTTCATAGCCTGTATTTTTCCCTCTTTCTTTGTCCTTCCTTCCTTCCCCCTGTTTCTCCAATGTTATCTCCTAACCAAGTATTTCTCAAAATGTGGTCCATGGTTCACCTGAAAAGGAATCAACAAAGGTACGTTTTAAAATGCAGATTTCTGGGCTTCCCTGGTGACGCAGTGGTTGAGAGTCCGCCTGCCAATGCAGGGGACACGGGTTTGTGCCCCAGTCCGGGAAGATCCCACATGCCGCGGAGCGGCAGGGCCCGTGAGCCATGGCCGCTGGGCCTGTGCGTCTGGAGCATGTGCTCCGCAACGGGAGAGGCCACAGCAGTAAGAGGCCCACGTACCAAAAAAAATAAATAAATAAAAAATAAAATGCAGATTTCTAGACCTAGCCCCAGATTTCTAGGGATAGGAACTGATTATCTCAAAAAAGTGAAATATCTTAAGATCCAGCTCAAACGAACATCTCTCTTTAAAATACTTAGTGCTTTTCTTCTGGTACTTATTCTAACTTGGAGGAAGAGGAAGGAGATGAGGGAGGAGGGTAGCTACAATTTTTGTGACAGGGACTGTGCTAGGTACTTTACATTGACTATTTCATTAAATCTTTGCAATATCATTATTCACTTTATAGATGTGGCAACTGCGGCTCAGAAAGGTTTATTTACTTGCCAGTGATTACATTTACAGCATAGGGGAGCTTTTCACTCCAAATTCACAGAGTCAATGCTGACCTGGCTCAGACTTCATTCTGCTCTTTCTACACTTGTCTTATGTCTTTTACTTTAAACTTTTGTGTATAAGGCCTTGATAAAATGGCTCTGTGGAAAGAGCTTTGGACTTAGATTCAAACTGGTATCTGCTTGAATCCTGGCCTTGGCATTTTGGGGTTTCTTCTAGTTGTCCCTAAGGTATGGCCATCTGCCTCTTGTTCAGAGCACAGCCAGACAATGAAGGAGGATGGAGCCAAAAGGTGCTCAGGGCAAGTCCCTGCTGTCTTTTAAGGAAGATACCTGGAAGTTTCCGCATATGACCACGTTTACTTGTAGGAGTCACAAATATGAAAATATAGGCCAGATAGCCAGAGATGTTTTTCAGAGCTCCTCTTAAGACCTTGAAAAGAAACCAGACAGGAAAGATCTCCCCAGTTCCAGTCAGGCTGCATCCATATGTGAGAGTAGAACCATTCCCAAATAGTTTCCAACTAAAATTTTATTTTCACTGATCATGTGTTGCCTGCCTTCCCAGTGATGAAATGCAGTGAGGGCACCATTTC
This sequence comes from Pseudorca crassidens, assembly GCF_039906515.1. NCBI lineage: Eukaryota > Metazoa > Chordata > Mammalia > Artiodactyla > Delphinidae > Pseudorca > Pseudorca crassidens. Next base: position 91,228,072 of record NC_090296.1, on the reverse strand, counting down.
AGTGTCACCAGATGGTGTCATCATGTAGATGGACAGTTGCTGCTTAGGTCCTCTGAAAGGGGACAGGGGAAACATTTCTGCAACAGGTCCTTCAGTGGAGCAAAATCTGAAATTAATTCAAGCATTTGTTCCTTATACCCATTTTGCTTCCAAAACAGATTTGAGTAAGCTTTCAATAAAAGACACAAGTGCAATAGGTCTGTTAGAACCAAGATAAAGGAACAAGTGCCGTAGAATGAAGGGTGATTATATCTATTAATTACAAACATTTTAGATAATAGCTACATTTATGGAAGCGTATCATGCATGTGGTTAAGTGCACTGTTTTAGCACTTGTGTCATTTCATTTAATTCTCACAACTCTATGATGGTAGCTCTTGGTATTATTTGCAGTTTATGGTAAGGAACTGAGTACAAAGAGATTTAGTGACCAGCTCGTAGTCATACATCAGTAATATATACACACAGCATAGCTGAGCCAGGATTTGAACCAGACAGTCTAATCCAGGACATGGGTTAGGCAGAGAAGTCCATCCGACAAGGTTGGAATCCCTGCTCTTCCGCTTACTAGCCAATGACCTCGGCAAGTCACTTCACTTTGTTAAGCTTCAGTCTATTCATCTGTAAAATGGGGATAACAATATTTGCCTGTTGGGTTTGTGGTGAAGACTAAAAGAGACAATGTGTAAAGATGTGTAGTAATGTGACTGGCACAATGTAAGTGTGAGAGACACTGTGCTACATTCTATATTCTTCTCCTTTGAATAACACTCTAACAATGTTCCAATAATCTAATAGTAAGAAAATGTTAGATTACTAGCCGTGGAACTATGAATTTTTTTCTTCTTTCCAATGTCATTTGCAAAGGACATCATCTGTCTCTCACCATTTCGTTCTGGCAACATAGTGCTAGGGTTGTATCCTTGTAGGAATGACAAAACTTTAAAAATTAAGAGGAATATTCCAGAGGTTCAAACTGGACAAAAGAGAGGCAGTGATAGGATGTGAAATAATAACATGGAGCAGACTGAGTGTCTGTCAGTTTTCCTTACTGAGTATGCAAATCCTCAATAAAGCTCATCAAATACAAAAGTAAGATTTCGCTGGTGCAGCCCAGCGCCTCTTCACTGTGTGCTTTTGAAATGGACTCTTCTTTTTGTTAAGCCAATAAATAACAAACTCCCGGAGTGTCCTCAGAACCGTAAGAAAGAGTGACATTGTCCTTCAGGGATGCCAAGAGTGACATTGTCATTCAGGGCTGCCAACACAAAGAAAGGAAGGGGCACAAAAGCCAACCAGCCATTGATTATGTGGAGGGTTGGTCCTGTTACAGAAATCATTGAGCAGATGTCACCACCGGCCTGAAAACACTGGTATGTTATTGTGCTACAGAAAGACACAATGATGTGTAACAAGCCTCTGCTTAATTATTTGAAAAGCCTTAAATCCAAGCATTTGGTGTGTGTGTATGTATGTGTGTGTGCGCGTGTGCATGGACACACGTGCGTGTGGTTAAATTAAATAAAACTCAGTGGGCAAAAAATATACACCTTCCAGATTAAATTCTGTTTCTGCAAACCTGGGTTGTGAGCTGTCCACTTGGTGCTGTTCTGAGAGTTGCTGAACAGGTCAAGGGTCAAACAGGAGCAGATGGGCTCAGGATACAGAGCACCCTTCGCCTTACTTGTTGGGAACTAGATCTTAATTAGACTAGTCCAGGAAGGCCCCAAGCTCCAATTACTAGTTAATCTAATAGAGTGTTTTCTCTTAGGGAAAAAGTAAACATAATGTGCAGTGAAACCCTCGACCTGATGCTTCTACGGAAGGGAAGAGGCAGTGTCACACGGAGCCTCCTTGAGCCTTGCGGGAACTTGCTCAGTTCAGGGTGTTAAATGGATGCTTCACTTCCTGTTCTCCTCTCCTGCGTCTCTCGTCTCCTTTTTTCCCTCTTTCAGACTTTCCTTTCTTCATTTCATCTTTGCCTTCTCTTTTTTCCTTCTCTTCTTTTTCCTTCTTCCTTTTTCTATTCCATTTTTTTCCTTTCTCTCTTTCCTTACTTTTGAAGGATTCCCTAATTTGTATTATGTATCCAGGGGAAGCAACTAAGAAGTTGGGGGCATAACCCAAGTGCTATGATCTGCATGTTTGTGTCCCTCCCCCAAAGTTCATATGTTGAAAACCTAATGCCCAAAGTAATGGGGTTAGGAGGTGGCACCTTTGGGGAAGTGATTAGGTCATGAGAGTAGAGCCCTCATGAGTGGGATTAGTGTTCTTACAAAAGAGGCTCCAGAGAGCTAGGTTACCCCTCTTCCCCCACGTAAGGATATGGCGCATAAGAAGTCTGCAACCCAGAAGAGGGCTCTCACCCAACCATGCTGGCACCCTGATCTTGAACTTCTAGCCTTCAGAAGTATGAGAAATAAATTTATGTCGTTTCTAAGCTACCCAGTTTGTGGTATTGTTTAATAGTAGCCTGAATGGACTAGGACATCAAGCCAACTTGAGATCCAGGCCATTCTAACCATTTACCGGGTTTGCATTAAAAACAGTCTATTCAAGTTAATTCCATTACTTAGGCACATCATGCTGTGTCCCTCCAGGTCAGCATTCATTGTGACAAAATAAAACACGTTGTGGTATGATTTTATTACATCCGGTGACACACATGAATAGCTCAGAGAAAACCAAAGAGCTCTTCTTTCTTTAAAAGCTTCCCAGTTCCTAGAATTAATACCAATTTATTATAGCTGGTGTGCGGGACTCCTCGGTTTTACAGTTCCTGTAATTCAGACCATCTACAGTGTGTTTGTTAGCAGAGGTAGGCTTAACGGTGAGCCAAAGGCAGAAAAATCACGTCAAAAATTATGTTTTAGTAAAAGGCCTAGGTGTAACTTGCCGTGTGGTCTCAATTCACACACACAAAAAAAATGTTATAGAAAGAACATGGTGCTTTCACAAGCTGTAATCACTCTAAAAATCTACCCAGTTCTCCCGGATATCACGGGACTCTACTTCAGGCCTGACATGGTTTTGTTAGTAAGAGGTAGTCCCCTGGGTTGCCTACAGCTGAGTGAGTGATGATTTTTCCCTCCAGCGTGGCAAGCTACTGGAAAGGGCTGCTTAACTACTGTGAGCGTTTGGAGAGGTATTTGGGGAGAAAGCAATGTTTTAAAAGGGTTGAGTAGTCTTCTGAGATTGCAGTCTTTCCTGGCTGCCAAGAAAGCTATACCATTTCATCTGTGAAGGGAGGTCATCTGACCGCCCTGACTACCCCCTGGTTTGACCCAAAAGCTGGACCGGGGCACTGGAAGGCTCCTCACCCCTTGCCCTGTTTTTGCAATGTGCCTTCGCTTGCCTTCCCTGCTCTTTGCTCCCAGAAGCTTCCCAAGGACACAGCCTTGAGTGAATAATGTGGTGGTGATGAGACTATCTGGACTGAACCCAGTTAAGGCTTCTGTATAGATTTTTAAGGTTCTGGCAGGCAGGCGTGGAAATCTACTTGTCTTGCGGCCACAAAAGACAAGACTCTAAAGTTAAGTTCCCTTGCTTCTTAAACCTTCCACCTACCAATCTGGAGTAATCTGCCTCTTTCTTAAATCTCACCCTGCCCTCCACCTACTGGTTGGGGGCTGCGTTTCAGATTACACCCGGGAGGTTCCAGAGGAAGTTTGAGAACTAACGTCACCTTAAAAATATTATTTTGGGGGCTTCCCTGGTGGCGCAGTGGTTGGGAGTCTGCCTGCCGATGCGGGGGGCACAGGTTCGTGCCCCGGTCCGGGAGGATCCCACGTGCCGCGGAGTGGCTGGGCCTGTGGGCCGTGGCCGCTGAGCCTGCGCTCCGCTGCGGGAGAGACCGCAACAGTGAGAGCCCCGCGTACCAAAAAAAAAAAAAAAAAAATTATTTTGATCCCAGACCATACCATGTTTCTGGCTAAATGTTACACTTGACAAGCTTTACCCAAATTACCATACACAGTCACATACTGTTTGCAGCTGATTCCATTTTTAGCAATGTCAAAGGGAAGAAGGAATCTCTGGACGGTGAGTACATTCGATATGCCTAATACTGCTCTCAGAAGGTCAACTCCACGCATGCCCTTCCCACAGACCAGCATTCCCCAGAGCTCTTCAAATAGCTCCCTCCTGCATGAAAACCCTCTAGGCTCTGCCAGGTTTCCCCTCCCAGTGCCTGAGCCCTCTCCTCCTTCAGGTCTAGAAGGAAATACAGATGGTCAGCATTTTGGCTGGCTTTGTTCACCGCGGTGCCCTCTTCCATCCATGATAGAGGGCTGCTAATTTGCCAATCTCAGCACTGGAGCTAGAGAAGGGGAAAGAAGTGTGACAACTGTGGCTGCAATCTGTGTGTGTGTGTCTCTGTGGACCTATGTAAGTTGTGTGTGTTCCCAGCCACAGGCTTTATGGAATTACTTTTGCATAAAGCCACAGGGTAGGATGAATTCTAGGCTTGGGGAAGAAATAGAGCCTGAGCATCAAAGGTCATAGCTTATATTGGAAACCTTTTATATGCTAACTGGAAGCTTCACTTTTTTCTTTTGTTGTTCGCAGTTTTACTATGAAATATTACGTACAAAAGAATATATAATGAATATAAATATGTGAATGAACATAACAGATATATATACATATATAATATGTATGTGTGTCTATATATATGTGTGTCCATATGTATATAATATATAGCAAAAAGAAAAATACACAGCACGTATCTTAATAAATAAAAGAAAAAAAAGAAAAGGTTCTCTATTGACATGGCCCCAGTTGAATTCTTCTCCTTTCTTTCTACTGTTTATAATTCTCTTTCATTTTGTTGGACTTTATTACATATGTAAGTATCGCCAAACAAGAATTATTACATTTATGGTTTCAGAATTTACCTGAGTAGGATATATAATGTGGTTGTCTACAACTTGCTTTTTCCACTCAATCTGAATTTTGAGCTTCATCCATGGTAATCTATGTAGTATGTGTTGTGAGTGCAGTTGAATGCAATATGAATGAATGAATGTTGTTCATTCATTCTAGGCACTGTAGGGAATTTTATGTTATGACTAAATCCCAATATATGACCCATGCTGCTCACTATGGGCATCGTGCTCTTTCTGGTTCATTTTGCTAACAGGAGCAGCACTTCTGGGAACATTCTCCTGCCTGACTCCTGGTATACACATGCAAAAGTTTCTCTAGGGCACAAAATATGTGTAAAAGAACAAGGTCACAGGGTAGGTTCACCATCAATTTTACTGCCTAATGCCAGATTGCTCTGGCTTTGTACAAATGTACATTCCCACCAGCCAAATATGAAAGCTCAGGCTGTCCTACATCCTCGCCAACGTTCGGTGTTGTCAGACTTTAGAATATGTGCCAGTCTGATGTGTATGAACTGGTACATCATTAGAATTTTAATTTGGGCTTCTCTGAATACTAAGGAGCCTGAACACCTTTTCATATGTTTATCGGTCATTCATACTCCTATTTTGAATTCATGTCTTTTTGGCTATTTTTCTTCTGTTTTTTTTTTTTTTTTTTGGTCTTGTTGAAATATAATACTTTAAAAAAAAACCCCTATATTCCAGATACTAACACTTTGTTTTTACATGTGGTAAATGCCCTTTTACTTTCTTTATGAAGCCCTTTGATAAACAGGAGTTCTAAATTTTAACACAGTCAAAATTACCAATATTTTGTTATAGTTACCTTTTTCATCTTCTTTAAGGAATCATGTCTGACATCAAGATCATAAAGATATTCTGTTTTGTCCCTAAATAGAATATCTTCAAGTTTTGTTTTCACACTTGTCTTTAATACATGTAACTGGTTTTTATACTTGGCATGGGAAAGAATCCATTTTCTTTTTTCAAATGGATAACCAAGTGCCTCACCACGTTACTGTTTATTGCATAGTCTATATACCATCTTCCTATCATCTATCAGCTTTCCATATATGTGGGGTTCTATATTATATTCCATGGGTCTGTCTGCTACACTTGCCAAGATCATGTTCTTTACTCTTAAAGCTTTGCAATAAGTCTTGATTTTTGTAGTCTCCTTGTCTTGTTATTCTTCCTGAGGAGTATAGTAACCATTCTTAACCTTTTGTTCTTCTACATAAATTTTAGAATCAACTTGTCAGATTTCACTTAGAACCCTATAGGAATTTATATTAGAATTTTATTGAATTTATAAATCAGTTTGGAGAGAATAGATGTATTTACAATATTCAATATTTAGATCCTTGAACATCCTTCATTTCTCTGTCCCTCCCTTCCTCTCTCTTTTCCTCACTTCCTCCCTTCCTTCCTCCCTTCCCCCCTCCCCTCCCTCCCTCCCCCATCATAGGCAAACATTCTAATTTGTTTTATGTGAATCTTACGGTCTGCATTTTTGTAAGATATGCTTTTGTGTGTATTTTAATTTCTGTAAATGCTATTGTGTAATATCATTTATTTCTCTTTTTTTCTCAGTCCTGTTTTTCAGATACATTTAAGCACTTATATCCCTATTTAGATAGTTCTTGCTAATGGCTGCATAGTATGCCTACACGTGAAGCTACCTTATTTTACCTGTCCACCCCCCCAGTTATGGGCACCCAGATTAACTCCAACTCATCCCGCCCTTCTTACATACACACAAATAATAGTTCCATGAACAACCTGGTATAGGTGTGTGTAGGTAAATTTCTTTGGGGCTAGAAAAATGCTGTGTCATAGAGGATGCATACACTAAACATGACTACGTCTTGACAGATTTCTCTCCAGAATGGCTGCAGTGTGTATTTCCCAGTCCCTGCCTTCCTGCTGCATTATCTAACTCTCTAATCTTATAGGTATAAGGGACTATAACTTTATTTAACATTTATTTTCCTGACTTTGAGAGTCTCTTGACATGCTTTTTTGCCTTTTGGATTTCCTTTTCTGTCATTTTCCTGTGATGTGATGGAATGAACATTTTCCTATTAGGACTGCTGCGTTTTTTCTTACTGATTTAAGAGACATTCTTATATATTCTAGATATTAATCCCTTGTCTGTTTTAGACACTGCAAATAACTGCTTTATATCAATATACCCCCAAACCTCATTCCATGTTTTGGTTTGAGTGTTCCTGGTTTGCAAACTGTATTTTTAGTGTGTGCATAATAAACTTTTACTGATTACTACCTCAGCAATTAATTGGTTTTACTTCTGTCATTTTTGAACTTTTGACAGCTCACCAGATACAGAATTTGAAAATATTTGTTCCCATTACATGGATTGTCTTTTAATTTTGTTGATTGTTTCCTTTGCTGTACAGAAGTTACTAGTCTGATATAGTCCCACTTGTTTATTTTTGCTTTTGTTGACTTTGCATTCGATGTCAAATCCAAAAAATCCTTGACAGGAGCTTACCTCCTATGTTTTCTTTTAGGAGTCTTATGATTTCAGGTCTTAAGTTCAAGCCTTTAATTCATTTTGAGTTGATTTTTGTATATGATGTAAAATAGTGGTCCAATTTCATTCTTTTGCATGTGGCTATCCAGTTTTCCCAACAACATTTATTAAAGAGACTTTCTCTCTCCATTGTATATTCTTGGCTCCCATGTAAAAAACTAATTGACTATATATGTGTGGGTTTATTCTGTTCTATTGGTCTAAGTGTCTGTCTTATATGAACACCATACTGTTTCGATTACTATAGTTTTGTAATATAGTTTGCAATCAGGAAGTGTGAAACCTCTAGCTTTGTTCTTCTTTCTCAAGATTGCTGTAGCTATTTGGAGTCTTTTGAGTTGTGTTTCATACAAATTTCAAGATTATTTGTTCTATTTCTGTGAAAAATGCCATCAGAATTTTGATATGGACTTTATTGAATCTATAGATCACTTTGGGTAGTATGGACATTTTAACAATATTAATTCTTCCAATCCATGAGCATGGAATATCTTTCCACTTATTTGTGTCTTCTGTGGTTACTTTCAGAAGTTCTTTATCTTGACGTAATTCAATCAATCTTTTTTTTTTTTCTTATGGTTTGACTTTTTGAAATATTTCCCAGGATGTCCTTTCCTGTTCCTAAGTATAGTAGACAGAATAATGGCCCCCAAAGACATCTGTACCCTAATCCCTGGAACATATGAATATATAACCTTACATAGAAAAAGAGACTTTATAGGTATGATTAAGTTAAGGATCTTGAGATGGGAAGATTATCCTTGATTATCTGGGAGGGCCCAATATAATCATGAGGGTACTTATAAGGAAGGCAGGAAGCAGGAGAGTGAAAGAAGCAGAGGTCAGAAAGAGACAGAGATTTGAAGATGCTGTGCTCTTGGCTTTTTTGATGGAAGAAGGGAACACAGCCCAAGGAATGTAGGTGGCCTCTAAAAGCTGGGAAAGATAAGAAAAGGGATTCTTCCCTAGAGCATCCAGAAGGAACACAACTTTACAGGAAGCTTATTTTTAAAACTTCTGACAATAAATTTGTATTGTTTAAGCCACTAAGTTTGTGGTAATTTTTTTTTAGCACCAATAGGAAACCAATATACTAAGTTACAAAATTATTTTCCTGTGTTTCTTTTTAAGAATTTTATAATGTAACTCTCACAGTTAGATTTTTTTTCATATGTTAGTTCTATTTTTAATTTTTTGAGCAACCTCTGTACTGTTTTCCACATCCTGGCCAATTCTTATTATTTGTTGTCTTTTGGATGACAGTCTTTCTGTCAGGTGTGGGATGATAATCTCATTGTGGTTTTGATGGCATTTCCCTGATAATAAGTGATGTTGGGCATCTTTTCTTGCGTCTGTTGGTCATCTGTATGTATTTTTAGAAAAATGCCTTTTCAGGTCTCCTGCCCATTTTTAATTTGGTTGTTTGTTTTTTAAAGATTGTGTTGTGAGAGTTCTTGGTCTATTTTGGCTATAAACCGTTTATCAGATATGTTGTTTGCAATATTTTCTTGCCTTCCATAAGCTGCCTTTTCTTTTTGTGGATGGTTTCCTTTGCTTCTCACAGTTAGATTTTTAATTCATTCATTTAGTTCACTTTTGTAAGCAGTGTTATAGAGAGGTCCACATTTATTTTTTTCCTAAAGTAAGTCAGTTTTCCCAACACCATCTACTAAGTTATATATTCTTTCCCCATTAATTTATGGTGCCACTTTGTCATACAGTATATGTAAAGTTTTCTTATATACTGGGCTCTCTGTATAGTTGGTCCATTTTTCTTCTCTCCATTTATTTGGATCTTCCTTAATGTTTTTTAATAAAGTTTTCTAATTTTCTCTATGAATACTTACACATTCTTTCTAAGATTTTTCTTAGGTATTTTATGGTTTTTTAATTGCTATTGTAAATTTTATATTTCAAAATATTTATTGCCAATTTGTTCCTGGTGGCAAAAATGTGACTGATTTTTGTATATTGATCCCATTTCAGTCATTTTGCTAATCACAGTTATTAACAATATTTTTCTGTAGATCCATTCTAGTTTCCTATGCAGAAAATCAATCATTGCGATGTTTTGATATCTTCTTGTTACAGATGGAATTGTTGCCCTCACACCCCCAAATTCTTATGTTGAAGGCCTAACTCCCAATGTGATGGTATTTGAAGATGGGGCCTTTGAGAGGTAAGTAGGTTTAGATTAGGTTATGAGGATGGGGACCTCATGATGGGATTAGTAGCCTTACAAGAAGACATCAGGAGTTTGTTCTTGTGCTTGCCATGTGAGGACACAGCAAGAAGCTGGCCCTTTGCAAGCCAGGAAACAAGGCCACAGCAGGAATCGAATTGGCCAGAACCTTGGTCTGTTGTTTAAGCCACCCAATTTATAATATGTTGTTATAGCAGCCCAAGCAGGCTAATACACTTCCTTTCCTTATATTTATATCTTCTTTTATCTTGCCTTACAGCTAGTTCTCTAGTATGTTGTTGAATCAAAGTAGTAATAGTGGGTATCCTCACTGTATTCCTGAATTTAAATGGAATGATTCTAATTTTTCACCATTATCACAATGCTTGCTATGTATTTTTGGTAGACACGTTAACAAGTTAAGGAAAATGCCTTCAATCCTTTTTTTTTGCTAAGGTTGTTGAATTTTATCAACTGCCTTATCTGCATCTATTAAGATGACTATATGATTTTTCTCCTTTAAATATTAATTGTGAACTTTTTTTTTTTTTTGCGTTACGCGGGCCTCTCACTGTTGTGGCCTCTCCCGTTGCGGAGCACAGGCTCCGGACGCACAGGCTCAGCGGCCATGGCTCATGGGCCCAGCTGCTCCGCGGCATGTGGGATCTTCCCGGACTGGGTCATGAACCCGTGTCCCCTGCATCAGCAGGCGGACCCTCAACCACTGCGCCACCAGGGAAGCCCTAATTGCGAACATTTTATCAGTAGATTCATAATGTTCTAACGTTTTATTTCTTGGATAAATATATATTTTATACATATTCCTACATATAATATTTTGATGGACTTTGTTTTCTAAGTTCTGGTTTAGGTAGGACACTGAATCTATGTTTATTAGATTAACCTGCAATTTTAGTTTCTCATATTCTTCTTGCTGGTTCTGCCACCAGAGTTATACTTATCTTGCAACATGAGTTGGAGGTGCATTACCTCTTTCTCTATTCTCTAGATTGAATAAGATGAGTGTTATCTGCTCCCTAAAACTTTGGTATAACTCATTTATAAAATTATCTGGACCTGTATGAGAAGGTTTGAAACTACTAATTCAATTTCTTTAAGGGTTGTAGGAATAGTCTAACTTTCTGTTTCTTCCCAAGCTTGGTAATTTATAATTTTTTTCTAGAAAATGTATCTATTTTGTCTAAGTTTTCAAATTTATAGGCATTAAGTATTAACAATATTGTCTTATTAAATTTTAACCTATGCTGTATCTGCAGTTATATTCCTGTTTCATTTCTAGCATTTTTGCTCTATTTCTTTCTTGTTCAATTTCTGCCTAGGTTTGGTTATTCTATTAATCTTTTTCCAAGAACAGTCTTTTGGATTTGTTGATTCTCTGTATTAGATCTTCATTTTCTATTTCATCTATCATCCTCAGTATGTTATTAGAGATTTTATGATGAATTTTAAAATGCCTAACATTTTTTGAGCAGTTGACATTGGCCAGGTACCATATCAAAATACTCACATACATATCTTAAACATTTTCATATTTTGTCCTCAGGATAACTTTAGGAGGAAGATACTGTCATATGTCTTACATATTAGGAAACTCTGTTAAAGTTATAGAGCCACTAAGTCACAAAACTGGGATTCAAATCCAAGCCACTGTACTAAACTATTCCTCTATTTTCTTTGAAATAGAACTTAAAGAATAAAGACAATGTTTAACTCCAGGGAATAAATTAGTAATGTTGGGGTTTCAGTATGGTATGAAGCAATGGAACATTTTTGTTGAGTTTGGAGTTGAAAGCAGCTCACAGCTGCCACCTTCAGCAGTATTTCTGTGCTAAAGATGGCAGAATGAAAGGGCCTAATTATCATCTGAGTCCTAGCCAGGTTTTTTCCTTCCAGATATGTCTGAGCCAAAAAATAATTGTTGGACATATAATGAAGTGCTTCCTGCAAATTATCAAATTGTCTTGTAATGAATGATAATATTTTTTTGAATGTCATTTTTGAAATAGCTTCTTTTGAATGAGTTTTCAAGGCATTTTCAAGTGCTGCATCTAGTTCTCACACTTACTTCCGCAGCCTGTAGGTAGATAGGACCATTATTATTCCCACCTTTCAGATGCAAATATGAGAAGTTAAATAACTTGCTCAAGGTTACATACATAAGGAGAGGCAGAATGATTCTCAAATGCAGACTTTCTGATTCCCAGCTTGTTCATTGCTTTTTTATTCATACATTCCACATATATTTATTTAAGAACCACTACATTTAAGGTACAGTTTGGGGCACTGTAGTGTGATAGAAAGTTGTATATGTCATAGATGTAAGACATTCACAAAAATAATTGTGATAAAATGTTACAAGAGAGATTCAAGTAAAGGGTTGTGGGAATTTCAGAGGAGGGAGAGAATTTATTTCTGAGTGGAAGGAAGAGGAAGATTCTGATATTTTTCTACTAAGCTCCAAATCGATCTTAAGAATTAATCGACATCAAAAACCCAGAGGGATTTTTTTTTTTTTTGGAAATTTTGCAGTATAATATTACATTACATGCAATAGAATAAACAGACCAGACTATCAAAGAAAATTCTGGACAGAATAGTGGGTAGCTCAATATATTATAATGCTACCCTCAGCTGGATTTAAGGAACTTTCCAGATTTCTATAAGCCCAAGGTAAGACCAGCACTCTCACCATGACAGCGCACTTCTCTGCTATTATAACCAAGAAAAAGGCTGCAAATGGAATCAGTGGCCTGCCCTTCTCCTGAGAAACCATCAGGACTAATGCCATTATGCCTCATTTACCTCTATCTCTTCCGGAAGTCCAAGAACCCAGGTCATCAAAGAACACACAGAAATATCACCACATATAAGGATCTGCATCCACTAATAATCTAAATCCTTCCACTCTGCTTTTCTGTCACTTATGTTCTTTTTTTGGCATCATCTTCCACATCCCTGGTCTCTCCTCTGAATCTTCATCTCTTTATCTTATGATCTATCTAAAACCTGACTCCTCCCTTTATCTTATGATCTATCTAAAAAAAGTCAAGGAAAGTAGTTGAAGCCCTCACAGGTGTTACCTGCTTTTTCTCACCCAGTCTCCGGACCCAAGAGATGATTGGTGCCCTCCTTATTTGCCATTGTTTTCCCAGATATTTTTTCTCTTCTATCTTCTCCCAAAACCCAAAAGTAGACAAAACTACTTTCCACGCCCCCTTCCTGCAATCATTCTTTGATCTTTCAGTCCTACGACTCATTGAAGCTTTTAGCACTTGGCTCATAGTTTTCTCTCTGTCACTATTTCTGTCATTGTCTTGGTGACTTCAACAATTATGTAGATGGTCCATTCCACAACCTGTCCTCTCACAGCCTTGACCTCTTTACTTAGAATGATGTCTTCAACCAACCCACCTCAGCCACTTACTCTAGACTCTAGGTCTAGAGTTAAACTCTTCTAGAGTTAACATCTTCAAATCTCATTTTCAAGTGCTCTATTCTTTAACAATCACTCCTGGCTTTCCAGCATAGTTATCCCAATACTCTAACCACAACATTTCTTTGACCCCACTGGGAACTTCAGTTCATTGCCCTTGCCCTTTTGCTTTTATATTGTACCTCTCATCCTTTATATTCTCTTTAACTAGACTAAGTTCCATGCTTCATCACTCCCTTGCATACAACCTAAACACCCTTTCCCCTTTCTAAGAGTCACCTGGCAAAACCACAGCCCAGGTCAAATACAGCTCTCTGCCTCCTCTTTTCCTGTGGCCAGGGTAGGGAAAATCTATTACTGCAAGAACTCACCCTAAATTTACAACCACAAAACTCAAGTGGACCCTTAGCACTGCTCAGCCAATCTTCATCTCTCTAGTCAATTTTCTTTCCCACTCTTTGAGAAGATTATTTCACACCTTCTGTCTCTTTGAACCTGTTCTCTTTTCACTCATAACTGATGATCTCACTTCCTATTTCACTGAGAAATAAGAACAATTAGAAGAGAAAAATGCTCTTCTCCTGGTAAATGGGATAAACTTCCCTAGTTCCTATCAATGTTTTTGTACTGGATCTCATCGCCTGTAACCTACTCAAGAACTCCGGTCTTCTACTTATCTCCTGAATCTTCAGTTTCCCCTTTTCTATCAGTAAGCAGACATGGTGGGAAATCTCTTGTTAGAAAAGAACCCCTCATTCATCCTCCAGGGAATGAGGAAATTATCTGACTGGTGAATAGAGGAGCTCAGCTCAGCTCCTTCTTCTCTCTTTCCTCTTTAGGCTCCACCTGCCTAAAGAAAGCCCACATTTTATTCCTTTCCTTAAAGTTATGTTTTACAAGGGCAGACTCCAGTGGGGAAGGTCTACAGTTGTTCAGTGCTGCCAGGAACTGGGCAGGTAATTCTGCCTAATTTTGTGTAAAATATTATCAATTGCATTTGGCTGATTGACTTAATCCACGTGCCCTAACAGTTTTGTCAGTAATGAAAGTAGTATTCTTATCTTTGACTGCCTGTTTCCTATATTTCATAGATTCAGAATTTGGGCAGATATGAAAGGGATGTTTTCTTTTGGGTTCTCTGAAACTCCAACATCTCCCATCTTATAAAATATTCCCTAGAGCTTGTCTTTCTCCATCTCTCACCTGATTATTAGAAATGCCCTCCATTAAAGCCAAGCACCCCAGGACTTCCCTGGTGGCACGGTGGTTAAGAATCTGCCTGCCAATCCAGGGGACACGGATTCGATCCCTGGTCTGGGAAGATCCCACATGCCGCAGAGCAACTAAGCCTGTGTGCCACAACTACTGAGCCTGTGCTCTAGAGCCTGCGCTCTAGAGCCTGTGAGCCACAACTACTGACCCCACATGCCACAACTACTGAAGCCCGCATGCCTAGAGCCTGTGCTCAGCAACAAGAAAAGCCACTGAAATGAGTAGCCCACACACCGCAATGAAGAGTAGCCCCCGCTCGCAGCTAGAGAAAGCCTGCAATGCAGCCATGAAGACCCAACGCAGCCAAAAATTAAAAAAAAAAAAAAAAAAAAGCCAAACACCCCAAGAAATTTGCTCTAACTCTCTGTCAACTTGTCCTTACCTCCTCTTACCTCTTCAGACTTTCAATCCCAACATACCACGAAAAAACTACTCTGTCAAGACCACTAAAAACTTACATCTTGCCAAATCCAATGGTCAGTTCTCAGCAGTGAATTACTCAACCTCTCAACCTCATTTGCCGTAGCTGATTACTCTTCCTTAAAGTGCTTTTTCCCCCGCCTCTTGGCTTCCTGAATACCAGACTTTGTTCTTGGAAACCACTGAGGTAGGTTTTCATCCTACTTAACTAGTTAGCTCACTGGCCAGTTCCTCTTCAGTTTCCATTTTCCCTCTCCCACCATCGCATCATAACTTTCAAACTATTATTCCCTGATTGTTCTTAACCCTCCTCCACTGCATTTTTCCCACCGTCAGCCAGCAAGTCACTTTGTGACTTCAGTAATGGCCTTTCCTATTGTCTTTTTTTTCAGAGATTCACTTTCAGTGTTGTCACAGAAGACTCCTTTTTCTTTCAGCCCTAACTTAAATCTGGCTCTCCTCTGAATATATAAATATATTTGTAGCTCTTTTTCTACACCCTGTGTACTTCAGGATGGGGAGGGAATAACTAGCATTCTTTCACTTTGTGTTTGCTGCTTTCAAACCACTGCTTTTCCATTCATAGGTAAAATGGAAGGAGCTTCCTTTGAAGTTCCTTCTGTCTGGCCTCACCACTCTCTGTATTACTTTCTACCCTCCTCCAGGTCTCTCAACCTCCTTCACTGGCACCAGACTCTCCTTTGAGGGATCATCTTGCTTATTTCCCAATACACTGGAATAACTGCCTCAGGACCTTTGCTTATGCTATTCCCTTTTCCTGAATCACTCTCCACCCAGATTTCCACATGGCTGCCAGGTAATTTTCATCTTCTCAGTGAGGCTTTCCATGACATCCTTTTTAAAATATAAGCCTCTCAATAAGCACTGCTTTGTGTTTATTCAAAGCTCTTCTTCCATCTGACATAGTACAACTTTTACCTTATTTTTGTCTGTTTTGTTTCTTTAAAACAGTACCTAGCTCATGGTAAGCCCTCCTATATTTGTTTAACAAAGAAACAAATGAGTGAATAATTGAATCCTCCTGGGTGAATTCAATATACATCTAGCTGGCCCATTCCTGGCTTTGCCTGGGTCTCTTGAACTCCATGGCTGTCACTTGACTCACCTTCAGCCACCACCTGCCAACTTGCTCCATCTCAGAGTCCATGACCTCATATTCTCCCAGTTTTGTATGTTGTTAGACCCTCATCTCTTACCAGACACATAACCTTTTTGGAGAGCATTTTGGCAACATATATAAAGAGAACTAAAAATATTTTTTGAAAAATTTTTAATACATTTTATTTATAAGATTCTATTTATGAAAATATATCTTAAGGGGAGAATCTGAGGAAAAATATATGCAAAGACAATTTTAATTTGAATCTTAACATAGAAATTTTAATTTGAAACAAATCTAAATATTCATTAATTGGAGGGTATATAAATTATATATATTTATATATATACTCAAAAACACGATTAGATAAGTAGTTACTGACATGGAAAAATGTGTTATTTCAAGAAAGGTAAAAAAAATCCCAGGTTATAAGATAGTAGGTATATTATTATCCCATTTTTATTGTTTATGAAATAATACATATTAAATAGCATATACAAATGAATCAGTCCACAGAGAAGTAGTGGTCTCAAAACGTGGTATTATTTCCTTGCTTCTTCCCTATTGGACTCAGACTGGTGGAAGGAGGAGAAGTAGGGGTGCTGGGTGAGACTTTCTAAGTTCAGAAATAAGAACACAGATCAGAAAAAACAAGATTGATTTGGTTGATTATATAATAGCTTCTTTATGTTCATATAGATAGAAGTTTCATATCTACGTATATGAAGCTGTGAAGCACTTTCAGTAAATGTGACATAATTATATAAATACATCATTCAAATTAATAAGAAAGTCGCTAAGCCAAAACTAAGTAACACATATGATAGCCAATTTTTAAAGAAGAAATATAACTGGCAAAAATCGTAAAAGATTATTCAAGCTTGCTAGAAATGAAATGTCAGTTAAAATTGTAATGATGTAATCTCCCCGTTAAAATACTAAATTAGTAGAATATAGGTGTAACTATGTACATACATGTATATATGATGTACCTGTATAAATATAAGCATGTATATACACATGTATGTCCTTTCTCTCTCTCTCTCTCTCTCTCTCTCTCTCTCTCTTTCTTTCTGCTCTGTTAGGTTAAAAGTTCTACGAGGGATAAAACTATTTTGTGTGATTGACTACCTTATCCCAAATACTCAGCTCAGTGTTTTTAACTTAGTATTAACAGATATTAATCTCTTGACTGTACAAACGCCAATGAAATTGGGGTGAAACTGGTGTACACTTCCTATAATTGTGTCTTGCCAGTTTAAAAAGCCATTTCAGAATTCTTAGTATTTTATCTTTTTAACTTTTCTAGTTTCTGAACATAATCAAGTGTGTAGATTGATGCAATCTTTAAAAAAATTAATTTTTCTGATTCTAGTTTTTTAAATTATGCTCTTTCTGTTCTTTATTTAGCAGTGTAATCTACTTATTTACATCATGTTTTAGTGCAACTTACAAGAAAAATAACATGCCAGAGAAAATTGCATTGTAAATGTAAAAATGTAAATCAAATAAAAATCCCATTACAAGTCTCTGGTGAAGCTACCTCTAACATCAGTTACAGGGCAAAATATAGCCTAAGCAACCACTGCCTTGTTATGCAGACTATAAAATGCATTTTAAAAGTCTACAAAAGGTCAAGGTCTTTCTCTTTTTTTCCAATCATGTTGGGTAAATAGCAGGGCATTAGAATGAAAAACTATTAAGATTATGCTCTTTACTCTGGGATTGAAAGCTATGAAATATTGACAACACACATAACTCTAAAAGTGCTAGTCTTTCTTTTCAGCATTGATATCTGAGTGATTTGGGTTGAAAATATGCATAGATATATTGCAGTTCATTTGCAAATTGAAAGGGCAGATTTTAGAGAGAAAGCTACAAAATGGGCACCTGGGTATTGTGACCTGAGGGGTCCCACTCAAGCCAACGATAGAAATGCATGCCTTTGGGCAAATAAACATCTACCTTTGAAATCCTATGAGAAAGCAGATCTGGAGAAATACTACCAAAATGTGGCTTCTTGGGCATTTTTCCATCATAAACTTTCCACTGCCCTCCTTCTTCCTTCACACTAAGGATGAAAGGTGCTTCTTAATTCCCAACAGTGACCTAGATGGGTGGGAATGAGGGGGTAGGAGGGAGGGAGACGCAAGAGGGAGGAGATATGGGGATGTATGTATACGTATAACTGATTCACTTCGTTGTACAGCAGAAACTAACACAACATTGTAAAGCAGCTATACCCCAACTTAAAAAAAAAATACTAGCCTTTCTACCTATTGCCTTTGAAAAGCAGACTAGTATAAGGGAGAAAACCACTAGAGTAGGATTTAGGAAAATAGTGTCCAGATCCCAACTCAGTTATATATCAACTCAATCAAGTGATTAAATTATGTGAAACCTTAGATTAAGGCATTAACTTATTAAACCTCAGATTACTCATCTATGTAACAAAGCTAATAATATCGGTTCCATCTGCCTCCCAGGGTGGTGACGTCAGTTCCGGTAGCATGCACACTGTTTCTCTTTCTGCACCTTTTTTCACCCTTATCCACAGGATTTTAGATTTGACCTCAAAGTCAAGTCCTCCTCAACAAGCTAGCAATCCATCATTTACCCTTTAGTTAAAAATAACATAGACATCTGCTTTCTTAAGAGTATGTTGAGATCATGGCATGGAAGGATTGAAAGTGATTGAAAGTTTTAATTCATAGGGGAGATAGAAGTCATTTTGAAATATAAGGTATCACCCAAAGTAAGACTTAAAGGCCCTCTGTGGTTGATTTTCTCTGTTTCCTTCACTCATCTCTCAACAACGTACGCATGACTCTCTAACTGATGTCTGCAGGCCTGGCCCTCTCCTAAGCTTTGGACTTCAACGCATCTGGCCATCTTATAGGCACCTACACAGGTCCCCATCTGTCTGAGCTCATCAGTTCCCGTGTGCATTGCCACCAAACCTTTCTCAGTCCGTGGACATATCACTCTAGCCACTGCCCAAGTCAGAAAACTCAGAGTTATCTTGCATTCCAATCTCTCTCGACACTCTTATTTCATGATCAACCAATCCTGTTAATTCTTCCTGAACCATCTCTCCAAGCAGCCCCTTTACTCTCTTCCCTTCACTGCCACTTCCCTACTTCAGATTCTCGTCATCCCATGCCCAATCTATTGAACTAACCACATATCCAGATTTCTCCTCCTCCTGTTTTCCATCCTGCTGTCATAGTGCTCTTTCTTAAAAACAACATTGTCCTGCTTTAAAGTATTCAGAGACCCGCCACTGTCTAGAGAGGCCATACTTTTTAATATGGCCTTCAGAACACTCAAACCTCCCAATTCGGCTTCCTCCTGGCCCCTCTGCCCCCTCCCAGTCTCATTTATCCTACACTTTAACCTTCTTGGCTGCCTTCTGTCTTCCCGGAGTGCCTTCTACCCTGTCCTAACCCTAGACCTTTGCTCATTCTGTTCCCTGGGTCTGTTCCTTCCCTGATGGAAATGTCATCTCATTTGAAAAGACCCACCTGGACTCTATACACCTCCCAACCCTAAGCTTTAACTCTCAAACTTTGGTTCCCCTTCCATGTGGTACCCACAGCATACCTATACCTTTATTCTTCAATTTACAGCCTGGCACACTTTTTTTTGTCTATGTTTGTCTCTCCACAAGACTCTGAGCTCCCAAGTGGCATGGGTTGCTTCTTATTCAGCTCCATATGTCTAGTGATTGGCCACAAAGCTTGGATTCCATTGAGTATTCAACACATGTGTGAATGACAAATGAGGGGACAATGCATGAAGAGTTCCTGGGCAGCCAAGCCAGCATGGGAGTTCCAGGTGGCATGGGCAGGACCGGACGGGGAGAAGAAAGGAGAAATTAGGAAAATACTGATGGCAAACTTGCCTTGAAATTTGTGGAAGAAGCCAAGCACAAATTCAGAGAGAAAATGTCGAAACCGCTCTCTCCCTTTTGTGACTCCCCATGCAAAGTTAATCCCACAGCAGGTCTTCTCAGCAAGGCACCCTCAATAGCTGCCTCTGTAATAGATAATGATACCAGGAAGCTACAAATGGGATTCCTGGCGAGAGACCTGGGCCTCTGCCTGCCTGGGAGCTTGCCCCAGGATGAGCCACCTGACTGCCAGGTAAAAATAGAAGAATCTCAACTTCTGTGTTTTCTCACTCTCTTCACAGATCTCCTAGGGCCTATCTCTTTTCATCTTTACACAGCTTGACACCTCCGTTTGGCAAACCACTGCTAGGCCTTAGCATCAAACTCCACTGGAGTTACAACACCGTACTTGCAAAGGCTTGAATGAATTTCTTTGCACTCCCTGTCTCTAGGGCAAATGTTCTAATTCCCTTTGATTGATGGAGAAAGCAGGGAGATTACTGAGGGGCCTGGTCAAGGAGATAGAGGACCAGCTCTAAATGTTCATTTAAATATGCTGACAGCAAAGCCAGGTGAGAGCTGAAAGTGGGTACATTTCTGCTCACAGCTCTTAAGTTCTGCTTCCTTTTCCTGGGATGTAAGACTGTGAAAGGAGAGTTGGTAAGGCCCTCTCAAACAGGCATTGCTCAAGGGCATAGAGCATTTTCTTCATTTCTAATTATAACCAGAAGAACAAAAAGTCTTGGCTTCAACGCTCCCATCAGGAAAAAATTGTTTCCAGCTTATAGATGAGGCCCCTTGAGTGGCCTGGGAAAGGCAACCCAGGCGGCTCTGAGCATCATCACACACCCGTTCTCTCAAGGCCCCTTCCTGCCCTGCTAACACACCGCTGGCTGAAAGTGATCATTTATACAGTTTCTGGGCACCATCCCAGGGCATTGCACAAGAAAACTCATCACTCTCCCTGTGATGTTGGGTTTCAGAGTTCCAGAAAACTTCACTGTCACTTCTACTTTTCATCATGCATCGCCTATTTTTCATAGATGCCCCCAAACCAAAGAGGCCAAAGAAATATTGATATTGGCCACCAAAGGCTCCTAGAGAAAAGGCAAATCACACGGACCCAGCCTTTAGACTGATTCAGGTTAAACTTGTGAGCAACCTCTCTTCTCTCTCTTTCTCTCTCTCTCTCTCTTTTCTCCCTGTCTCTCCTCTGGGTCAGACAATTGAATCTTAGCACTGGCCTTTACTGAGATTATTTGTTCTTTTCTATAGGGTTCCAAGCTCAACCCTCAACTCCGGCCAAATCCCCGCTCTTAGCAACCACTGGGACCTTGTTAAACTAGTGTACAGTTCCTTGGATTACTTCCCAGGACCTTTTGAACACAGTTTTCTCCCTAGGCCCTCTCGATCTCTCAAGTCCCCCTTCAGTACTTTCTCTCCTCTCCCCTCTCTTGGCCACACTTAAACATCAGCTGCTGACTTCCTGGCCACCCGCTGTAGCTCATTTTCCTGCATTTATCTCATCCTGTTCCCTGATCCTTTCTTTTAAGCATCTCTCCCACTTCAGGGACTCACTACCTGACATTGCTATTTCCTCTCTTATTGTCCTCTTGTCTCAATCATTGATGACACATTGTATCTATTAATAATCATGTCTAAAACGTTATAGTCAACTGTTTCTATCTACCCAGAGAATCAGAGTACGTATGCAATGAATATTGAATTGGAAAAGAAGGCAATTTTCATTATAATCTTTTATTATTTTTTAAGGTTTATATTGTACTATTTGATCCTTTTCTGAGATGGCGTAAGAGGGTGTGGAACCAGGGAGCTTACTTAGACTAGAAGCCTGAGAATTATAGTATAGAAAAATCTGTTTTCCATCATATACAGATATTATTTAATTGATGATTATTAAGTGTTAAATAGGAACAAAACATAGATTTCCTTACAATGTTCATACTCCATAAGAAAATTTGATGAACCCCATAATGGAATAGGGTTTTGATTTTATTTTTTATGTGTTATTTTTTACCGTATTTATTGTTTCATTACTGTTTTTTTTTTTAACTCAAGTTTTGTGTTTCCTGGTTCATTGTCTCTCCTCCCTTGCTTTCTTCTTGGCAGATGTGAAGGTTGAGAGAACATTCTGGGTGGATTGTGTGACTTACATGATATCTCCTATGGTTTTTGTGACAGGATAGGCACTCAGAATGGGGGAACACTTTAAAAATTCCACAAATTTTCTTTCCATATAAATGTATAATGAAGAAAGAGCAATAGAGAGACTCATACACAAAGAGGACTGTGTACCCAGAGGGTATCTAAGACATTTCCTTAGAGCTTAATATAGAATATCACCTGCCTTTCAATGAATTGTTTATAGGAAAGCTTCCTCTTGAAGTAGACCTTAAAATTGGTGTTATGAGGATAAAGAAAAAAAAAAAAGATAAAACCAAGCATGGTTCAAGAGTGTGTGTCCTGGAAATGTTCAAGGAGTAGACAACTTGTGATGATTTAAAGCATATGTTTTTTCATGAGAAAACTAATACATGGTTATTGTAGAGAATGTTGAGACGAAAGAAAGAAAGAAAGAAGGAAGGAAGGAAGGAAGGAAGGAGGGAGGGAAGGAAGGAAGGAAGGAAGGAAAGAAAGAAAGAAAAGAAAGAAAGAAAGAAAGAAAGAAAAGAAAGAAAGAAAGAAAGAAAGGAGAAAGAAAGAAAGGAGAAAGAAATTAAGAAAGAAAGCTAGCATCTTTGTGCATAAATCTTTATCCAAAATTTCAAACTTGTTTTTTTTTAGGATAGATTCCTGAAGGTGAATAAATTGAGCCAGAGTGCTGGAACATCTGTAAGACTCTTGACATATTTTGACAAATTGCTTTTCCAGGAGGTGGTATCAATTTACACTCCCACCAGGAGCGTATGACTGTATCTCACCTCACCTTTGCCAGAATAAGATAATTTTCAAAATCTTTGTTAATTGGATAAGTAAGAAATAGCATTCTTTCTTGGCTATACTTTGTATTACTTTATTTCTAGAGAAGTTGAAGGTTTTTCATTTTTATAAGCTCATTAGAAAATAAGATTTTTTTAAAAAAGAAAATCATGTGCAAATTGAGACTCTTGTTAACCTCTCTTATTGTTTTGCAAGTGTTGATAATAGTTTCAATGGATGATACAAAGGTCCTCCAAATAGAAATGGTAACTGTTAAATAAGCCCATGCTGATAGAAGTAGAGCCATTAGCAGTATGTATGCTTACACAACACCCTGTTTTGGAAGGGAACTAAAAGACTGGATTCAGTCTCTCCAAGTGTCTTAGATTGGATTCTTCAGAATCAGCCCCTGAGGGTTCATGTGAAAATGATTTATTAAGAAGTATTTCCAATAAAAGACAACAAGGCAACAGGGAAGTGGGCCTGGGACAGAAAAGAGGCCAAACAGATGCGAGATATCAAGCAAAGTCGAATGGAAGGTAACTATAGTATAGATGGGCTTGCTCTGCAGCCATACCTCACAGCCACCCAATCAGGGGCCTAAGGAGCTGGAGTATTTATTTATTCCTCCCCATTCTCAGTCGTTGTTGAAGGTGCTCAGGGAAAGAACATAGACTTTTCCAGGCACTACTGACTCTCCACCCTCCATGCCTTTAGGCAGTGTGGGTTTCAGCAGCCTGAGGGCAGCCCTCTGTCAAAGAGATGCAGCAAAGAGATGCTGGCTACTGGAAGTGAAAACACACGGGAAGGCAGTGGTGCACAAAATGGTAAGAGGGATTTGAGGGTATCAGGGAGGAACACAGGATAGCATCTTCAACCCCGGGCATCCTGGGACTAAATACTGTTATGGAGAATAACTTACTTGACTGCCTTAGGCAAAGTCAATTACAGTTTGTTAAACCTAAATGGACCTATGTTTTCCTGCCAATGGTGAGCCATAAAATGTGGAGAAGAAACAGTAAAGTAAAATCTTGTTCCTGTTTGTGTGTGTTGCTTGATGAGTGGGTGGGTAACTTGAAAAAAGAAACCCAGTGGAAGAAGAGTCTAAGAGGATGGAGGGAAAATGTGAAAGAAAAAAGAAAACTGATGGTAAAAAGAGAAGTGGGATCTGAAGGCCACTGATTGGGAAATGAATTAGGAGGCTGGGTGGCCAAAAGCAAACCTGGAAAGGGAGCCAAATAAGGAGTGGACACAGGCTATATCCCGGTGGCCACAGCAGGGTTTGGAGTTTCTTGGTAATATTTTCTGTTTGACTTGAAAAGAAAATATAGATATTGACTTAAGAAATTAAATAATGTATATATTTGGAACATTCACAAAAAGATTTGAATATTTTGTGTATTAAAATGTTAATATTTCATTAGGTTTATGCAAAACATAGATCCCCTAACATGATAAATAACTGGATATAATAAGAGAGAGGGAATTTCCTGGGATTGGCCACTCAATCTCCATTTCACCCTCCTTCTATTTGAATAGATTGGAAATCTAAAAAGCAAACAAACTCTAAGGAACAAAACAAAACACATTTACATGAACCAAAAACATCTACCAAAACTTTTCAAGCTAGAGCCCTGGATGAATGAGTTTCTGCCCAAGAGATGCACTTGTGTGACTTAGAAAACAGAAGTAAGAAACACAGGATCAGCTTCAGGTTGTTGCCATCGGTTAGGAAGATTGTGGTCTATCTGTGGCAATTTCTGGAATTTATTCTCCAGCTTCCTGGCTGTTGAGAAACAGTGGTGGTAGCAGCAACTCTCTTGTTTTGACTCCCTGATATGTGGATAACGTTTTTAGGTGTCCTTTCAAGGTTTCAAGGTGCCTAGACACTGCTGTGGAAAGGGTGGCAGCTCTGGGCTCCAAGCAGCGCGATCCCACAGCAGCCCCAGTCCTGCATGTCTCCAGAAATCATTCCCAAAGGCTCAGGCTAGAATCTGCTGCTGCATCCTCCAACGAACCTGTAAGTATCCAATTACCTAAATACCCACTGTTTAAAATACCTGGAGTGGTTTGCTTTTTACACTGAGCGCTGGCTGACCCGGGAGTGCACACAACGCCCCAGCCCCACCCTGTGCCATTTTTAAATAATAAAAGGAGCAGTGATTCTCTTCCTCTTTCCTCTCTGCCCCCTCCCTTCACATCCCTTCTCTTTCTAAACACTTCAATCCAAAAGCCATTATAAGCATCCCACAGGGTAGGAGGAGTCCTAGTGTGGCATTGTAGCCCATTTAGGGTGAGGAGGGCATCCAATGGGAGGGTGGCGGAAGCGGTGGTGTAGGCCATCAAAGCCACAGCAGGATAGGGAGTTTCCTGTGCAGAGGTATCAGAGACTCAGTGAGGTGAGGAAGTCATGCTTTTGGGTGTGTGTGGTGCCGGATGTCAGAGCCTGAAAAGAGTAAGGACACTGTCTATGTGTGTGCATGGCTGGGACAGGACGAGCCAGTACTGGTGGTTGGACAGAGTGAGAAGAGCATCTGCAGGGCGGCAGCATCAGCGGTGGCCTGATACGGGGTTGTTGGAGCCTGAGACAGGAGGAGGACATCTGTGTGAGTGAGGGGTGTGTGAGGGGGAAGAGGCGGGTACAGCCCAGCACGTGGAGTCAGAGCCTGAATGGGATAAAGAAGGCATCCACGCAGCAGAGGGGAGTTAATCCAGCAGCAACAGGATGTTAGATACAGACAGGGGGATTGAGCAAATAACTAAATGTTTTAAAGATGATAGGAGCAAGATTTCTCATTGTCAGAGAAGGTAGTTGCAAATACGAAAAGAGAAAAAAATTAGAATGAACCCGATGGTGTTAGATTGGAATTGGAGATATTGATGTGAAATCATAGTTTTTGATAGATATATATACAAATTGGATGTAAAGGTGTGACATGCAGATATTCTCTAGCTCTAGTCACAAAGAGAGTCTGAGAGCAGCCCAATAGCAATAAACACAGCAGATGTCTAGATCTTGGAAACTAAATGCCATTCTCCACTCAAAAGGATCCCTGAAGAAGCCCCAGAAATGGGACAGAGAAAGTATAAGTAATCCTGGAACACTGCATTGTGCCAGAAAGTACTGATGTGCCCGATGAATGATGGGGACATGTCAAAGGACACAGAACATAGCCTGAGGGACTCCCATTGAACAAAGCTAGGACAATTTGAGCATCTCAATAAATTATGATTATAATGGAATATAAACCACTGAATAGAAGAGGCATCTGTGAGTCCATGCTGATATCAGTAAGCCAATGAACAGGTTGAAAGTTTGATGAAGAGTAGAAATCAAGGCTCAAAGTAACTTCCTACAAAATACTTACTAAATACAAAGGAAAAAGGTAAATTTGCAGTGGAGAAGCTGGCAGACACTGGAACTGGCAGACAACTGATCAGCTGATTATCACTTGACCATCAGTAATGTGATGTTAAATCATGTTGCTCCCTAATTGAAATCATGTGCCACCTAATAGGATGCAGTGAAAAGAACCTAGCATCACTGTGTTGTCATTCCTGTCAAAACCAAAGATGCATAATCGGAATCTAATCATACAGAATCCTCTAACAATCCCAAATTGAGGGCCGGTCTACAAAATAACTGGTCTGTAATTTTAAATGTCCAAGTTATAAAAGACTGAACAGATGTTTCAAATTAAAGAACACTAATGACACATGATAACTAAATGCAACTTGTGATTTCAGGCTGGTTTATTTTGCTATAAAGGACATTCCTGTGACAGCAGGTGAGACTGGAATGGATCTGAGAATAAGATGGTGCTAGGTATCAATGTTACTTTCCTTTTTTTTTTTACTTTCCTGGTTTTGATGGTTGTATCGAGTCACATAGGAGAAGGTCCTTATTTGTAAGAATTAGATCCTAAAGCATTCAGGAGTGATGGGGCATCATGTTAACAAGTTACTCTTCAGTGGTTCAGAAAAAACCATTCTTGTGCTGTTCTTGAACTTTTTCTGAACATCCGAGGTTGTTTCACACGTACACAAAAATAAACAAACAAACAAACCCCAGTTGTTTAGAGTATCGTGATCTAGACTCTCAAAGAAGGAAAGGTACCAAGGAAGGCACAGGGTCACGGAGGCACAGAGAAATAAAGAGAAGAATTTCTTCATCCTTGGGTAATGGCAGTGAAGTGGCCAGAAGCCAACATGGAGGCCTCCATTCAGGGGGCCTCAGTAGGGGTCTCTGAAAGGATAATACAGCACAGAACTGGACAGTGCGTGGGGCTAGGATTTACTGCTGGTTAGACCCACTGAGTCTGACTCTGGTGGGGGCGTCAGCGAGTGTTTTAATCACTAAAGCAAGGTCCTGTTGTCACCACTCATCACATCCCAGTACCTCTGAGAAGAGCTCCCCCATCCTTGTCACCTTGGCAGTGCCACGTGCAGTGCAGACCCCACAGAGGCCACCTTCAACCTTGACTCATGGTGGGCAATGCAGGTCTGACACCTGCTCAGAAGGAGCCTCCATCATTCTTACTTGACTCATTCTTTCTTTGCTCATGACCTTCACTGCAAAATTTTTTGTCTTGTTCTGGTTCACATTCTGCCTCATCCCTGTGGCTCTGGACCTCTTGCCACTCCTGCCTGCAGCCTTAGTCTCTGTCTTTGCTGTATTTCTGGTCCTGATTGCTCTAGGAACAAACCTGGTTAAGAGTCACATGCTAGGCAAAGAGATTGGCCTTCCTCTTTGAATGCCTCTTCCCGTTGAGGGAAACCAGAGCAAGTATCTCTGCTGGAAGGGGTCCAAGAGATCCTTTAGCCCAATTCCATCATTTCACAGATGAGAAGCCGCAGCCTAGAGAGGCTACCTGATGTACCGGTGGTGACAGAGCCAGGAGCAAAGCCCAGGTTTTTAGTCTCTTGGGTCAGTGTACAGACTACAGGCTGTATTGGGGTGGAGATGGTGGTGGCAGAATTTAAAAAATAAAAGTGGAAAAATAGAAAAGGCCCTCTTAAAGGAGGCAGAGAATTCAAGTCCAAAGCTTGTCAATTTGATCTAGCAATGAATAAGGAGTCACTACAGAGGGATGATGTATTTGAGATGGTTTATGGCATTGATTTAACACAGGGTTTCTCAACTGGTATTACTGCTACCTGGGACTGGATAATTCTTTATTGCGAGGGCTGCCTAGTGCACTGTAGGCTGTTTAGCTGCATCCCTGGCCTCTATCCATTAGATGCAATAGCACCTCCCCAGTCTTGACTCTCAAAAATGTCTCCAACCTTGCCAAATATCCACTGGGGTAAAAAATCACCCCTAGTTGAGAACCACTGGTTTAATGCATGGATTGGAACCAAGGTGCCCTGGAGAAAGGAAGCCAGTAGGAGGTTACTAGAGTTTCAGTTCACTGAGGTGGTGCAGCCAGTGGTTTCAGATGTCTGCTTCAGGAGGCAGACCGCCTGCTTTACATCAAGACCAAACACCAGCTATGTGGTTGCTCCTGGGCTCGCTAACATGGCAGTGATATTAATACCTATCTTTTAGGGTTGTCGTGAAAGTGTATCTAAAAAACACTGATAGCAGGGCTGGCAAATAGGTAGATGTTGGATGTGTGAGGAGAAATGGAGGGAAAACGAATAAGCCTTGACTGAGTATGTGACCCGAGAACCAAGCCCTGCAGTGATGTCAGGGTGATGCCCCCCCACCCCCCAGGGTATTGCACCAGGTGCTGTGAGCAACGCATCTAGACCATTCTAAGTGGTCTATTGACTAATGTATTTGCTGGCTAAGGATTTGATGACTGATTGGTAAATTCGAATTGTGGGCATTTTAGTTTCTACTGAAAGGCTGACAGGTCAAATTTTAGTAAACTTCATGTTGTATGAAAATAGATGAATCAAAGGAAAGAAATCCAGTCTTATCTTTGTTTCAAACACGAAAATAGGTATGGAGGTACATATTTATTTCAAGTGAAAAGAAAAATCACAACAATTGCCTGAAGCCCTGGCAATTCAGGACCCGTTCTTCTGTGATCTCTTCGGGCAATTTGCCAGAAAGCCTTACACAGAAATGGTTCCTAGTGCCACCTGCCTTCCACTCGCCACCTGTAACACTCTGCAATTCCCGCAACTCCCCGCATTCACGGGAGCCTTGAAGTTTCAGCTTTCTTAACCCCGTACTAAACCTACCACTAATTACAGTATGCAAATCCCAGACGACTGTGCAATAATGTTATGATAACACTCTGTGCCCTTGTTCTGGGTCTTCTGGAAACATTCTGTGGGAATGAAAAAAATCCCCCGGTGAACCACAGCGCGGCTGAGCTCCAGTGGCCTCTAACATACCACTGGTGCACATGAAAACACTCCAGCGACGGACAGGTGAACAGGTTTTACTTGGCTCCTGTTTGCTCTCCACATTTGTATTGTTTCCTCTGCCAGAGATACGCACTTATCTTATTTTCCCATCCTGAAGATTTATGACTCTCCCACCAAGAGGCCTCTCTCCCTCTTGCAGCATTCTTTTAAATAATAATAGTAATAATCCCCTACATTTATAATACTTTATATTTCCAATGCAGTTTCACATATATTAACCCACTTGCGGTATTGTTTTTGCCTCAGAAATGGCTATCAGCCTTCTATAGAATTTCTAATTTCATTCTGAAACCCTGCGATCCTTTCATTTTGCTCTTTTAGCAACGTTATATGTTGTTCAGTTCGCAAGGTTGAATCTTAATTAAACCAAGTTCAGGATCCAAGCGGAAGTGACTAGCAGTGAGGGGCAGATTACTAACACCCTACGGCACATTCACTCTAAATGTAGACGCTACCCTTAGAGTCTTCCAAATGGAATCACAACCTTATAATTAATATTTCCTGTCCTCCCTCCCTGTGTGAGATTGTCTGTCCCCGTGGCATTTCACAGTATTTGCAAGTATTTATTCTTTACAGAGTGTATGTTACCAAATGTGAACCGAGAATAGCAAGGCCACGCTTTTCATTTTTCCTGAAGAGACAATTAAAAACTAAAAGCCAAACTCTTACTGTATAATTGTATGTAAATATATGGATCCTCCCCCGCAAAGTCCCTAGTTTAAAGAACCGTATTTTTAAAGTTAAAATATGTTGATGTGTGTGAACCCGAATTCTAGTATAGCAATACCTGTGCATGGGAACACACTAGTGGGTGTAGAATGGAGTTTTAAAGCACCAGGAAATTTTGCAGATCAGTGTGCAAGGTAATGTCCATTTTGTTTGACAGCAGTATATCAATATGCGTGAAGACCTAATACGAGGATAAAATTTACTAACAATTTGTAGCTTTTCCAAGTTTTCTCCGACCAGATTTAAAGGCACAGAAGAAAAAAACCTCAGTTTCCAAACATTTAAGGTTCAATGTCAGGTGCCAGGAATTCCATATTCTGCTATGTAACAAATGTCTAATGTCTGAGAGGGAAGTGAGAGGAAGTAAAGGAGGGGGAGAGAAAAAGACAGCAACCACCTAGGCTGAAAGTGAGCAATGCTGCTTAAGGCTGGTGTACATGTTCTCATGTGTGACCCTAATAAAAGTGTGTTTTATAGCTGACTTCAGTGGGATAATTAAGTGCTCAGATGTGCCCATCCATATTTGCCAGTTGAAGGTATATTTGATAATTGGCTTTAATAATAAGTTTGCATAATAGTAACCGAGAGAAGAATTTGGCTAGCTGTGGATTTTTTCCTGTGAAAACCACGTTTTGGATGAACTAACAACAGCTGAAATTGTGATGAATCTAGAGCTCTAGCAGAAGCCCAAAGCTACTCAATCCATCTGTAGTTAAATTATCTAGTTCCTGGTCAATAGCAGGCGACATGAAGCCATCGTTAAATGAACCACGTACCCTAATATCATACTTGGAGAGGTTTATGGTCATTTGAGATGAGATAGCCATCTCTGTGACTGGCATGTCTCCAACTATCTATGCATCAAAGACTTATGCATATCTATCCCAGTCATTTGCTATCCTAGTGTGGCTATGCCTTACAGAATTATGAACACCTGTAGCCCTCTCATATTAGGTCAGTACACATCACCTGCTGGTTAATAGCTTCCCAAAGAGGTTCTTGATGTCCCAGGAGACTAGCAGTTCTCTCATCATTGGGAGGCTTGTTGGAAATGCAGTCTTGAACCCCATCTCAGACCTCCTGCATCAGAATGTGCATTTTAATGAGATTCCCAGGTGATTCAAATGCACTTTAACATTTGAAAACCATTGCTTTACACAGTGTTTCGCACCTCCCTTTGGTCATTATCTTTTAAATCTGTATCAGGGCAAAGGACGCTAAACAGATCCTCCTGTCACCGCTCTTACCCCACTTCATTAGTGCCTTCATGCAGCTGCCAAGGCACAACTCCAACGATACAGGAAGTGCACATCCAACCTCCCCAAGCCTTCCTGTGGCTTTCAGAATTAAGCCCGGACTACTCAGCCCTTTCTGGTCTATTCCCCATCTACATTTCCAGCTGCATTTCTTAACATTTCCAAGGGATGTGAGAGTGACTTGGGCAATCATAGAGGTGGCTACTCTAAATTAGAAGGTCCAAGAGGTCTTCTGGAGGAGGAGATGGTTGAACTGAGACCCAGATGACAAGAGCTCACTATGCCCAGAACCTGCCTCCTTCTTTTTGCACAATCCATTGCCTGCACCTGGAGGAAATGTGCTTACCTTACTCTGCTTCCTGCCTCAATTTTATATGCATTCTCCCAGATTCAACTGAAATGTCATTCCTTTCCGGAGAGTCTTTTCTGAGCAGCCCTGGTTCACATTTGGGTTAGTTCCCTTGCTTTGGACTTACATATATGTCAGGCTAAAATGGCACAGTGAGGGTTTGAGTCGCTGGAGGCAGAGTTTGGGTTACAAGATATTTATTCAGGGTCAACATTTGTGAATAGAGGATGAAGGAAGCAGGACTGGTCTATGGGCACAATCTGAGGAGTTATGTAATGAGTTATGTAATGGAAGAAATATGGACTGAAGTCATGCAGATTTGGGGCCAATCAAAATCTCATGCAAGCCGAAAGTCTGGGGAAGCAGAGAAACTTCTCAGTCTGCAAAGAGAAGAGTAGAGAAGTCAAAGTCCATGGGGTCCACTTAGAGACAAACAAGCAGCCTCAGTTCTTAACCTACACCTTTTCATCCCTGAGAGCGGCTACTGTAAATGAAATTGCCTACTTGGTTTAGCCTATCCTGAGTGGAGTTCTGTTTGGTGCAATGAAAGGGTCCCTGGCTAAGGTATTAGATGACATGAATGTACACCCACAGGAAAGTAGTTCTAGAGTGAATTTCTAAGCCTCTTCCATCCACAGCTGGCCACCCAGGTCCAGCTACAAGTGATCCAGATGTGGAATACCTCCAGAAGAGAAGGGTCAAAGTACTGTTAGCCTAGAAAATTCACTTGGGTCTGCTTCTTTTTTATAAAACTACCAGGGGATTGTGAAACTCTAAGCCTTAGTGTACACTTGCATATGGGAACATCCTGATTCATTTTGAACGTCTGGAGAGAGAATCAAGGTTGTAAGGTTGAAGCGTAACAAGAGAGTAGTAGACCAGTTGTCTTCTTCAAATTATGTTACAAGGCTTGTGAGTGCTTGCTGTGTATTGTATAAAAGAGGGATTTCCATGCCAGCAGATCTGGCCAAGGCTGATGTCATTGACTAGCAAGCATGACCAGTGCTGCTGCAAAAAAAGATGATGGGGCTTCCCTGGTGGTGCAGTGGTTGGGAGTCAGCCTGCCGATGCAGGGGACACGGGTTCGTGCCCCGGTCCGGGAAGATCCCACGTGCCGCGGAGTGGCTGGGCCCGTGAGCCATGGCTGCTGAGCCTGCACGTCCGGAGCCTGTGCTCCGCAACGGGAGAGGCCACAACAGTGAGAGGCCTGCGTATCGCCCCCCTGCAAAAAAAAAAGATGATGAAAATGTGACTGCTGGTATTAGCTGGGATTTTCCCAGCAAAAGTCGAGGTGAATCCACCTGGAATTGCCTTGATCAGGGAAACTGGGCTATTCTTTGGCATATCTACTCTACTTCTACAGTTTTTATAGACTTTTTGTTCACTGATAGAGCTCTGTTCACCTTGCCTTCACACATGTGGGTGTTCGGTGTTTGCTGGTGAGCATTTAAGATGATGTTTATATATTCTGGTTTTGCACAGATGTGTCTAGGGATTTAAAACTTGGGGATTTCATTATGCCTCTCTTAATGACTAGATATTTATTGACTAGATTAATTAACACATTGTATATTCTTAGGCAAAAACATCTCCATTGTCAATGATATAATAGTTTCATGGGAGACATTGGAGTCATTCATTAAGTTACACCTTTACCCTTCTGGAACACAAAAATGATTCTTAACTATTATCCCTGGAAAATCACACTAAATTACATACATCAAAAGACTTAGGGGGAGGGCTTCCCTGGTGGCGCAGTGGTTGAGAGTCTGCCTGCCGATGCAGGGGACACGGGTTCGTGCCCCGGTCCGGGAGGATCCCACGTGCCACAGAGCGGCTGGGCCCGTGAGCCATGGCCTCTGGGCCTGCGCGTCCGGAGCCTGTGCTCCGCAACAGGAGAGGCCACGGCAGTGAGAGGCCCGCGTACCGCAAAAAAAAAAAAAAAAAAAGACTTAGGGGGAAATCGTGAATAGTTCATTTCTGTGTAATTCCTAATATCTTAGCAGCATGCATGGAGGGTGATGATATTGGCTAACTCAAAGCCCTCACCTCTGACAGTAATGGAACACGTCAACAAAACTGTACTTTAGGAGATGGAAAGAAAACAGAAACCATTAGGACCATAATTATGGGCGTCAGCAAAAGAGAGATCCAGCTGGACTTTAACAGTAGATTTCAACTCATACCTGTTTAATTTCCATCTGGGTTCATTATACATCAAATAGCGTCTTCTCCGCATCTCATAAAATTCTCAAATCTTTCCCTTGGAGAGAGGGAGCCAATATCATTTCTGACCTATTGACTGACGGATATCCACCCCAGGCTGACCATAGTTCATTAAAAACAATACGTGTGTTTTTCTTTATGTCATCAATTTATTGAACCCCACATGTTCATTGCTAATTCTGAGGCTAAAAGGTTAAATTGCTGGTATTGCAGAAGTTATCTAACTTTTCTGAAAGTTATTCTTCATGACTTCAAGTTTGGCTCTTTGAGGTAAACCTCAGGCCTGGGCGTTTTTAGCACATTCCACTTCTGAGAAGCAGGCTGCTAAAACTGTTGCTCGCAAAACATCACACTCGGAGTGCTTATCGCCACTCCACCACTTCAGCTGTTGCCAGTAGGCAGGTTTTAATGTGTCAGCTCTCAGAGCTCTCAGGAAGCTGCTGTCGCTTTTCATTTTTGTCCCTGTGAAGTTAGTGGATGTGCTCAGCATTGTCTGCCCCCTGTGGTGTGGGCCGTGAACTTTAAGCTAGCATGATACATGTGGGCAAACTGTCTAAGCAATTTGGGGAATTAAAACTATACATTTATATACCGCGGATGGGCCTTTCCCAAGGGCTCCCATTCCCCTGATTCCATCCTAGATCAGGGACTTCAATCTTCTCCCCTCTGCCTCCTCCTTTAGGCTGAGATTGGTGCATGGGCACAATGAAACAGCATCCAAGAAAAAGGTGATGATTTCTGCTCAAAGATGTACTAAACATTTTTTAAACCTCATTATGTAAATGTATTACCCTAATACACTGATTCTTCTCTTGTTCAACAGAGCCCTTAGACACTAGACAGCCCACAACAAACTCAGAATATTAACAAGAATTCTTTTTCCTACTCTGTGACTGATGTACAAAGATCTAGCTAAGGCCATTTCAGAGATTCAGGTCCAAGGCAAATTATATTGTGTTTTCTTCCAAACACAATATAATTTGTGTTTTTCTTCCAAAAATTTTATTTAAGCAATATTAGGCTAAAATTAATTTCAAGCTTGAAATGTAAAAAGAGTTGCATAGAGACAACCTACAGACTCAAAGCAAGTGTGACAATGGGGCAGGACAGACTCAGGTCACTCAACATGTTGCTTTAGGTTTTATGGGGAGCAATGGAAGGGAGGTTCCAGGAGGACCGATAAAACTCAAGAGTATTTGGCATCAGCTCCACCTCTTCCCTCACCTGCACCCTCTCTAAGTCACTGCCAGGTACTCAGCAGTACTCCCCCAAAGAAGGGGCAGAGCAAGGAAGGTCAGAACATAATGTGTGTGGAGTCTCAGGTTGGCCTTGAAAGCAAGTGAAGTTCATCTTAGTGGAGAGGAATGGAGAGGCCATTCTTGTCCAGAGGGATCACAACACACGGGACTCACAGGGTCACAAGTGTGTGAGTGGAGACTAGAGGTCAGGTGGGCGCAGGTGACAAAGGAAGCTGGGCTAGTGGGGCTGCCACCATCTTGTTTTCTCTGCCTCTGGGTCCCTATTTTCTCACAGCTGAACCACTGATTCCCCCACTTGTAGTCTCCATCTTGGTCCTGTTCTCTGCCAGTCCTCATGGAGACTGAAAGGGTGTCCACAGCCATACCCTGTTTCTCTACCAGGAGTTGCACACTCCGACTTACGTCACCATTTACAGACCTGGCCCAGCCACACCTGCAGGACTGCCAGCATTGCTCTTCATCCACTAATCAGATGCAGACAAATTGGTGCCCCTGGAGTGATGCCTGGAATCAGATTTCCCCAGATGACAGGTTACTTCCTGCCAGCTCCCAGCCCTCCTAGGTCTAGAGTCCTGCTATTTCCAGGCCCCAGGGCTTGGGGCTTTCTGGCTCTGCCTTATTCTTGATGACCTTTTCTCCTATGTGGGATGGGAAGTTTTACCTCTGACCCCAGCCCAGTTGTTGGGATTTTGCTCCCCCAGGAAGAGCTTTTCAAGATGATTATCTGTCTCCCTCATGCTCTGCTTTCTGGAGTTTGGGCCAATGTCCCTTGCTGGCCTGATTGGGAGCCCCAGTTGGCAGCCAACTGTCATCTGAATCATGACTAAGATTGATGTTGATTTAAACACTGTTTCAAAGAGCTTAGCACTGTTCTTTACCTGTTCTTCCTGGTCCAGGAGTCAGCCTCTGCATCCCCATTATTTTCCCACCACTTATTATGACCTGGTAGCTTGTTATCCTGCTTCTTGGAAAAACACCGTG
Source organism: Pseudorca crassidens (assembly GCF_039906515.1). NCBI lineage: Eukaryota > Metazoa > Chordata > Mammalia > Artiodactyla > Delphinidae > Pseudorca > Pseudorca crassidens. Next base: position 91,192,165 of record NC_090296.1, on the reverse strand, counting down.
CATTGTACTTAAATACAGTTTAATCTATTATCAAGACATGCTGGGGACTTCCCTGGTGGCGCAGTGGTTAAGAATCCGCCTGCCAATACAGGGAACATGGGTTCGAGCCCTGGTCCAGGAAGATCCCGCATGCCACGGAGCAACTAAGCCCGTGCGCCACAACTACTGAGCCTGTGCTCAAGAGCCCGTGAGCCACAATTACTGAGCTCACGTGCCACAGCTACTGAAGCCTGTGCGCCTAGAGCCCCTTCTCCGTAACAAGAGAAGCCACTGCAGTGAGAAGCCCGCGCACCACAACAGAGTATCCCCTGCTAGCTGCAACTAGAGAAACCCCGTGAGCAGCAATGAAGACCCGATGCAGCCAAAAATAAATAAATAAACAAATAAATAAATAAATAAAACTGCCCCTGCCCAAGCTCCAGTCCAGTCTCATTAAATCCGAGTTTCTAGGGGTCGGGCTTGAGCATCAGTGTTAAAAAAAAAAAAAAGACATGCTGTGTACATAGGAACGACACTAGTGGACAACCTCAACTGATGGCCTGTGATGTTAAGATCTGATTTTTTATGTAATAATAATAACAGTAACAACAGTTAACACTAGTATAATACAATACTTTAGATATACACTCATTTGGTCCTCACAATAATCCCATGGCGAGTACTCCTGTAATCTCCATTTTATAAGAAGGGAAGCCAAGTCACAAAGAGGGTAATTGACTTGCTCAAGTTTACACAGCTGGTGAGCAGTATGACTGAGATTGAATCCCAGACATCCTGACCCCTGTGCCTGAATGCTTCACCATCATGCCATGCTACCTCTCTGAAGCAGGAGGCCACTTTAGGTTCACAATATAATCAGTGGTCAACTTTTGGGATACTTTTGGAACTGCTTACATAAAATATTTCTGCTAAAAGAGAATTACTGCTAACTAAAGCTAATTTAGGCTTGCACTCTGCCAACACAAATACATACACACAATCTGACACAGACAAGTACTTACCTCTCAGTGTGCAAATTGTCAACTTGGGCAAGAGTTTTAGAGTAAAAATGAAACATAAGATATATGAAGGGATTATCACAGTGCCTGGTATATTGTAAACATTTGATAATGTTATTTTGTAATTATTACATTAATAATGCATATGTCAATATTATGAATTAATATGCAGTCTCTATACTACTGTCATAGACACCGTAGCTTACTATGAAAAGAAACAGGAGAAATGTATGTAAAATGGTGCTTCTCCCACTGTGCTCCCTTGTCTTTGGATGTTCCTTTAAAATGCATTACTTGACAATTTCTCTATATGTAAAATGGATGCTAAAATTTTGTCTCTTTCAGCATCACAATAATGTTGGGAGGTAAGATAAAATAATTTGCAAAGTAAAGCCCTTGAAATAGACTATTTGAATGAAACACTCAGAGAGTTCCTTGAAAATCAGATTATATTTTATACTATTACCCCTATACACTCCCTAGAAATATACCATTTTGAAGTAGCTTTTATTAACAAGAAATAGCATGTCCAATAAAGGACATGAAATTATTTTCAAGTACATAAGAATGGGAACTTCTCCCTCTCTCTCTCTCTGGTCTATATATCTACCCAGCTTCATGATGGACTTGTACAACCACACAGGGTCTCACACTTGGAAAATCTCCGTGCTCGCTCTGCAGTCACTGTTTTGAAATTCTTAATAATTTATGAACCAGGGTGTGTGCATTTTTCACTATGCACTAGAAATTTGCCCTACAAATTACGCAGCACCAATCATCAGTCTGTAATGGCACCTCCTTACAAGGTAGAGTTGATTCACTTGGGGAGCAACTTCTCAGGGACTAGTAACTCCCCACAGGGGGTTAAGCTAAACTTAGAACAGAGGAGAATTAAGAGCATATTTCCAGTAAAGATTATTTCCTTTACTATTACCACATCAGACACATATCCTGGCAAAGTGACTTGGTGAAAAACTAAGTGAGGTTAGTGGGGGAAAAAAACAACTGATGAGTGTCGGAAATACCTGCCCCAACCAGGGAGGAGGGAGTTAATACTGAGATCACCCCCATTTCTAGGATCTTGGATACTAAGAAGCGTCTCCCATGCTCAGCTGCCCATGCTGTAAGATGAAAGCTGATCACCCTGGGGGCTGAGCTTCTCTGTGTCTCTTGTCCTGAGCGGGGGCTGCACACCCTCCTTCAGCCAACTTTCACCTCAAACGTGGAGCTGCTCTTGTTTCGGAGTCAGTCATTTCCTAAAACAACTTTATTACGATATAATTCATATACTGTAACATCTAATGTCGACAATGCAGTGCTTTTTTTTTCCGGTATATTCACAGAGTTGGGCGATCATCACCATAGTCACCTTTTCAACACGCCTGCGGGAAATCCCATACCCATCAGCAGTCATTCTCCGCTCCTCCCCCACCCCTCACTCAGCCCCTGGCAACTACTGATATACCTTCTGTCTCTATGAGTTTGTCTATTACGGGTATTTCACATAGATGGAACCATACAATATTTGTCCTTTAGTGTCTGGCTTATTTTACTTAGCATAATGTTTTTAAGGGTCATCCACTTCATAGTATGCATCAGGACTTCGTTCCTTTTTATGGCTAAATAACATTCCATTGTACGGACGTACCTCATTTATGTATCCATTCACCAGTTGATGGACATTTGGGTTGTGTTCGTTTGGGGGCTATTATGAATAACGCCACTATGAACGTTCGAGCGCGAGGTTTTGTGTGGCTCTGTGTTTTCATTTGTCTTGGATGTATACCTAGGAGTGGGATTGAGGGCTCGTGTGGTAAAGCCAGTCATTTTTCTACACACCTACAAAAAAGAAGACCCTGCTCTCAGCATCACTAAAACCAAACTAGGCATTGAATGTGAAAATCCCTAAGGCTCCAGATTAGATAGTAGTGACATCTTTTATATGTGGGTTCAAAACTTGGGGTCAGGTTTGCTGAAACAGCCATGGCATCAATGGCTCTCTAATTAAGTAAACAAGACCCAGAAAAGGTTAACATCCCTCTGCCCTCCAGCACAGAGTAGATAATCCAGGATTTTTGCTCTACTTCTGCCAAAAATTGCATTTGGCATCTGTTGAGCATCACACTCTCTCCGGAGGCACTTTGGGAGGTCTGGCCTGGGACATATTTGTAGAAAAACGGGCCAAAAATTAGCCGCCTCTCTGTGTGTGTACCTAGGACAGATTTGGGAGGGAGAGTTTTGGGAGATGCTGTGGTCTAAGTGTATCTCTACCCCCTATTCATGTGTTGAAATGCACTCAGGTGGCGGTATTAGTAGGTGGGGCCCTTGGGAGGTGACTAGATTGTGAAGACAGAGCCCTCATGAATGGAATTAGTGTTCTCATAAAAGATGCTCTAGAAAGCTGTCTGGCCCCTCTTTCACCACGTGGGGATACAAGGAGGTCTGTGACCTAGACCAGGACCCTCAGCCAACCCTGCAGCACCTGACTTAGATTTCCAGCCTCCAGAATTGTGAGAAATAAATGTCTGTTTTTTTATGAGCCACCCAGTCTATGGTATTTTGTGATAGTATCCTGCCTGAGCAGACTCAGACAGGAGGGGGTGTCAATTTGAGGGAAGAAGTTATAAAAAATAATGTGAATACTGCCACGGGAGTGTTGTCAGACTCTGAAGTGCACGTGAATTGCTCGAGTGTCTGATTCTGATTTAGTAGGTCTAAGAAAGAGGCTTTGAGGCTGCGCTTCTAACAGGTTCCTCGGTGCTGCCAGTACTGCCTGTCAGTTGACTCACACATTGAGTAACAAGGCTCTCCCGGACTCTGTGGCGGCAACAGGACGTGCTCGGTGACGTGGCTCCCTATAGAGTCTGAGCATCTCATGGACCCCAATTCGCTGCCCCAAATTTGACTCCTAGGTGAAAGCAAGCTTGTTAGGACCAAATATCCCACCCCTAATAACCTGAGGGGAGAGAGGGGAAGACAGGAGCACCACAAGCCCGGTTCTCCTCCTGGAGAATCAGGGAACCACATCTGATTTTTCAATTCAGTGAAGCTCAACAAGCTTGATTAAGAACCAACTTATTTGAAAGCCCAGCAGCTTCATGGTGCAGAGAAAGGCCAGGGTCAGACCAGAAATGAAGAATAATTGAACATGAAATTCGAAGTTGTACTGTATTCTCCTGAAAAACGTTAAAGGGGGAAATAATTTAAAAGCCACGTATAAAAGGAAACGTTAAAATGCTTCTTCCCCGACTGCCCTCTAGGTCTCCCTAGACACAACCCAAGGTCTTAAACATCTTTGTTCTCACATTTCTCACAACCCCGTCTTTCAGTCTTACCCATAGAGACTTTCTTTTTCCTCTCTCTTCCCTTCCTTCTGGGTCAGCTTTTAACTGGGTAGACACTGCCTCTCAGACTTTAAAGTACACCTGGGCTCTTGTTTAACAGATTCTGACACGTAGCTCAGGAGTGGTCCAAGAATCTGCATTTCTAACAAGGGTCTATGTGATATCCGTGTGTGCCACGCTCTGAGGAGCAAGGATGCAAACTCACTTAGCCTCTCTGCTTCTTTAATTTCTCCTCCTCCTTAAAGTTAATAGGTAATAAATGCTGCTTGGATAGACTGAATGATCCTTTCTGATTCTTAGTTTTATCATCTGTAATAGAGATGACAATGAAGGCTACTTTTCCAAGGTCAGGTTGAAAATTAAATTTAATAGTAATATATGGAAGACCTAGCACAGTGCCTGACACACAGTAGATGCCAAATAAATATTTGTTTAGTTCATTCCATCTTCCTAGATTCTCTATGGAGCTCTAGGCAGGCAACTTTTGTAAGTGCAAGGGGTAAACAAGCATTAATAATTGATATCACCAGGTATCCACAAACCAGACATTTCCCCATTAATAAATGTACTAGTTATTGAAATAGAAGTGAACTATACAATTAATTGCTGTGAAAAAGTGCAATCATACCGACTTAGAAACTATACGAATTGCAGGGTGACATCCTTTTGAGTCCAAGCCACCTAAAGTAAGATCAAGATTTCAGAGAAACCCAAAGGCAAAGGCCTCGCCAGTCTTTATTCCCCATCAAAGATTATGCTATCAAAGACTAAAGTAAGAAAAGTCAGATATCACCACACAGCTCCTAGCCTCTGCCTGAAGGTGGGTTCTTCATCAGAATGAGTCTGAGTCCCGGCTGACTTGGCTGTCTCTGTGGTGGGTGGAAAGGTGACAGGTGGGTGCCTGGCTCTCTAGTGGGGGGGAGGGGGGAGGGTCCTGCAGGCCTGAAGAACTTCCTTTCCAAAGGAAGAGACATTCTGACCCCTGTTTTATGCTTCCTCAAGACAGAAAACCTCGAGACCCTGGCGACCCCCGATCATGAGTTTAATTTCATCAGAGACACTGAGGATCAAGATTCTTATATTATCTAGTAGAACACAGAAAGTCAAGCTAGCATGACTTCCAAACAAAGAGGGACTTTTAACAAGAGAGTCACAGACATTACACATTCTCATTCCTTATTGCGCTCTGCTGTCCATCTTCTGGGAAAGAGGCGTACAGATCATGGAGCGACTTGCTTAGAACAATAGACAATTGTCACAGTTTATTAATTCCATCTGCTTCTGACGGGAAGGAAAAATGGTTACATGGTGAAGTCAGAGGCTCTCAGGCACAGATGGGGATTTTCCTGAGAGTCTCCCTACAAGAACTGATGTATAACTGGAAGCATGATGTAAGGAAGAGACCTCGAGACATTCTTGGCCTCTGGGTTATCAAGGTCTTGGTCCCACCACTGTTTCTGTGATCTGAGCCCACTCTTTTATTTAAAAAGATATTTTTTCCAGTGGAGAGCCGGGCTTGGAGCTGCAGTATTAATATGGATAGCGAGAAAGTGAAGAAAAGCAGGGAGGGGCTTTGGAGTGAGATTATATTACCTGTTGTAGAGTGGAGGATCTCTACCTGATTTGTCCTACCCGTATCCAGCTACTTCTAAACCAGAGAGAAGAGCAGTGCCTAAAGGTTTCTTGATAATTCCTAAATTACTCCATTTTTTATTATTTTAAGAATTCTTATAATTTGAGAGTATCATTTAGACCACCTTACCCTTAATTGGATCATCCCAGGAAGTAGGCCTGGTAGGGAGCCAGGATTCGTGACTCTTTAACTAAGTGCTTGTGTGATCCTGGGTAAATAGTTTAAACTTTCTAGGTCATTATTCATAAGAGATTAGTGTCTGTCAGTGTTTTCCCATGTGCATCGTGTAGAATAAGTGTTGGGCAAAAATAGGATTTATTGATCAAATGAATAGGGATAATGCTGAGTTAGGGTTAGTTTTCTTTGTCGTCGGACTTCTCAGTGTCCTTAATATGCTAATATACACTGGGACTCTCCAAAAACAGGCTAGAATATACTGTTTCCAGAAAAACTTTGATCACAGGACCCCTCTCCTTCAACCCTACCCCCACTTTAGTAACGTTTCCCGGGACTTGTATGAGATTGAACACATTTTAAGAAACAATGGTCCAAATAATATCTAAATTTTAACTAATAGTTATTTTGAAACCCTTTTGAAAGGATATTGGATTCCACTTATCAAGTTGCCAACCTGGAGCACATTGCCAGAAACTTCCTGTAGGCATTAAAAATTCCATTTCTCTCAGGATTTTTATGGACATAATATGAATTTGATGTCGATCATAAAAGCACGAATGAGTCCAATACCTTCATGTACTGCATCTGAAACGAATTATTCAGGCCTTTGGGACTGCTCTATTAATTCACTGAGCAGGGGAATGTTTATGTCATTTAAACATTAGCTCCAAATCTACTCAATCCGATGTTTTAGGCTGTTTTAAGAACACATCAGATTGATTTAATGGCCAAACAGATTGCTCAAAACTCCTTTTGAAAATGGTCCAGGAAACAAGAATCGACTTCATACTGTTTGATTCAAGGGACATATACAGAATATGCTAAAGTTCATTATAAACCACCACTTTGGTGGGTTACAGAGGTGTACAAGCGTCCACCAAGGGTAAATTCTGGTGAAAGAAATAATGAGTTATCAATGATCTTTAGAACTTGGGTATTCGTTCTCCAAGGGGATGTCATTGTACAGAAAGAAGTCCTAATCACAACCAGGTTATTGCAGTAGTCTAAGCAGTGATGACGAACCATTTATTCGTTTTATTTCTTGGGTAATTGGTTCCATCTATTAGCAGTCAGCCACATATTTAAAAGACTTTTCTCCATGAAAATCTTTCCTCTTGGGTGTGATGGTCAGCTAAGCCAGTAAGCATAGTGGATTTTGCCAGCATCTTAGATCTGTGATGTCAGACACACCAGGGATTGGCCATAAATACCTCCCCAAACAAGATCTACCCAGTGACTCCTACTATTTTCTGACAAAAATAATCCCAGGATGGTGTACATTTTGCAATTAGTTTTCTTTTATTGTACAGCACAGATTTATGTCATTTACTTTGCTGTGCTCGTGATATCCTTAGAACATTGTAGGTATCAGTTTAATATGCCATTTCAGAAGGACTAGAGTAGCTGAATCTATTTTACAATTTGCAATAAAAGAGGTCCTTTCTGAGATGAGAGCACAATACTGATTTTTATGTGCCTTTCATATTTCGAACTTGGATTTAGTTGAACTACAAAATATTTACATTTTTCACAACCAGCAAGTTCCCATTTTGACAGTCTGACTGTAAAGAGACCCCCAGCTCTTTTTCTGTTCTCAAAAATGTCCAAATTCCTGACTTTTCTCTTACCACCACCATTGCCATCTAATCTTCATTTTGGAAAAACGATGTGATCCATTTAGAAACTGAGGCTAAAATATGCTAACATGTTATCATGGCGGAAGAGTGATTTAATTCATATCCTTCCTGAAGGGATAACAAAAATCTGTTCTAGTTTGAATCTTGGACCAGAGGGGCTGAATGTGCTGTACCTAGAATAGTGAATCATATTACTGTTATATCTCCTGATTTTGATAATTATACTGAAAATAAATTAGTGAATATCTTTGTTCTTAGAAAAAATTGTTTTAAAAATCCGTCCTAAACTGACAAAGAGCACCACTTTGTAGTTCTCTGTTGCTGGAATTATACCACATTCATTTGAAAGGTGTGTGATTCATGCAAAACACACTTTATGGACTCAAATACCTATCACCTGAGACCATCCTCAGTAATTGTAAAACACAGTCAAAGGGAGAAAGAGAGGATGGCTTTATTGTCTACAAGATCGGAGCAAGGGAAAAAATTTTTATTTCCTCCCTTGAAGGTTAAATTTTCATTTCAATGAATTTAACAGACTATAAGAATTTTTTGTTTAAAATTAAAAAAATAATTTTGGAAGATTTCAAACCCAGGAAATAATACAACAGTATCTGTGCATGAATTATGAAGAGTAAACTTATGTTAACATTTTTCTATATTTCTTCGGATATGCCTTTTTAAAAGAGATACTATGTTATAGTACACTCAAGTGTTCTCCCATTTGTCCCCCTTCTTCCCTCTACAACAGCAATCTCTTTCTTGAATTCAGTGTGCATCACTGCAATGCCTATTTTGACACTTGACACATGTATGTATACATGTCCCCAAACAAAATCTACTTTTGTTTTCTTACTTACCTAAATGTTGTATTAGTCTACATTTTTTTTCAAACAAATTTATTGAGATACAGTTCACATAACATGCAATTCATCCATTTAAAGCAAGGGTCTGCCACCCTCGGGCCACGGACTGGTACGAGTTCATGGCCTGTTAGGTAATGGGGCTGTGCAGCAGGAGGTGAGCAGTGGGTGAGTGAGTGAAGCTTCATCTGTATTTACAGACGCTCCCCATCACTCGCATTACCGCCTGATCTCCGCCTTCTGTCAGATCAGCGGCGGCACTAGATTCTCACAGGACCGCGAACCCTACTGTGAACCATGTGTGTGAAGGATCTAGGTTGCATGCTCCTTATGAGAATCTAATGCCTGATGATCTGAGGTGGAACTGAGGTGGTGATGCTAGTGCTGGGGAGCGGCTGCAAATACAGATTATCATTAGCAGAGAGGTCTGACTGCACAGAGACCATAATAAATCAATTGCTTGCAGACTCATGTGGTCATTTTCTGTCGGTATATGCACGGACACAGTGGCTGCCCTGACTGGACAGCTTTCTGGTTTCACTACTCAGGTCAAAGAGGTCACTTCTGAATGTGAGTCTATGCCCTGTGTCATCAATAGAGAAATGCTGGCTAGCTGAAAAATGTCACCTGAACTTAACAGCGTTTTGCAGGATGTGATTAAAATTATCAATCACATTAAAGTACATGCCCTTAACTCACGTATGTTTGCGCAGCTCTGTGAGGTGATGGACACAGAGCACACGTCTTCTCTTATACACAGAAGTGAGATGGCTTTCTAAAGGTAGATCACTGGCCAGGGTTTTTGAGTTGTGAGAGCCACTCCAGAGATTTCTTTTAGAAAAACAGTCACCACTGGCAGCATATTTCAGTGACACAGAATGGGTCTCAAAACTTGCTTACTTGTGTGACATATTCAACCTGCTCAATGAACTCGATCTGTCACTTCAGGGGAGAACAACAACTGTGTTCAAGTCAGCAGATAAAGTGGTCGCATTCAAAGCCAAACTGGAATTATGGGGGCGACGAGTGAACATTGGGATTTCTGACACGTTTCAAACATTAGCAGAGATTTTGAAAGAGACTGAGCCAGGGCCTTCTTTCTCCCAGCTGGGGCATGATCACCTATCTCAGCTTTCAAAAGAGTTTGAGCATTACTTCCCAACCACAAAAGGCCCCTGAACCGGGAAGGAATGGATCTGTGACCCATTTGTGAATAAGCCAGGTGAATTGATTTTGTCCTTGCTAGAAGAGGATCAACTGCTTGAGATCGCAAATGACGGTGGCCTTAAAAGTATGTTTGAGACAACTTCAAACCTCCATATGTCTGGATGAAAGTCAAGGCGGAGTATCCTGAGATTGCCACAAAAGCACTGAAAGCCTGCTTCCGTTTCCAACATCCTATCTTTGTGAAGCAGGGTTTTCTGTAGGGACAGTGACCAAAACGAGATTATAGAATAGAAGTTTGCACCAGGGACATAAGCAACACACTTCGGGTGTCACTGTTTCCCATCACCCCCAGATGGGACCATCCAGTTGCAGGAAAACAAACTCAGGACTCCCACTGATTCTGCATTATGGTGAGCTGTACAATTATCTCATTATATATTACAATGTAAAAATATAGAACTAAAGGGCACAATAAATATATTTCTCTTGAATCATCCCGAAACCATTCCCCCCCAACCCCGTCCATGGAAAAATTGTCTTCCATGAAGCTGGTCCCTGGTGCCAAGGAGGTTGGTCACTGCTGATTTAAAGTGTACAATTTAATGGTTTTTATTATATTCATAGATATTGGCAACCATCATCACAGTGAGTTTTATAACATTTTAATCACCTCAAAAAGAAATCCTGTATCTTTAGCTATCATCCCCCATTCTTCTGTCAATCCTCCCCCAACCCCTGTTGTAAGCAGCCACTAATCTACTTTCTGTCTCTGTAGATTGCCTATCCTAGACATTTTATATTAATGGAAGCATATCATATGTGGTCTTTTGTGAATGGCTACTTTCACTTAGCGTAATGTTTTCAAGGTTTGTCCATGTTCTAATATTCCATTATATGGACATACAACAATTTGTTTATCTATTCATCAGTTGACAGACATATGGGTTGTTTCCACCTTTCGGCTATTGTGAACAATGCTGCTATAAACATTCGTGTACATGTTGTTGTGTGGACAGATGTTTTCATTTCTCTTGAGTAAATTCCCAGGACACAGCGTTGGTTTTTGATACACATAGATTTAATTCATTGTAACTGCCGTATGATACTGCATTGTGTTAATAAGCCTCGTTTTATTTCTCTCTCCTGCTAACGGACAAGTTGGTTTGTTTTTTTTGTCTTCTGCTCACAGTGCTGCAGTGATGTCCTTATATGTACCTCCTTATGTGTAAACAGGGACTTTCCAAAAGATGACCTTCACAAATGGAGGGTGAGCACATCTGGAACTTTCTACTTTTTGCCAAACTTCTTGCCAACATTGCTGCAAACATGTTCACATTTAGCATCAAGGTATAAACATTCTTATTTCTCTACATTTTCCCAAAACTCAGTGTTATCTGACAACTATTTTTTTTGCCAGTGTGATGGCTCTGACTTGGTGTTTCATTAGTTCACTTTTATATTCATTTCTCTGTTTAATAGTGAAGTTGAGCAAATTCTCATCTTTATTGATCATTTTCATTTCCTCTGCAGTTAATTTCTTTCTTAATTTTTGTCTGTTTTCCATTGAGTTATATAGTTTTTCTCTTATTAATTTGTAAGATGCCTTTTAGATATTCATTTTATGTCTATTAAAAAGAGATTGCAAAGATGCAAGGTCATCTTCTGGTCTAAAGTGTTTTCCCCAAATTCAAAAAAATTAAAAATTTTTTCCAGCTTTATTGAGATATAATTGACATATAAGGTTGTGTAAGTTTAAGGTGTACAATATGCTGATCTGATACACTAATACATCACAAAATAATTACCACAACAGGGTTAGTTAGTTAATACATCAATCACCTCACATAATTTTCTTTCTCTTTTTTTGTGGTGAGAACATTTAAGATCTACTCTCTTGGCAACTTTCAAGTATATTATACAATTTAACTCTAATCACCATGCTGTACATTAGATCCCCAGAACTTATTCATCTTATAACTGGAAGTTTGTATCCTCTGACTGACGTCTCTCCACTTCCTGCAACCCCCAACCCCTGATAACCACCATTCATCTCTGTTTCTATGAGTTAAGCTTTTTAGGTTCTCACATACAAGGGATAGAATACAATATTTGCCTTTTTCTGTCTGACTTATTTTATTTACCATAATGCCCTCAAGGTCCATCACTTTGTTGCAAGTGTTTCCCAAGTTTTAGAATGCTTTTTAATCATACGTTGGTTTTAGTTTTTAATATCAAATTTATCAGTGTTTTCCTTTATAACCTATGAATTTTGTGTTCTAGTTTTAAAATTCTCTCTTATCATAATCTTATGTTCTCTCTACTTTTTTCTGAAATGCTAGGTTTTGCTTTTTTCAAATTTAAGTCTGTAATTCATTCGGAATTCTGTGTGTGTGTTTTCATGGAATGAATGGAAAATCTAATTTCTCCTTTCTCTCTAAAATTCTCTAATAGTCTCCTTTAGATATCTAATTGTCTTAAGATCTTTTATTAAACAGACTATCCTTTCTTCATTGTCTTGAGATGCCACTTTTGTTATACACCCATATTATGTGTGTGTGTGTGTATGTGTGTGTGTGTGTGTGTGTGTGTGTGTGAGAGAGAGAGAGAAAGAGAGAGAGAACATGAAAGAATGAGCAAGTAGGGGAAAGGAGAGGGAGGGAGAGAAAAAGAAAGGAAGGAGGGAAGGGAGAGGTTATTTCTGGGCTCTCCATTCTGCTGTGTTTGTCTATCATGGTGCTAATTCCCCTTAATTTACTTTAGCTCTATAGAAAGTCTTGTTATCTGAGAAGGTGAATCCTTCCTCTTCCCCCTCCTCTTTCTTCTTCATCTTCAAAATTATCTAGGCTATTCATGATCTTTTGCTGTTCCATATATATTTTAGAATCATATCACAATTGTTAATGCACACTTGCTAAGTTCCAAAAAAAAAAACCTGCTGGTGTTTTTCTTGTAACTGTGTTGAATTTAAATTAATTTGGAAAAAGTTGATTAAGTTTAGACTCCGCTGAGATAAGTATACAATCTAAAATTCAAAGAGTAACCATTAAAAAATAGAAATGGAATATATAACTTCCAAATCAGTACAAAGAAAAAAGGAAATAAAAAATGGTCTAGTAAATTGACATCTTTGTCATATACTGTCTTTTTACGTGTCATTGTGTTTACTGTTTTACTAGCACCTTCATTTTACAGACCCTACAAATCATCATTAGAATGCAGTTAATGAGAAAAAAAGAGGCAAAGAAAAATATGGTAAATTAGAAGAACAAATGTTATAAGAGAAACAAAGTCAATTATATCAGTAACCGTAATTATTATCAATGAACTAAACTCACCAGTTACAAAATGTATACCCTCAGGCTGGACGTTTGAAAGTCCAGCTACAAACTGTTTACAACTGATACATTCCAAATTATATGAAAAAATAAAAGTAAAGGGATGATATAAAAAATACTAGTCTGATACTAACTGTGGCAGTCATGAGAACACACCTCTCAGATCTCTGATGAAGGGAGCATAGATGACCAAGAAAGCAAGCCACTGTGCCCTGGATCCAAGCTTCCCCAGGGCTATTCCCAGCCACTGGCTCCATGTGGCAGGTGTGCAGGTTCCTGGGAGACTTAGGACTCCTCTGACAGATGACTCTGGCTTGAGGACTCTCTAATGACCTCGTTGAACTTCTTTTAGGCTGGACTGCAATCTAAGATGCTTCCACCCAACCTTCTTTCCCTCCCTCCCTCCCTCCCTCCCTCTCTCCCTCCCTCCCTCCCTTCCTTCCTTCCTTCCTTCCTTCCTTCCTTCCTTCCTTCCTTCCTTCCTTCCTTCCATCCTTCCTTCCTCTCTCCTTCACTCAGGGCCAGGCTTGCAGTGCAGTCTGATGGCTCTCTCAGCCTCTCCCAGCTCCTTCAACATTTTCTCTGACAAAAATGAATTTCTTGCATGTTTAATGCCGTCTTGGAGGCACTGGGGGGCCTAGATTTGTACATTACCCACCCCCCAAAGCAAAAATTAAAAAATTGAATGAAAAAACCCCGACCTGTTATAGCTATATTAATATTAGCAAAAGACTGCAAGGTATAATGCCTTACTAAGAATAAGGAAAATCATAATTTAATGACAAAAGGAAATATTTACCAGGACACATTTACCAGGAGTAATATATATGTTACGTGTAACCAACTTGTAACCTCAAGGTGGCATCCAAATATACAAAAGAAATTGACAGAATTACAAGGAGAAAATGACAGACAACCGTATTTTTCCTTTTCAAATCTGCCTGTGCTTTTACTTAGTGCCTAGTGATTTTCTTAGGGTATGCACGCACAGGTCCATATATATATGTAGTATTTTTTTTTAACATTCTCACTGTATCATCCATGTCCCTGTCCTGTTTTTCCAGGTTCTGGAGCTTTAATCCCTCTTTCTCTGCTGACCCTTGCACCTGGTGGATTGACTCCTCTTGTATTTATGATCATTTTCATTGTAGGCTCATTTTAAATAAACACTTCTCCCCGGCTCTTAACCCATCCCAGGGCTGTGAGAACTGAGAGGATTTGCATTTGCTTCTGCCAATTACCTCACCAGTTTTTGTTTGTTTGTTTGTTTTCGTTTTTGTTTTTGTTTTTGTTTTGCGGTACGTGGGCCTCTCACTGTTGTGGCCTCTCCCGTTGCGGAGCACAGGTTCCGGATGCGCAGGCTCAGCGGCCATGGCTCACGGGTCCAGCTGCTCCGCGGCATGTGGGATCTTCCCGGACCGGCGAACGAACCTGTGTCCCCTGCATCGGCAGGCGGACTCTCAACCACTGCACCACCAGGGGAGCCCTCCTCACCAGTTTTGAGGCCATAATTGGTTCACTCGTTGGTGTGGGAGTTCCTAAAGGTAGGCTAGTGTGAATTTGGATGCCTGCACTACACAAGGTGCAGATAGGGTGACCAGCTGTCCTCATTTGCCTAAGCCTGAGGGGGTTCCCAGGATCCAGGACTCTCAGATTTAAAACCAGGACAGTCTTGGGCAAACTCTGACCACTGATCGCCTTAAGTACAGGCCTACTTTCAATTACTTTCACTCAGGGAAGAATTGTTTTCCCACGCAAATCTCAGGCAGAGATGGACAAGCTTCTATATCATGTCCCCGACAAGGATAATACTTTCAGCCAATGAGGCTGCCACCCTTGGGAGCTCCTCGCTTTATTCCAGAATCTTGGTTCCTACTCCCCTCTCACTCGGTTCAAAGGTCCTGTCTCCGGTACCCGCACAGAGTATTAGGATGCCCCTATGCCAGCCCCACTCTGAGACTCCTTATCCATTAGCTCATGTGCTTTCAACTTGTTTTAATTCCACCTTTGTCTCAGGCAACTGGGTGTTCCTCTTCTTGCTTGTGAGTTCATTGTGCATTTAAACATTTTATTTTATTTTTGCAGCATTTTCTAAGTCTTCATAGCTAGAGGATTGTCATGTTATCTCATCTGCCATCTTGCCAAGAGCAGAGCTCTTCCCATAACAAATTTTTACCAGCCTGCCTGGCCCCGCAGCAACATAGCCTATAAAATCCATAAAATACAGCAAGTTTTAAATGATTCCAGTTGATAGAACGCATGGGTTTGCCAAACAACAGACACTGGATAATTTTTGTGTATTAGTGAGGGTTCACCAGAGAAGCAGAACCAATAGGACATACAGAGATATATTCAAGAGGAGATTTATTATAGGAATTGGCTCACACAATTATGGAGGCCAATAAGTCCCATGATCTGATGTCTGTGAGCTGGAGATCCAGGAAAGCCCATGGTGTAATTCAGTCCAAGTCCAAAGGCCTGAGAATCAGGGACCAATGGTGTAAGTGCTGGTTAGAGTCCAAAGACCCAAGAACCTGTCTGAGCAGGAGAAGATAGATGGCCCAGCTCAAGCAAAGAGAGCAAACGTACCCTTTCTCTGCCTTTTTGTTCTATGCAGGCCCTCAAGAGATTGGATGCTGCCTAGCCACATTGGTGAGGGCAATCTTTTAAACTCAGTCTACCAAGTCAAAAGCTAATCTCTTCTGGAAACACCCCCACAGACACACCCAGAAATAATGTTTTACCAGTTATCTGGGCAACCCTTAGCCCAGTCAAGTTGACACAAAAAATTAACCATCATAATGTGATTCACTCTTTCTATAAATTATTTCTAAAACTGTGCTGTGCAGTAGAAAATATAATTATGGTTTAGTGAAACAGACACAAGAAATTCTTCTTCATGGCGTCTGTAGAAAAAAAAATTCCCAACAGTTTGACATGGGGTAGATAAACAAATGGGGATTTGTTTTTTAAAAACCCTGATATCGATCAGCTCTCCAGTACCGAATCTATTTCGTCTCCATCTCTGTGAGAACTGGCTGTGGCAGTGCCAATGCTGTGCCCCTTCCTGAATTGTTGGTTCAGGAGAAGGTGACCCCCTAGAAGAAAAGGTGGATGTGAAATCTGTGAACCGTAATGGTGTAGAAAAGCCCCTCTGCTGGGCCAGATCCACACATCCTAGGGGAGATTAAGTTGGAGGCTCCCATCCACACAGTAACTAGAGTTATTCAGTGAAAAAAGAGCATATTACTTTTCTAGAAATTTTGTAGAAAGGACAAACAAAATCTTGAAAATAAGATAAGCTCACTAAAATAATGTCTCTGAAACCCCAAGCTTTCAACATAAAAAAAATTAACCTAGAGAAGTAAATACTATGTATATATTTTTGTTCTAGTCTTAATGATCCTACATATTCTTATATCTTGAACTTCTGAGCACTATAGCACCAGAAAATGTGAATAAGTAAGCGTTTCTTACTTTTATCCCTACTGCTGGCAGAGGGGGCTTTACTCCTGAAAGATTTCATTGAATACTGGATAAATGGCATTCAGGAGGTTATTTGGCTTTTGAAACTGGGCCAGGTATGTTGGTTTCGTACCCAACAACCATTTATTCTTCTTTGCTCACAAATCCTGATTTCACTGGGGTTTCCCCCTTTGGCTCTGGTGTAACTCCTGATTCATCTTAGTCAATCACCGGAGTTCCAATTTTCTAGCCTATAATTGGGTATGGGGGTGGGCATGAGAACCAATGAGAATTAAGAGGAGATCTGGTGGGCATTTTCTAGCAAAGAAATTCTTCTTTAAAAAAGACAAATGATAAGCAATTTGTCTCTTATTTGACTGCACATCTACATTTGCCAATGATGTTTGCAGTTTGGGAAATCATCTCACGAATTTGAGGGGAGCTTGATAAGAACAAGGCCAACATGCTGAGGTTGGCATAGTGGAATGAAGAATAAACCAAGGTCCTGATGCCCTTGAGCTGTGTCATTGAGCCACGCTAGAGCCAACCTATGCCAGGAAATATTGTTACGTAAGTTGTAATTGCCCTTACTGTTTATGCAAGGTGAGGTAGCCTTTTCTGTTATTTACAGCCCAAGTCATCCTACTTGATACAATAGCAATCTTTAAGGGTCTTGGCTTAAAACCACTCAACTGGCCCTTGTAAGATTTGGAGGCCGGGGGCAGAAAGGATTTGAGAAATTCAACTTCCCAAACAGCCTAGTGGGAGGAGGGATGATAAATGTGAAACGAGGAGGCCGTGAGGTGTGACATCAAGGCTATTTCTAGAAATCTATCTGAGGTGCAAAATCGCCATTACCCATTTCAAGAGAACCTTCTAACACTGCTGGAGGTGCCTACTGGCTGATGATTCCAGGTTCCGGCTACTGTGGTTTAATTAGCAATGGGGCTCTTGCCTGCATCAAAAGTACAAAATTCACTGTTTTTTCTTTTCTCCTGAGGTACAAACACTGTCCAAGATGCGTGACACAGCACCACCCACCCTGCAGCAATATTGGACTCTCAGAGGTTGAGCTGCTTGTTTTGCAATTTAAAAAGGGTGGGAGACTTTCTACAGCTTTTCCTGAGTGAATACAACAGTCCCAAGCAGCTGATAACTGCCAAAGAACAAAAGAACCTGATCTTTTGTTTTGTTTTGTTTGCTTATTTGTTAGTTTCTCTTAACATTGGAAACAGCTGGTGGCTAAGGAAGGCTCTGAGGCTTCCAACTGCGAGGCTGTGCTGGACACACTGAGGTAGGTCTCGGGGCTGCCATGAATTCCAGTGCAGGAGGGGAGATGTCTACCCAAGACAGACAGAAGGACTTGCTCCAGAATTTCATTCCTAGGAAGGCCATGCTCTGCAAGGTCCTGCCAAACTAGGAAAATACCCAGAGCAACAGATACCCATCCCTGCACCCTGCTCCCCACTCCATCCAACCACGGAAGGCTGATGGCAAGTTGGATCCTGATGTGCACTGTTATCACCACTCTACTGCAGCTAGCTTTACAGAGACATGAAGACATGTCTTAATTTTGGGGGGAGGGGAAGGGTAGTGGGGAAGAAATATTCTAGCTCCTAGCAATATGTTTCAGACTGTGCCCAGGAATTATTAAAGGAGATTCAGAAAATGCAGTGCTCCCTTCCTAGCCCTGCTGTCTCTCACTTTCCTCTGGTGTTCACGTCTGCAGCTAGGCTTCCGAGTCTCCAAGACTCCCTGGGTCCCTGGACTAGAGCAAGGCAGGTGAGAGGGAGGCTAGCTTCTCACCTGTTATGATTTTCCTCTGTCGATAATTGAGATGGACTCTGATGGGGAGGAAAGTGTAAAAAAGGGTCTTGGACTCTTCCTGTTTCCAGCTTTCCTTTGTGTCTGCGTTAATCAACTGCCCGATGCTTTAGTCACAGCTTGCTGCAGTCCAGAGAAATACTTGAGATTTAGAAATCAAACAAAAGGAGAATCACCCAGAAATCAGATTTAAATCTGCAGTGACTAAAGTTGCTTTGTTAAGGAAATAAAAGTGGTAAGAAGCTTTTTCTTCTAAGGCTACTGAACAGTTGTAGCTGGCACAAACAGGTTTGGGGCTGTTTGCATTGAGTGATGTGAAACCCACCTTGCATGTGGAAACAGGCTGTATTTACTTTGATTTTAAAGTTCTTGCAATCGCTCAGAAAATGGGGCAACAACTCCTTGCTCTGATTTAGAAGAACTGATGCTTTCCCTGTTAACTGTCAAGGCTCAAAATAATACAAACTTGCTTTTGGTTGGATCCCAAATGCCACCCTCACATCAGGAAAATGAGAAGACAGATATGCCATGGGAGCCCAGTGTAGGCAAAAATTACAATGCGTGTCACACTGTCATTTTCCAAAGTGACTTTTTAAAATAGCAAATAAATAAATAAAGCCAGAAAAACCCCACAGAGACATGTTAATGCCTCAACCTGGAACAATAAAGCTCTGTTAAAAACACTTGCCATTAGCCACCATCTGCTGTCAGCAGTTGGGGGTAGTCTTTATGTCCTCTTGACAGCTTTGCCTCATTCCCCCTTGATGAAGCAAAAACACTACGGTGGACAAAGCATTCAGGGGTAAGGATCCCTCAGTACTGCAGCTTTTCAGAGCTCCGAGCTTGGTGGCCAAGAGTCAATAGTCTGTTCAGGGTGCTCAGGGGTGCATATTGAATTGGAAAAAAATTGCTAACTGTATTTCCTTCCCCACACATACTGCTCCGTTCCTGTCAGCATTTTCTGCGCAGATCAGAGGTAAGGTGGGTTCCCTGTCCTTGACATATTTGGGGATTTAGGAAAATAAGAAAATGGCTTTCTCGCTCGGCTCTGATAAATGAGGGAAGCTGTGTGCCGCAGCAAGATTCTCTTGATCGGAATTCCCCCAGTGCACCTGCATTTTTTTCCCCATTTGAACTTGTACTTTTAGACAATTTAGTAAATATAATTCTTGTTCACACCAAAAATAAAGTTATTTTCTCCTTGTAGGGCTGTAGGTTAAGAAATCTTAAAAAACATTAGCAAGATAGATGACAGAGTCCCGTGCTCCCTGACAATTTGGTGAAGAACGCTTGTGCAGAAAGAGGCCCAAAGATGCTATTAATATTCTGAGTGCATTGAGACCACTGTTTTCCATTTTTCAGATATAATCTTACTGCATATGAAGAATATGACTAGAGAAGGGAACGCAATGCAGGTAGAATGTCTGAATGACACTCACGTGTTGTCTTTTTTCCCCTGTCTGGCTCTCTGTGATGGCACAGAGCCATGAAATGCACTGGATGTTCTAGAATGGTCCTTCTTCAGTTTTTGGACTACGTGAACTTCTTTGGGACAAAGCTCCTGCATTCTTTTGTGAACCTGCTTGTCACAGTAGGGGAAATGGACTGAAGCCATAGACACAGTCACCAGGCAGGCGGTTTCTTCAGTCATCTTCAATCCCAAGGGTAGTGCCCTCTGATCCACTCCAATCATGGTTATTGAGGTCATGCCCTGTGACTTTGTTTTTGTGCCCTCAGGAAGTACACTGAGAGAGAAAGTGGGATGCAGGGGAGGAGCCCAGGCCGGCCGATCAGATATACTTTCTTTCACCGACAATTTCTCATTCTCCTTACAGCTATCCAAGGACAGTATTCCTTTGCATTAATCTCTAAAGATGGTGTACTTTCCATTTAAACGAGTAATAATAGGGACAACATCACTTTGAATCCATCCTGAGCACTCATGCTCTATTGGGAAAAGTTGCTCTAAGCACAAAACGTTCTCTCTTCTTTTCTTTTCCTCTTTTTTGGGTCACAGTTTTAAAATTTATTCTTTGCTCTTCTTTTTCCAACCTTAAACTGGCCATGGATTCACCCAGACCAAAAGTGCCACACTGTATACTGGTCTGCAGTCGTCTGGAAAACTCTAGGGAACCAGCAGACATTCTTCTTAAGGGCAAGAACCACCGCTCTAGGAATTGATGTTCTCTTGAAAGATTCCAATAATGAATATTTTGCATACATATATGATTCATGGGTCAAAAGTTTCCTTCATCTAGTTGTACCATGATGGTCTCTCAGGCAACATGAAGGACCTAAGCCTAGAATAACTTTAATAACGGGAGTTTATTGCAATCCCTGTGGTATATCACTTGCCCTCATGGAGAATAAGAATGCCCACTGTTTGGAATATTGCTCAGACTCAAAGAAGGAATTGTCTCAGTGCAAATCAGTAATCATAATTCCCAGGAGAGAGGATATGATCAGGTTAGTTTTCACCATTATGTACCAAACACCCGACATAATCAGAGGTTCACCTCATGGTCAGTTGGTCTTCCTCGTATCTAGACCAGTCATCATTTTCATCAACTTTATCACCATTATCATCCCCAACACTTACACAGGCCCTGTTCTAAGCATCTGACATACATAAACTCAATTTAATTGTGTCAACAACCCCACGAAGTAAACACTACCATTATCCTCATTTTACAGATAAGGAAGTTAGGCACAGCAAGGTTAAGCTACTTGCCCAAGGTCACCCAGTAACCTTGGAGGAGCCAGAATGCTGGCGTAGGCCCATGCTATTAATTGACAGCTCATTCAAACATGCATGCTGGCCAAGGCTTATTGGGGATCCCCGATTCAGTCAGGGAGGCTGATGAAGGTGAATAATGCTCCACTGGGTCCTAGAGGCCCCTTGCTCTGCTGGTTACATTTCTTTTATTGCTGGATCCTGGGGAAGTTCCAGGATCCTCAGGGAAGTGCTGGTGTAGCCGTTTTAGGGCTGGAGGGAGAGGCTGTTTTCCAATTGGTAAGGAGGAAGTATTTTGGTATTTTAATTATGGGCCGTCCCCAGCGGCACGTACAGCCCTCTGAACACGTATGCACACTTACAGGACTCAAATGCAGCTTAGTTCTCCTTGATTGAAAGTCCCTTTTCCTTTAGGCAAAAATAAAGGCACCGGTTATACCACCTTCCCTCCAACACATGCATTCTCCCATTTCAGTAACCAGTAATGAACAATTGGTAATGAACAATTTATTTCAGAATCAAACAATATCTACATGTGTAATTTTGGACTCTGTATCCAAAAGTAGTTCATATGTTAGTTCATATGAGATTAGTTCAGATAGCAAAGTTCACATGTATAACTCATTTCCTAAGATGATTATTATAAGGGAAAACTATGTTCTGAGGACCAGACGGCATCTCCTTTTGCATTTAAAAGGTACAGGTCTGGTTAACAATGCAGTAGTTCTAGCTAAGTTGAGCCCAAGTGAAATTAGGAAAGAGTCAAATATATTTAGAACTCATTTATAAAAAGACTTCATTTAATGAGATTAGCAAGCCTTGAAAGAATGAAGAAGGCATATACTGGTGTAAAGCTAAAATTACCACCCAGTACTTTAAACACGTGTGCTGACTTAAATATGTTACTGAATGCAAATAACACATTCTAAGAGAAAAACTGTTTTAGGAGTAACACCCATTGAAAACAAATTGTGATTTCAAGTCCAATGTTGTAATCATCTTTCACACACAAGGTCCGTATTATACTAGTGGAGGAATTGACTGACTTCATCAAATATAAGCCAAAAACAGCCTTTCCCCTCCCCCACCAAATTCTGAGTTTGCTATTGTAACCTGGACAAGGTAAAACACCTCCTTTTTATGCCTTGTAAGTTTCACTAGTAGGCAGTTCAAGAGTTAAAAAAAACAACCGTCACAACCATCCAGGGCAGTCAAAGTGGTTTTCAGTTGCTTCCCCTTCACCTATCAGAAAAGATGCATTAAGGAGATTCTGCAAGGTCCTGAAGCAGGCAGGATTCTGGGTTAGTTCCCAGGGTCTCAGAGGCAATTCTTCTGGAATTATTTCTAATTCAGAGAAGACAGCTTTAAGGAAGGAAGGAGGCAAATCTCTTGGATGTGCTATCACCTGGAGAAGCTTCAGAGCCTCACCCTCTCTTTTTTTAAAAAAAAACTGTAATAAACAGGCCTAATGGCATACCTTGAAATTGCCTTGGAGGATCAAACTCCAGCGTGATGAAAGTGTGAAAACTCCATTTTTCTCTTATTAAAATGGTCCCAAGCTTGGGGCATTTAATCTGGAAAGTCTGGTTTTGGTTGTCTCCAGTTCTCCATGAATAGGAGACCAGCATCTGCCAATTGTCAAAGTTGCGGGGCGGTGGGGGGGTGGGGGTGGGGGTGGGGGGGGGCGGGGGGGAGACAGGATTGAACACATCTGATGTGGCAGCTCTTCTCACATCCCAAGTCTTTACATTTTCCATGTTGTGCCTGAATTATATGCCCAGGAGAATTTAAGTCCTCTTCTCTGATAGCCTTGTAGCTTATATCAACTCTGAGTTTTAGAAGAAATAAGGAAAACTTACAGTGTTGAAAATGGTCCCTTTGTGACAACAGTATCCCTCAGTTTGATACCTACTCAGGTTGAGAGCATTCCCTTAACCTCAAACGTGCCAGTCCTTCATAAACCACTTCTCCTCTAGAGGATGGAAGTACGGCCCAGCTCAATACTCTAATCCCAGTTACAAGCCAATGGGGTGGATTCCTGAGCTTCAGGTTAAGACTTACTTCCTTGACTGTAAAGGACAAAGGGGGCTTCCCTGGTGGCGCAGTGGTTGAGAATCTGCCTGCCAATGCAGGGGACACGGGTTCGAGCCCTGGTCTGGGAATGATCCCACATGCCGCGGAGCAACTGGGCCCATGAGCAACAACTACTGAGCCTGCGCGTCTGGAGCCTGTGCTCCGCAGCAAGAGAGACCGCGACAGTGAGAGACCCGAGTAACGCGATGAAGAGTGGCCCCCGCTCGCCGCCCTCGCACAGAAATGAAGACCCAACACAGCCCTAAATAAATAAATTTAAAGGACAAAGGTCACTCTGGTTTGACATATTCCATTCGGGGGGGGGGGGGGCATTTTCTTCTCTATTAGAACTGCAGTGTTTTACGGTACACGGGCCTCTCACTGTTGTGGCCTCTCCCGTTGCGGAGCACAGGCTCCGCACGCACAGGCTCAGCGGCCACGGCTCACGGGCCCAGCCGCTCGGCAGTATGTGGGATCCTCTTGGACCCGGGCGCGAACCCGTGTCCCCTGCATCGGCAGGCGGACTGTCAACCACTGCGCCACCAGGGAAGCCAGAACTGTAGTGTTTTAAATGAGGACAACAATGAGTAAGGACCAAGGATAAAGGTAGAACTGAGGTCAAAGAAAAACCTAATCATAACTTCTGAACCTTCTACCACCATCTTAATGCAATCTGAAATATAATTTCTATTCTAGGACAGGTGAGAAAACTCTGCCGTAATCCAGTCAATCTTAGGGGTTTTTCTTCCCCTCACCTGCTAAAAATCACCCAGTGCAAGAAGCTGAGAAGCACTTCTGGTGGGATATTCATACTGTGGTATATCTAACATTGTCAGACTTTTGTCTATATATTTGTGTTGCTTCTCGACTCTTTCAGAGGTGGCCCAAGTCAACTGGTTCATTCTACAGAAGAAGAAACTGAGCTCTCTGAGAGAGGAAGTGACTTAGCTAAGATTCCAGTGTGAGAGAGAGGAAAACCTGAGATTAGATGTCAACATTCTCAATACTTATTTGAGTTCATTACCACCCCATGCCCAGTGATACAATTCACCACTTAAATAAAAATCAAGTTATAGTAGCAACTTCCAATCCACTGAATGGGAAAAAGGTTTGGTAGATGAATATCCATGCAAGAGGAAGGAGAAGAATCTAGGGGGAAAAAAGTTCAGTCTAACTTTGTTCCCCAAGCTCACAATATACTTTTCTCAAATAATTTATTTTTATATACCAGGTACAATTTTACATTCAGCATGAGACGGAAGTAGGGTGCGTTTCCAATTGAAGGTTAATCCAAGGTAGGTCATGGGTAGAATTTTATTGGGAAGGGAATGGAAAACATGTGTTTGAAGTAACCTAGAAGACACTCACTGCTTATTTCAGACGCCTCATGTCTCAAGTCCATTCATGATCCAGCTCTCTAAACCATAGACATAGCCATCACTCATCAAGAATAAAATCTGAAGCCTAATTTATTTTTCTACAGCAGTTCAGTAGATTGTCTTCCCAGTTTAAAAAATGTATAAATCAGGCCTTCTTTTAAGAACATCTATGTGCTAGGGGAATTTAATGTTTTCATTTTGAATTAAGGTAAAATCTACATGCAGAACAGTGCATATAAGTGTTTCTTTTGCTGAATCATCACAGACTGAACACATTCACATAAGCAACACCTAGATCAGGAAACAGCACATTACTAGTATGCCCTCTGGCCCTCTGTCAGTCACTAACAAACCCCCCCCAGTAATCACGCTGCTGCTTTCTAACCACACGCTAGTATCTCCTGTTTTGTACTTATAAATGGAATGATGTAGTATGTACTTTTTGGGGTGTGATTTCTTTTGCTTAGTCTTGTGTTTGTGGGAATCATCCGTATTGTTGCATGTATTTCTAATTGTTCATCCACGGTGCAACTATATTACAGCTTACTTAACCAATCGACTCTTGTTGGGTGTTTAGGTATTTATCGTAAAGATTTTTTATTGTGTTGAATTGTTTGTAGAAAACATTGTCTCAAAGGCAATACATTCACCTTTAAAAGAGTGGTATATTCCACTAAAGGAAAATACTAGCTCACACTACGGAATTATTTTCCAAAATCTAGTTTGTTTTTCTCTGCATGTGTGTGTACATTTTAACTTACTGTCTTCCCAACCAGCAGTTTCCATTGAGCCTTTCAGAGGCTAGAACCTCAGGCTGCGCTAAGGAGCCTGCTGCAGTCAAAATGAATGGCTAGATGACTGTGACATTAGTAAACAGGTAATTCATTTCCCATGTCATTGTTCCTCACCTCAAGCTGGTTAGCCAACTCTTTTCGAAAACCCCAACTTGTTTGACCTACTACAAGTTACAGTCCATTTCGAGTCATTCGGTGTAAAATACAATCTTGTCAAAGTGAAGACACCTGCTCCCGGCAGGAGGGTTACGCACCAACTGCCAAGTCCTTTGTTACGGTGTCTAGAAACAAAATGATCTTTCCATCTGGAATGTGTCTACAACTGTGACTGCTGGCCTTGGGTTGACTGCCAACCTCTGGTAGCAGGATGAGGCAGAGAAACATGGGAGGAGGGCACTGGGAAATGGATTCTGATGAGTTCTTGATATTGTGATTTTCAAGTTAATTTTCTCCAAGGGAAGAGTATTTACTTCCTGGGTGACCTCAGCAAAATGCACTATTTCTAAGTCTGGTTTCTTCTTCTGTGACTCCAGTCCTAGTGTATTTGCTTCTTCTGGGCTATTTTGAATTTTTGAAAAGTCTTTCATTAATTTTCATTTTTCTCTGAAATAATCTCCTTTATGGAAGACAAACTCTTGATTGGGTTCCTAGGCTTTCTTCAAGGCAGGAGAAGCCAGTGGGCCTCTGAGCTACTTCACTCCCTGACGTGACAGCATGGGACGCTGGAATCCTCCAATGGCCTCCATCAGGAAGACAGCTCTGTCACCATGACACACATGGATTAGCCCTTTGGCAGTCTGGGGCCATTGCAGGAGGTTCCTCTTTCTAGCTGTTATTTAACACTGTGAGTGGAGTCCATTTGATGTTTAACGGATGCATTTTCTAGTACCAATCCGCTTATTTCTGACTGAAAATTATCCATGTCCCCACAGTTTCCAACTGCCTGCGATTGGAAGTAGAGGACTTCTGAAAAGGCTGGCTTTATTTCTATCCCCACTGGGTTGTGCCCGGAACATAGCCAGATATAGTTTTCAGGTGGCAGATTTTTTTAAAAATCGCATAACGGAAAGTGTACACTAAAATAAAGAAAGCATTTTAAAAATTTTTAATATTTTTCAAGATTACCATTCTCTGTTGAAACTCATTTCAAAGAACTTTAAAGTTTCAACTAGGGACTATTATTTGATGTAATTGCTATGGATGGGAAAAAGGCCACCCAGTTTGATGCTTTAAGACAGAGTAAAGAGAAAGAAAAATTTAACTATCTCAAGGCGTCCTATAAATTGGAAAACCCAGCAAAAATGTATTGTTATTTTAATTGGCCCTGAGGAATTGTATGTTTAACAATTGTCTAAATGTCCTTGGTCTTCAGATTGAGTGAAATCTTGAAAAACAGCGATCACCAAACTGCAAAACAAAACGTGCTCCCATTGTAGAATTTAGAATTTAGAATCCCTAAATTTATCTCCACCAAAGGTAAATAACCTCCCATGGGCTCCATCTTTGTTTCCTATTTAATTAAAACAACACTAATCACCAACTAATCTAGCTCGCTCTTAACAAACTATTATATTCTAACAAGTCTGGTTTTGTTTATTTCTTTTTCCTTCTCCAGGGAGAAAAAAGGATGAAAAAATGTAGGTATTGTTTTGAGGTCACAAAGGAGATTCATGTAAGAAACTTAAACTACCAGGGGAATCAACTCCATTTAGCCATAAAGCATTTCTCCCTGCAAGCTCAGGAAGGATTTACAATTATTTACAAACAGATAACATTGTGTAGCTCCCTCAGTATTATAGATAAGTCACCAGAAAACAACTAGTTTGACAAAATTGCCCAGCAGCCCATTAAGTATACAGCTCTGCTAAAAATCCACCAGGAGCATCCCTCTGTGGAATTTGCTAAGGAAACAGAGAATGGAGTGAGTTTCCTACCAGACATCTGGAAATCATGAAAGAAGTAGCAGGAAATGGCTTATACCACTGATGTACTGTCATCAGTTGAAGTACTGGTTGTCATGTTTGGGTGTGTGGGGTGTGTGTGTGTGTGTGTGTGTGTGCGCGCGCGCGTGCGTGTGTGTGTTTGCACGCTTGTGATTGAGGGGGAGAGAGAGAGAAAGAGAGGGCATAAATAGATGGTAAACATGCAGTAAATGTTCTGGATCTTCTAACTGTGAATGAATGTTTTATTACAATCTGTCCAGGGATAGCTCAGCTTAGTAATGGCTAGAGAAAGGTTTTTTTTCTGGTTCAGTTTTTGGAAGTGAAAAGTTATTTTCTTCATCTGAAAGGCCTTTCTTCTGGTTCAGTTTTTGGGAGTGAAAAGTCATTTTCTTCATCTTAATGTAGATAACTTCCTATTGTACTATGGTACAATTGGAAAGGAATTCAGCCATGCAAAGCCTGAGACCCTAGTTTAGTGGTGCATATTTAAAATCCTAGCAAGCAACACTTTTTTTTTTTTTTTTGCGGTTCGCAGGCCTCTCACTGCTGTGGCCTCTCCCGTTGCGGAGCACAGGCTCCGGATGCGCGGGCTCAGCGGCCATGGCTCACGGGCCCAGCCGCTCCGCGACATGTGGGATCTAACCGGACGGGGCCACAAAGCCGTGTCCCCTGCATCGGCAGGCGGACTCTCAACCACTGCGCCACCAGGGAAGCCCACAAGCAACATTTCTGAAAGTTTATCTTTTATTTTCTGCTCTCCTAAGGTGCCTTCTCTACAGACATTGAGAGAGGTCCAGGTCACTTCTGTATTTGGGAGTAGGGTTGGAGTGAGATGGGGTGGGGCCCTTTGTACACTATAAAATAAAAACAAGTGCCAAAATAAAAATTACAGAAGCTTATACAAGTTCAATATTTGCATTTAAGATACTCTTACTTGGGACTTTCCTGTTGGTACAGTGGTTAAGAATCGCCTGCCAGTGCAGCGAACATGGGTTCGATCCCTGGTCCGGGAAGATCCCACATGCCGCAGAGCAACTAAGCCCGTGCGCCACAACTACTGAGCCTGCGCTCTAGAGCCCGCGAGCCACAACTACTGAGTCCCCACGCTGCAACTACTGAAGCCTGAGGGCCTGGAACCTGTGCTCCACAGCAAGGGAAACCACCACAATAAGAAGCACGCACACCACAACGAAGAATAACCCCTGCTCGCTGCAACTAGAGAAAATGCCCACGCGCAGCAATGAAGACCCAACGCAGCCAAAAAAAAAAAAAAAAGATATTTTTACCTTCAATTCAGAAAGTACAATTTAATAAAATTTTGCCATTCAAAATGTAATTGGAGGATTTATTTTAAAATTTAAATTATATCACCTATAAGTATCACCTATAGTATCACCTATAATCTGGTAATGGGACAAAGTTTAAAATTATTTGATGAACATCATCTTCTTCCAATCCTGTTGGTTCACTTCTGTAATTAAATATATTAATAACATTATTTGGATATAATGTCAGAAATCTAAAATTTAGGCAGTAATTGAATGGGAGACCCTGACCACAGGACCTTTGCGCCTTTCACACTCTTGATAGGCCATCACTTACTTCATTCTCCTCGTTCATGATGGTAAGTAAGTTATGGGAGTGGGAAGTGATTTGAGGAAATAAGTGATTCTTACCATTGGTTTTCAAAGGCAAGTCCATGGACTGTCACCTGCTTCAGAATCATCTGGGCTTTCCATTAGAAATTTACATTCTTGGTCCCCACTCTGAAACTTTTGAGTCAGTATTTTGGGGTGAATCTTAGGAATTTGCATTTATTACAATGCTTAGGTGGTCTGGGAGGGCAGAAATGTTTGAGAACCACTAAGCTATGGGGATTGAAGGTAATAAAGCCTGATTTTAGATGAGACTAAAGTTGCAACCCAGAAACACTACTCTGCTCACATTCTGGATGGAAGTGACACCTTATGGCAGCCCTATTTTTTTTGCTTACCTCCTATCATTGGGGCCACCTAAATCACTCCAGTGGATTGGGAACCACTGGGAATAGTTTGAGCTGGCCAGTCTTAAAATCCATTTTTTTTTTTTTACCAACCTAGTTCTGTTCTTGTGATGAAACACAAGCACCCTGGGCTCAAGGAGCTCCTGCAGTATTCTTACTAGTGTGGTCTTGCAGACAGCACCATGGAGGTTCTAGAGAACCATGAAAAATTCCTATGTACTACCATGCCTCACCCATTACCCTGGGGCAAGAGTCCACCAGGGAGGTGAAGGAGGGTTGGCCAGGTAGTACTTTACCATCCCATAGTGGCCCTACCCTGCACACTCTACCTCCTGCTCAAGTCAGAGAATCCATAGACTAAAATCCTTCCCCAGGAGTGACATGGAAGCTCAGAGATTCGTGGCCAATAAGAATACGTTTTTTCTAAGAACCTGAATGTGGGTCAGCCCTCCCCACTCCATCCCTACTTTCACACTATATTTTACTTGAACAGAGAATGATTATGTTCAATAGGTAAAAAAAAAATGCCTGAGCCCTCCCATGGAAAAGGACCTGGAGAGCGCCCAAAGAACAGAACCGAACTAGCACCGGGGACTGTTTACAAGGAGATGAGCCCTTGTCTGGCACTGCAACCTGCACCCTTCCCTGGAGCATAACCAGAGGACCAAGTACTCTGGCCACAGACAACTCTGGTAAGTTCTGAGGTAGCCGTCCTGGCTTGGGACAGTCTTGGCTAGATGGCAGCCTTCACTGAGAAAAAGTGAGTGAAAGCTATAGGAAAACTATAAAGCAGTACATGTGTTAGTTGTTACTCTTATCATTAACAGAAATCAGCAAATTACAAGGTGATGTCATTTGCTAATTAATCATCTCTTTCGTTGGAGGAACTCTTAGCATGTCAAAACAAAGCTTTTTTAACCCAGAAAAGTTATACGTTGTACTTGTTTGTTTGCATTTGTTTTGATTCTGAAAGTTACATTTCATATTCTAAAGGAAGATTTTAGGTACTGCTGAGAAGTATTGAATTCCTCCCATTTACTTCTTCCCCATTGCCATCCTTCAAATCCAGTGCAAATGTCACCTTTATAAAGTCTTCTGATGGCCCTCTCTCCAACCAAAATTAACAGCTCCTTCCTCTGCATTTTGGAACTTCGTAATTGTACCTCTTTTTAGCATTTCGTCCCTCTGCCTTACATGATAGCTGTTTCACGTCTCCTCACTAGTTAATGGCCTTTCAGGGAGCAGGGGCCATGTCATCTGTGCTTACCCATAAGCTTCTATCACAGTTTACAGATAGCAAGTGCTCATGAAACATCCCCTAAATTAAAGTTTGTAGTCCTACAACAGAAGTCACAAACTGGCAGGTCATAGGCTAGAAACATCTTTAAATTTTGACGTAATGGCCTATTGGCAGATTTCACATAAAACTTTGGATGTCTGGCATTTCCCACGGCTATAATCAGCTTGAACGAAGTGGCAGCTGCCCCTTTAAAGGGGGTATACTTCCTCTAGTTTTCTGCAGTTGCATTTCAATCACTTGATCATTTATATTATCTGCCTGTCCTCTGTGGACACCCTTCTCACAGAGACACCATTCCCTTATCTCCTTTGACATTAGTCAGAACTAGCTGCCTCCGTTGATGGATGCATGACTGTGCTTATGGTGGAGGCTGTTCAGAACCAAAGACGCTATGTTTGCCTGGATCGATCATTTATAGGCCAACTGCCAAGTAATCAATTGGTTTGCTGTGCTCTATGATCTAACTTAAGGTGGAAAAATGTGATCTGATCATATATCGGTTAATTGTTTAAGGCTTAATGGCCTTAATACTAAGTAAACTTCAACCTGAAGCCAGTACAAATAAAACTAATATATACATTAATGCCTAGTTTTCATTGGTCTGAGGCTCTACCAGCGTGACGCTTGTACAGTCTCCCTCCTTAATGATTTCTAGGAATCCACCCAGGGGCTACAAGTTGACAAGGCTTTTTCTACCCGAGATCTCTATTTCCCCATGTCCCACTTTCTCCTTGACCTGCTCCAGGCTGGTATCTGCTCCCATTGTGCTAGAGAACAGTTCAGATAATCCTTCCAGGTCACCAAATGCAATGGATATTTTTTCAGTGCTCTTTGTATCCAGTCTCTTGGCAATCCTTGCACTATTTACCATGCTCCCTTTTGCCTGAAGTTCTCTTATTCTTTAGTCAATGTGATACCACACTCTTCATATATTCCTACTGCCTACCTGGCTTCTCTCTGTCCAAAGCTTTCCCTTGCATATTTCTCTCCACCCGATCATTAATATTTGAGTTCTTCAAGGCTGAGTCCTGGTCTTCTTTTCTTCTTCTTCTATATGTTCTTCCTAAGAAACATATTCTTGTCCTCAACTTTAACTGCTACTCATAGGCCAGTGATATCAAAATATATATTTATAGTCCATATTTTTTCTTTGTGTTCTAGACCATGTAAGTCATTGTCTACATGACATCTTTACTTGGATGTCTCAAGGGTATCTCAAGTTTAATTTTTACAAATGCATATCTCCCACCAAGATTGGTCCTCTTCCAGGGTTATCTACCTAGTAAATATTACAGCCATTCAGTTGAGCAAGTGAAAAAACTGGAAATCATCTGCCTCACTCACCTCCTCACAAAATAAATAACCGTCACCAAACTTGGACATTCTGCCTCCCAAATGCCTTGAATCTGACTACTTGTTTCCATCTATGTCATCCCCTACTGGTCTCAGTTACCATTATTTATCACCTGGACAACTTAAGACAGTTTGTTAACTGGCTTCCTCCAGTTCATTCCTATGTTGAACCAGAAAAGTCCAGATGCAAATGTGAGCATGCTTAAAGGACCCTTTTAGTGCCTCCCCATTGCTCTTAAGGACCAGCATCCTTGAAAAGGCTGTGCCTGCGCTGGCTTCTCCTCACTTCTTTTACCCCAGTCATAAATACCCTCCCAGGACTCTGCAAGCCAACCAACTTCTTTAGATGTCAACACAAACATCACTACCCAGAAAGTCTTTCTTGACCCCCTTTAGTGTGTTCTCTCTGTAATGGCATTAATTATAGTTCGTAATAAATTCATTTTTGTGACTTTGATTAATGTGTTTCCACACTGTGTTTTTGCTCATCATTCCCCTAGGAGTCTCCCTAGCCCCTGTATAATTCAGGAAGTAAATATAATATGTACATTTTAGGGGGTAAAATTGTTATTTACCAAGTTATTGATCAGAAATATCTGAGTCCTAAGTCCAGCCTAGCTAAACACCCTGGTATACTTCATCAAGTCACTTCCCATTTCAAAGCAATACTGTCTATAAATTGTCTATAGAACAAAGTCAATAGAAATGCTTTAATTGAAAATAAGAACAGATTTCTATGTGTGTGGCTCCATACATCTCTACCCACACCCTAAATTTAGAATTCTTTCATAGTTTCAAAAAGGAAAGTGTCAAAGATGGATGGTAAGGACAGAATATTTAAATTGCTTCAGTAAAACCATTAAAGGGAAACTGGGAACAATATTTTGATTGACTCAGCACAACAAACAAATTGCACTGATATGCTTCTAAATTGCTACTATCATGATCTTTAGCAAGTGTATAGTGTAAGTGATTAGTCAATCGAGCACTCAGTATACTGTGTGAGCTCTAACAAAAATAGGCTAGATGTGATAATTAGGTGAGAGTGTGATCATTACATGAAAATGAACATAGGCTTCTATCAGTTTTGTGGTTTTGTGTGACCCTCTGCATCCTCGTGTACTGTACTAATAATTATTCCATTGCTTTAAGATTCCCTCTAAAGCATTAATACATGCTTGAATTCACATTGAATTCTACATCTGAGCCATCAAAAATACTCTGAGTTGGGTTTAGATTTAAAAAAAAAAAACATAGTCTTACTGGTTTCAATTTCCAATCACAACTTTTCTGCTGAAAATTTCCTGACGTGGTTGCAGAGAATCCTTTGCAGGATTCCTCTTAGGGTATTGGGAGGCAGACTGCAGGGAAAGATATACTATATAATTGAGAAGCAAGGAATTATAGCAAATATTTAAAAGTTGAAGAGTTGTATTCTCTTGACTCTGAAAAAATTTTTAAGGCAAACATATTAACAAAGACAAGTGTCTTTCAAGCACTGTTAACTGCAAGTTCCTCTAGGCCTTTCCATTTCGTTTCTGAAACACTGGTTTTCAGTGACACCAGCTCATCTGAATGTAAAGTGGAAAATGCCACATGTTCTGTACACTTGGCATTCCTCATCTGGCTAGTTCCCAAATCAGAACAGACTTCAGTGAACACAAAATAAGAGCTAGTGTTTGGTTAAAGGAGGACGTAATTTGAGTCACCTTTTCTGCAAATATTCTGATTAGACTCTAGAGTTTGTTTTTGCTCGAAAGCTGATCGATGGCTGATCCGAACTGTGACGCTGAATGGAGTTAGTGCTGTGCTGCACTTCTGAGTAGTGGGGATTATTTGGAAATCGAATCTCCTAACACAATCAATGACTGCCATTTATCTTCCCGAAGGAATTTGACTAATCAGCTTCTCTCATTTTCCTGTATTCTGACTTTCAACCATGCTTCCTATTAGAGGAGAAACATAGAACTCTTCTTTCAACTGCTTTCCATACAATTAACATCAAAGAGAAATAAGAGACTCACAGTCACAGATAAAAAATTAGCCAATTATATACTGAAACTGGGACAAACAATTTTGTCAATAAAATCAACTGGCACAAGACGCAAACCAGTAAAACCAGGACACTGAGCAGAACGTAAGGCTTCCAGTCCCTGAAAAACCTCACTCTCCTTCCAGTCTGTCACCCACTAGCACAACTGGACAAATGGACAATGGATAATGGAGACTTGGGGAAAAAAAAGGTCATGGCTCTGGAGGGGGTCATTTAGGGCCAGTTTCTTCAGCAGGGCTGTATGAGTCTGTGGAATGGACCCAAAGCACTTCCCTTTCTCTACCCTAAGCAAACCTTCACATAAAGGCATTAACTTAGCAGCGCTTGGGACAGATGAACATTATTTTTCAGACATAATTCTTTTTTTCTTGGGATATAATATAGAGGGGAAAAGAGCCATCGGTTTAAAAACTCAAATACTTAAATCTTGGAACACTGTTTGCCAGACATGAAGAATGAATGACTTGATTCAGGTCGTGCCTCTACGCAATAAAATGACCAGCCTGACGCATCACTGAGCCAGCTGCCATGCCATCTTAATAGGGCAGCACTCTCCGAGGGGTCAGGGCACACGTGGCACATCCATCCGGACTTAGGAGACAGGCCGTGGTGATCCACAGTGACGCGTTCTACTGCTCCATGGTCTTTTCGTTCCATCTGATTAGACACAGCTTCAGTTTTGACTAGTTTACAGATGGAGATGCTCGATGCATTCCAATTTGCAGTGAGGTTATTATGGGGCTAAAAAGCGAGCTCTCTTTGGTTATCTGAAGCTTGTGTGGTACAGCTAATAAGCAAAACCCCCATTATTCCATGTGTCTGAATCCCTCCTCAGTAGAAAGTTAGGTGCTTAGAGAGCTCTAGTATCTATTTAAGGTCAATTAGAATACCATTTACTGCATTATTGCTACAGCAATGCACTCTTACCTTTGCAAGGGAGCAAAATGGCCATTTCTGTAAGAGATGGAGAAATGCCACTTTGGCTTGACCTCTGACCTCCTCCTAACCACCATCAGTCATGCTATTTCTGAGGAGAGTGGACCCGTATATTTTTATCAGTTATAGGGCAGGGGAGGGGGACTTGAACTTAGCTAAGACATAAAGTTGGTCTCTTATAGTATTTATTTTTCTTTTCCTTTTTTTGACCGCGTTGGGTTTTCTTTGCTGTGTGCCGGCTTTCTCTAGTTGTGACGAGCGGGGACTACTCTTCGTTGCAGTGCACAGGCTTCTCATTGCGGTGGCTTCTCTTGTTGCGGAGCATGGGCTCTAGGCACGTGGGCTTCAGTAGTTGTGGCTGGTGGGCTCTAGAGCACAAGCTCAGTAGTTGTGGTGCACGGGCTTAGTTGCTCTGTGGTAATGTGGGATCTTCCCATACCAGGGATCAAACCCGTGTTCCCTGTGTTGGCAGGCGGATTCTTAACCACTGCGCCACCAGGGAAGTCCCTTTTATAGTATTTTTTAAAGGCCCAAATACTGACAGTAAATTTCTAATACCCCCAAAACAGTTTGGACATAGTATCTGAAAGCATCACTTGTTATGTTTGCTTGTCAATGGGTCTCTTTCTTTCCCTTTAAGACCAGAATTGCATTGGCAATCAAATACCCTTAATCTGTCTGAGGAAGAGAGATGTAGAAGTGGGACTCTGTCCCTTGTCCTGTGTCTTTTCAGATCAGACTAATAGTTTCCTTGCACAGTGTCTAGAGGACCATCCATAGAGCATGGGAGATGGGGTAGGTAACAGCCAGGGTCAGCCCAGTGCCCACTGCTGCCAACTGGACGTGAAGAATGAATCATGCATTGAAGTATCCATGGGAAGGTCTGGTGACCAGGCAGAGAGGCTGACGTTGGAAATGAATAGAAGATTCTTTGAAATTTTAATTTGTATTATGTAACAGATTCCTGACCCCATTCATAGAGCATCAAAGTTAAGACTCAGATTTCACTATTCTTAAAGACAACAGGCCTCTATAACATGAGTTGCACAAGAAAACCCCAAGATCAGCTAACCTGAAATCCTCAACAATTTCCTTTTCAATTTTTTTCCCCTTTTTACCACTAACCTCCAAGCTTAAGTCCACTGTGACTTGACAGAACTCTCCTGCCTGTAAGTGATTTCAAGAATAATCAAAAGATAACAGTAGGGAGGTGGGTCATCTTTTTCAAAGGTGTTTCCTGGGCTAACAGGGGTCTCATGGAGTCTTTTTATCAGTCCCGTACTGAACTTTGATAGCAGTAAACCTGGTAGCTGTGGCTGAAACTGTCCCACGTGTTTGACAAGTGTTATCATGGCAAGCACGCTGAGTCTAAGCAGTGCTGGACAGAATAGAAGGAAGAATAATCCCAGAGGGGCAGCTTGGGACAGGGTCCCAAATATTACATTAATCAGATTGTCAGCTTCTCAGCAGCCCTTTCAGTGAACACTGACTGAGGGTGTATGTGTGTAGGGAGGGGAGGGGAGGGAGTGGAGAAGAATGCTTTCTGCCTTTCTATTTTTTCCCTGTTTAAAAAATACATGAATAGAGTTTAGTTTCTTAGATGTGTTTTAGATTTACAGAAAAATAATGGAAAGAATGAAGAGTTCCCATATATGCCCTCACTTTCTCCCCCCATTTTTCTCTATTATTAACATCTCGCATTAGTGTAGTGTATTTGTTACAATTAATGAGCCAATACTGATGCATAATTATGCATGAAAGTCCATAGTTGACTTTAGGGTTTACTCTTGGAGATATGCATTCTTTGGGTTTGGACAAAGGTACAACAACTTGTATCCATCACCGTAGTATCACACAGGATAGTTCCACTGCCCTAAAAATTTCCTACACTATGTCTATTCACCCCTTCCAACCCCCAAGTCCTGGCAACCACTGATCTTTTCACTGTCTCCATAGTTTTGCCTTTCCAGAATGTGTTATACTTGAAATCATAGAATGTAGCCTATTCAGATCAGTTCTTTCATTTAATAACATGCATTTAAGGTTCCTCCATGTCTTTTCATAGTTTGATAGCTCATTTCTTTCTATTGCTAAATAATATTCCACTGCATGAATTTTCCAGTTTGTTTATCCATTCACCTAGTAAAGGACCTCTGGGTTGCTTCCAATTTTGGACCATTATGAACAAATTGCTATAAACATTTGTGTGCAGGTTTTTGTGTCGACACAATTTTCTGCCTTCCTATTTTTTAGTATGAGACTTTGAGAATTTGGGTTAGATACCACCTTAGCCCAAATTCATGTACTCCATAAGTCAAGGAAGAAAAGCAAGCATAATAACCACACATCCCAGATGCAGCACACTGATGGGCAATTGTAGTTGTTTGGTAAATATCGGTTAAATGAACAACCAGATGACCCAATAAACTGGTTCACTTGGGGGTGTCATAGACTGAATTTTGTCCTCCCCAAATTCATACATTGAAGCCTTAACCCCCAACATGATTGGGTCTTCAAGGGTGTAAAGTTAAGCGAGGTCATAAAGGTGGGTTCCTAATCTGATACGACTAGTGTCCTTCTAAGAAGAGGAAAGCTAGAGATCTCTCTCCTCTCTCTTTGCACTCACACACAGAGGAAATTTCATGGGAGGACATGGTAAGAAGGTTGCCCGCTGCAATCTAGGAAGAAAACTTTCACCAGAGACCAACTCTGGCACCTTGATCTTGGACTTCCAGCCTCTAGAACTATGAGAATATAAATTTTTGTTGTTTAAGTCATTCGGTCTATAGTATTTTGTCATGGCAGCCCGAGCAGACTCATACAGGGGGTCTCTCTTCAATGATATTCTTAGGGAGGTTACAGTAAGGAGATGAAGAAAAAAAATGCTTGTTTTTCTTGCCTATCCTGGGGACCCCTGTGGTTTTGCATAGGCGAGAACCCATTTATCCCCGCTCAGACGTGACTTCCCCCTGCAGTAGGTGCCAAAAGGGGCTCTAATAATGCATCCATATATTATATGTATACATGTGTATATACATATATATATACACACACACATATATAGTTGAGGTTTAGTTCTAAAACTCTAAATGCCAATATCATTAAGGACTCTTGGGAAATGTATGGTTTTTTTTTTATAAATTAATTAATTTAGTTTTGTCTGTGTTGGGTCTTCGTTACTGTGCACGGGTCTAGTTGTGGCGAGTGCGGGCTTCTCATTGCAGTGGCTTCTCTTGTTGGGAGCACGGGCTCTAGGCATGTGGGCTTCAGTCGTTGTGGCACGTGGGCTCAGTCGTTGTGGCTCGTGGGCTCTAGAGCACAGAAGAGCATATTCAGTTTTAAAGATTGTTATGTGTTGTCCGATTACCAGCTATACATTTACACTTCTACTAAGAGTTTTTAAAAATATTCATTTACCAATGCTGGCTGTTGTTACTATAAAAAACAAAAGTAAAGCAAAGTTTTTTAACTTCATAAGCAAAGCACATCTGATAGATTTTACAATTTGTATTTATTTGGAAATAATTATTGAGGTAAGGTTTTTTTTTTGCAGTACGCGGGCCTCTCACTGTTGTGGCCTCTCCCGTTGCGGAGCAGAGGCCCCGGACACGCAGGCCCAGCGGTCATGGCTCACGGGCCCAGCCGCTCCACGGCATGTGGGATCTTCCCGGACCGGGGCACGAACCCGTGTCCCCTGCATCGGCAGGCAGACTCTCAACCACTGCGCCACCAGGGAAGCCCGAGGTAGGGTATTTTTATATGTTTTAATGAGCATTCATATTTCTGGGACTTGCAATTCACACCTTTTTTCCCTTTTACTATCTGCTCATATTTTTCTTTTTAAATTGAAAGAAACCTTTATATATTGAGAAGACTAACTCTATGAGCCACATGAATTGCCCATTTCTTCCAGGACCTTCTTTTGACATTCAATTGTGTGTAGGTATTTTGGGTGTGCAATTCTTTTAGTTTTTATGCCACTACAATATATTGATCTATTCATTTTTGGTTTCCGCCTTTAGGATCACGTTCAGAAATTCTCACACATAGCAAGGTCAAATATATATATTTTTCTGTATTTTTATCTAGTACTTTGTTGTTTGGATTTTTGCAATTAAATCTTTAATCATTCCATAATTATTTGTGTATACAGTGTGCAATAGGAGTCTGGTTCTTTTTAAAGAAGTATGAACCAATTTCCTTCTCTCTCTGACTCTGTTCTATTTCTCACTGACTTCTTGAGAAAATCTGAACTGCATTAGAAGATCTTCCATCAACAGAGATCAGGAAAAGAGAGCTAGAAAGAGAGGGAAGAAAAAAAAAGGGAGATCGAGGGGGAAATTGTGGTTGAAAAAGCCAAGTAGAAAAGCCACTTTAGTTTCTCCATCTTCTAAATGAGCAGGTTGGACAGGATAATCTGTGGAGCTCTGTTCCAGCTCAACTTTATAGAATTTGAGGATCGAGGGCAAAACACCACTCTCATCCAGTTTTTCTAAAATGAGACTAGTGCACACTAAACTACTCTAAGCTGAAATGACTTTTAAGCTCAGGAAATACTGGAACCCACCTGAAAGGATCTTCGAGAACTTTTAACCTCAATCAAATCATTTTGCTGATAAGGACACTGAGTCCCA
This sequence comes from Pseudorca crassidens, assembly GCF_039906515.1. Classification (NCBI taxonomy): domain Eukaryota; kingdom Metazoa; phylum Chordata; class Mammalia; order Artiodactyla; family Delphinidae; genus Pseudorca; species Pseudorca crassidens. Next base: position 91,152,521 of record NC_090296.1, on the reverse strand, counting down.
GGGAGGTTAATGGATCTACACAAGATCACACGACCGACGGGTCAGTAGCAGAGCCGGCCCAGGGCTCAGGCCCACAAATCCATATGCAGCTTCCCTCCCACCTAGGTCTCTACCGATCTCTTCATTTCCTCTTGTCTTCCTTTTCTTGTCACCTCTTCAGTACAGAATTCATTTCACTCTAATCGCGATTGCTCTGCTGGAGGTGACATTGTTGGCAATGAAAGCTGAGAAAGAAGGTAGCTTGCACCAGGAAAAATGTAACAGAGAGAGTCTCTCTCTTAGGAAATGAACCACTTAAGGCAGTGTGTATGTGCTTTAGGCCCTCTCAGGCACTTTAAAATATTTTCCTCTGGGAGCCCAGAGATCTTTTCGCTTCTCTTCCGAGAATCTGATTGCAGCCAAAGCAACAGACTCTCCCATTTTTGCCTAAAAGCAATGAAATGATTACCTATATCCTTAATTTAAATTCCCACTGACAGCTCAGACACTGTTGCAGCTGGAGGGGGCGAGCTGACCTTCACATCTATTGTCAGTGTGGAGACAGAGGGGAGTTTTATTGACCAGAGAGGAAAATATGCATTAGGCAAACCAAGCAAGGATGCTCTGACCTATTGGAATATAGTGCGGGGCAAAGGGCACAGGATTAGAGCTGCACATCATCTTAGCGTAAATGCCAATTGCGTCCCTTTGTGAGCTCTGCTGCAGCCCCTGCCTGTCTGTACCTTGGGGACTGCAAGAGAGTCTCTTTCAGTTGCTCTTTGCTTATCTATGGCATTGAGAAGAACTTTGCTGCTAGCTCCCTCGGGGCTGCCTCTTGAAAAAAAGGGAAAACAACTGATTGCAACATTGCGAATCCCAGAAATTCCATCTGCATATTTTCGGAGCCTCTGGTACACTGGGTCACTCCTTAGGGGGACAGTTTACTGTATTTGCCTTTAGAAATGAACCTTCAGAAATCACTTAAGGGAATGCCCAATGAGCAATTCGGCTTTCTTCTCCCCATTCCCCACCCCCATCCCCGCTAAGTGTCATTGGAAAAGCTCCTCTCTAGGGACACTTGTTTCTGGTAATGTTAAGCCCCAGTAATGCATGAGACTCCTGGATATTTTTGTTGTTTACTTCTTTCCTCACTTCCCATGTATAGGAGGAGAAGGGCAGGCTCCGAGGCCTGTTATGAGTTCACCAGAGTCCTGGGAACCAGCTGTCTTAGGGTCTGCCTTTCCCTACTGCAGGGATACAGCGCTGTTCTAAGTGGCAAGCACTGGCCTATGTGCTTGATATATATTTTCTCATTAGGCAGGTATTACTAGCATCCTCTTTTGACAAATGAAGAAACTGTGGCACAAAAAAGTTCAGTAACTCCCCAAGGTGATACAGCAAGTAAGTACGGGAGCTGTGATGTGAACCCAGGCATTTTGATTCTAAAGTCCATGCCCTTAATTACATTCCCTCTTCTCTCTTTCTCCTTCTCTCTCTGAAGCAGAGGCTTTTGGTGCCCCACCCAGATTCCCTTTAGCAGGCAGTGCCCTATCCCCTAATTGCTATTGCTGTTGACCCATACCAGTTCATGGCCTTCTCATCTGCCCAGCTGTTATAACCCCCTCTGGAACTCTTCGTTCCAGGAGTAGCTTCTTAGTTCTTATGCAGATGATAAGAGAGCACCCAGGACAGGGCAGCATTCATCTGATGAGCGAGCAGCGGCGGCAGGAACCCTGGAGGAGGTGGGGTACTTATCAGGCCCTGTGAATGCCCAGTGGACAAGATTGGTCATCAGCAGAGGCCGGGGGGTTGGGGGAGAGCTCAGCGAAAGGCACCTGAGACTCTTCTGGAGCCTCCAAGACAATTTGACAGGTGTTAGAGCGGCTGTGTGAACAGGTGGGTGTAAGGGGAACACAACTGGTTTATTAAAGTTAATTCGATTTCTTTCGAATCTGTAGCCGTTGAGGCCTGGGGTCACACTAGTTACTTTTGCTGGGTAACACATTATCCTAAAACTTAGGGACATAAAACGAGCGATTTATTTTTCTTATATATTCCGTGGGTCAGGAATTCAGGGAGGGTGCAGCAGAGACAGCTTGCCCCTGTTCCATTATGTCTGGGGCCTCAGCTGGGAAGAGTCAAAGGTTGATGGTGACTCTATGCTGGGGGCTGAAATCATCCGGAAGTGCCTTCACTCACAGATCTGGCTGTCCTAAAAGAGGACAAAAGAGACCCAGATGATCATCCATCTGTAGGACACGTAGACTGATGGCAGAGTGGACCAAGAGGGAGCTAAGGACCTCGTTCATGGAAAGCACCAAAGAGAGGGCAGGCTAGGAGGATGGATGATTGAATCCAGACTCCAAATGGCTTTGACATGCTGCATCCTTGTACCAAAACCTGACAGATGAACTTTCTTGTTTCCCTTCTGGGGTTCCCATCTTTTCTCAGGTCTACTTGGTAGCAGCCTCCGATTCAAGCAGGAAATGGTCTGAATGCTTTAGAAATAGTTATGAGAATGGATATGAAATTAGAGCCACTAGATCAAAGTATGTTATTGCTGGAAGGAATTTTGGAAACTATCTAAATCAGTAATTTTTAATAATTAAAAACAAAACATTTTTTCAAACACAACATAAGGTTCAAGCCCCATGTTCAGAGCAGATAAAAGCATAGCTGGGGCTTCCCTGGTGGCGCAGTGGTTGAGAGTCCGCCTGCCGATGCAGGGGACACGGGTTCATGCCCCGGTCTGGGAAGATCCCACATGCCGTGGAGCGGCTGGGCCCGTGGGCCATGGCCGCTGAGGCTGCGCGTCCGGAGCCTGTGCTCTGCAACGGGAGAGGCCACAACAGTGAGAGGCCCGTGTACCGCAAAAAAAAAAAAAAAAAAAAGCATAGCTGATTTGACTGAAGCAGGGGTAGGGGGTTCATGTGTCTACTCATTCATTGGGCACCTGTGTGCAGCCCTGGGGATCTTTTTGATGAGGAGGACATTGAGTCCCAGAGATTTGAAATGATTTACCCAAAGCCACCCAACCGGTTTTTGATGGAGGTGAGAATGGGACCCTGGATTCTGACTCTCAGATTAGGGCTATCCTACTTTTAAAATTAACATTTTTCATTTATATCACATGAATAGCACACTCACTGTAGAAAATCTAAAAAATACAGACATGTACAAGAAAATAAAGATCATCTTTAATTCCATGACCAAGGAATAACCATTGTTAACATTTTGATGTAGCTCTTTTCAATCTTTTATCTTTGTGTATATACGCATGGTAACCTAAAATAAACATTGTTTTATAGCCTGTTTTTTCTTCTACATAATTTCATGAGATTTCCCATGTCATTAATTTTTTATAACACCACTTAATGGTTGCATATCATGCAATCATAAAGAGGTACCATGATTTATTTAATGGATCTCCTGTTATCCTTTGTCTATTTCTTTTCATTTTTCCCTTTTACAGCTATAAACTAAATTGTGATAAACATCCTTGCAGATATATCTTCATGCACATCTGGGTTAATTTGATTATAAATTTTAAATTTATAGGCGTACAGTCCTAGGAGTACATTTTTGGGTGAAAATGTATATGTGTTTATTAAAGTCTTTTGATACCTTCTGCTAAATTGGCTAGGATTCCTCCTCTCTAGCACCACAGTGCCTCCTCCTAGAAGACCACTCTGCATTGCATGGTAGTGATATTCATGGTGTTCATCCTTGGGAAGAGTTATATTCACTGTTTTGAGTTCTCTTTACAAGATAAAACCATAGCAACATTGACCTGGAAAGAACTTCAGAAGCTGGATAGATCATCTCTCTCCCTATTATAACTAATACAATTTAACCTGGGAGTGAATGAAGTGAAGAGAAAAGTAGTGACAGGAAAATTTCAAGATTTAAAATAAATCAATTCCCTGCCATTCCAGGGTCATTTACAAAAGTGAATGACTAGGTTATGAAGAAATAAGTATCAGGATTTCTTGCTTTAGCCTAAGCTTGGATTTAGGCATATTTGGTTATGTTCAGAGGACTGGTAGGGTATGTGTGCCAAGGGTATCTTAATAAGAGGTACCTAAGGAAATGTAGGTGACTCAAGAACTTCAGAAGGAATGGAAGATTCTGAAGATAAGGATGATCATCTCTAGGCTTGTATTGGTTTTTGTTTGGTTTTTATTGTTTGTTTGTTTTTGTTTGCTTGTTTCTGTTCTTTTTTTGCTGTGGTAGCAAATTGCCACAAACTGTTCTGGAGGCCAGAAATCTGAAATTAGTCTTATGTGGCTAAAATCAAGATGTAGATAGGGCTGTTTCCTTCCAGAGATTCCAGGGAAAATTCATTTTTTGCCTCTTCCAGCTTCTGGTGGCTGCCAGCATTCCTTGGTTTGTGGCTACATCCCTCCAATGTCTGCTTCCATGGTCACATCACCTTATGCTCTCTTGACGTCAAATCTCCCTCTGCCCCACGCCATCTCCCCCTCCAACCCAATCTTACAAGGACACTTGTGATTACATTTAGGGTCTGCGAAAATAATCCAGAATAATTTCCCCATCTCAAATCCTTAACTTAATCATACCTGAAAGTCTCTTTTGCCACACATGGTAACTTCACAGGATCCAGGAATTAGGGTCTGGGGTTATCTTGGATGGGGGGGGAGGTCATTATTTGACCTACAATGAGGCCCCTCTGAAAGAGTGCATGCCTAAACCTGAGGTTAAGGAAGCTGTGATAAGACTGTCAAGGGGAAAGTACACTGAAAAAATCTACTTCATCCAAGTCTAGATGGCCACAGACTACCATAAGTGACCAGGAGCAAAGGCAGAACAGAAGCACTAGTGGGCCCTCAGGGTCATTCATTGGAGCCACTGACGCCCACAATATAAGCACTATTGGCTCAAATATCAGTGCCCTTGGCCTTGGACTCATTACCTGAGCTGAGAGGACAGTAGTAGAATCATGTGCCTTTGTGGTGGTCCTTTGGCTTGCTCTAGCTCTTGCCTTTGTTATTACCAAAGAAATCTGGAGCAGAAAAGACAAGAACTTTTGGAAATGTAGCACGAGGACAATATTCAGAGCTGACAAAGATTATAGCTATAAGAACCATTTGAGGATTTGAAGGGGGACAGATTTCCCACAGAGTAAGTGTGATATGAGGTCGAGCCAGAAGAATCCTGGGTTGAGTTCCTGTCAGCCATTCACATCTGGTGACTGGTGGGCCTGGGAAGGTGGGTTATACAAACATGCCAGAGCTCATGTGTCTATGGAGACGGCTCAAAGTAGACATCTGCAAGACTGCTGATGACCCAGATGCAGCCACAGCTTAACACTTTGGTCACTCCTTCTTGGGAGCGTCTTCAAGATCTTTGGCTCATCCTTTATAATATCTCCATTGATCACAAATGTTTATCACTCCTTAAGAGAGGAATTGATTTATTTTAAAACATCCAAAACTGTTTCAAAACAAGTTTACTGAATAAAGCATTTGATCAGATTCTTTTTCTTTTTTGTCAAAAGGAAGTGTGGCTTTAAAGCAGGGGTAGGAAAACTGTGGCCCATGGGCCAAATATGACCAGCTGCTTGCTTTTACAAATAAAGTTTTATTGGTACACAGCCAAGCTCATTCATTTACATATTATCTATGGCTGCTTTCAGCTAGTACAGCAGAGGTGAGTAGTTGCAACAGTAACTGTATGGCCTTTAGAGCCTAGGATATTTACTATCTGGTTGTTTGCAGAAAAGTCTTACAAATCCCTTCTTTGGAGCCACATACTATCCGCATGGCCGTTGTTCCTTTTCTTTCTTCCTTCTTTCTTTCTTTTCCTTCTTTCCATTCATCCTTCCTTTTACAATTCGTTAAAAAGGTAAACACCATTTTTTGCTGCAGAGCCATACAAAAACAGATTTCTGACTATAGTTTGCCAACCCCTGCTCTAACCTAAAGCATTGATTCTAACTGCATTACTTAAGACTATTTTAATTACAAGTAATAGAAAACCTAGACAAAAGTGCTTTAAGCAAAGGAAAAAAGGACTTTACTGGATCATATCATTGGAAACTCCAGGAAAATCTCTAATGTCAGAAAATCTCTAATGTCTCTAATCTCTAAACCTCTGTTGATGCAGAGGTTTGCAACTTCATCCGCAGGGACTCTATATCTCTGTGCTTCTCTCAGCTCTGACTTTTCAGTGGGTGGGCTTCGTTCCCAAGTGGCTCCACTCGTTGCAGCAGAAATGCACGATTCCAATCATCATATCCTTGTACCACACCATCCAAAGAAAACTGTTCCAGTAGCTTTCTTGGAGAGTGAGAAAGCTTCTTTATGAACAGCTCCCAGCAAATATCTCACATCTCATTGGCTCATATTGGGTGACATGCCCATCAATGAACCAATAACTGTAGTCCAGGAATAGACTTCTCTTGCTATCTCAAGCTAATTTCACCTAAACATTATAGCAAATGGGAGAGCATTTGGTTATGCCAATGGAAATATAGACCCTTGCTAAGTAAGGAGTGGTCCATGGAACAGCAAGCTCTGTACCACCAAGGAGAAATACAGGTCAGACAGAGTGTCAGGTCCCACCCTACACCTACAGAATCGAAATCTGTGTTTGCACAAGGCCCCCCAGATGGTTCATCTGCACATTCGAGTCTGAGGAGCACTGACTGCTCTACTAAGAAAGGAGAACGGATGCTGGGCAGTAGCAACAGTTGACTGCTACACAGATTTCCTTGTGATGGTGTTAAATTGATTCTGACAGCATTTTCCATCAAGGAGATTACAAAATGAGTCGAGCAGTTATCATTTATCAGTTTGAATGTTTTCAGTGACAAGTAAGAAATCTTCAACTCCACAGGCTTAAAGAATAAGGGAAAAAAATATTACCTTACATAACAAAATGTTACAAAGTAGCATAGCTCTTGGGCTTGTTGGTTCTTTTTAAAACCATTCCGTGAAAACTCCCAGTGGGCCTTCCCTCACATTTCATTGACAAGGACTAGTGTCCATGCCCACCTCTAAACCGGGAAAAATGGTATCTCCGTCACTGGCCTGGGCAATTCAGGATGTATCTGTGACTCATAACGGGAAGGAGTGAATGCTAAAACCCAATCAGGGCCTTGGCAGCAAGGAAGAAAGGTCACTGACACCCAGGGATTAGCTATAGCATCTTTGATGTATTTGTGGGACTTCCTAAGATTGCTAATCTTTATGCCAGTATTTATGTCTGTGTGCTCCATTTCTTTTGAATTAGTTGTTATTTTAAAGCTCTACCTTAAAATAATTAACTGTATTTGTTTATACGTACTTGTTTTTACAAATGAAGTGAAGAAAATTTTTAGTAAGATGAGGACCGAGAACAGCAAGAAAGAATTTTCATATACAGACTTCTGACTGAGTGTGACAAAAGGCAAAATAAATAAAAAAGACACTGGACAGAATCCTTTATATAAAAAACGGTCTTATTTGTTTTGTGTTTGGGCAGCACAGCTTGCTTTTCCAAGGACTGCAGCTGGAGGTCAGATGGTCTGTATCAACCAGGATCACTAGAATTTCTGGCACTGTGGGACTTAAGCCCTGGGGTACACATTTAAATTGTCATATTCGGCCTGTCTCACAATGACAGTCTTCAGCAAGGAAAGAAAAATAGAGTGTGTGGCTGGTGTGAAAGAGAAAAGCCAGATACCCTTGCCAGTCGCACAAGAAAGCTGGAGGTTTCTTTACACATAGGCTTGTTTTCCTTCATTAAGGCAAAATGCCAAGTTCATTCTCAGTCTCCTAAGAACAAGGACCAGCAGGGGAATGAATTAGAAGGCAGTTAATTACGCCCAGGGCTGTGTCAATCCTCTATTGACGACACCAGTGTTTGTTAGGAAAGGGCGGACAATCCTTAGCGTCCAGGGGGCTGCAGCCAGCGAATAGCGACCCTCTCTTCCGAGCTCCATGTACTAAGGGGGCTCTCCAGCCGCCCTGGGTCCCCTGCCTTGTGGCCAGCCAGTCTGTTGCGCTAAGGGGGCAGTGGCTGGTTTTGCACTGGCATTATTTGATTACCGAATGGATGGTTCCTGCATGATTTCTTTTGTTCCCATTTTATTAGCAATCTTCCCAGGCAGAGGAGTTTTGGACACGTGTGGGTGCTGGAAGGAGGTTATATTACAGATTTCACAGGCTTCAGAATGGCCGTGGTGGCACTTCACCAGTCTCCAGTAGATTTTACTCCTCAAGCCTGGCTGTTTTGGAGCATTCTTCTTGGATTTTACGACAGAAAGAGCGTTTACCACAATTCAGGGTCATATAGCCGCCAAGCCCTATAGCGGGCCCTTTAAATGCAATAGCTCATTTCATACTCTCAACCGCCCTTCACAATGTGTAGTGTTAGCTCCATTTAAAATATGAGCAAATGGGCTTCCCTGGTGGCGCGGTGGTTGAGAGTCCACCTGCCAATGCAGGGGACACGGGTTCGTGCCCCGGTCCGGGAAGATCCTACATGCCGCGGAGCGGCTGGGCCCGTGAGCCATGGCCGCTGAGCTTGCGCGTCCGGAGCCTGTGCTCCACAGCGGGGAGAGGCCACAACAGTGAGAGGCCCGCGTACCGCAAAAATAAATAAATAAATAAATAAAATATGAGCAACTGAGGCTCTGAAGGAGAGGTTGTGACTTGTTCCTGGTCACGCAGCAAGTAGGTGGGAAATCCAGAAATAAAACCCAGCTTTAATTTACACTGAAGTCTGTGCTCTTTACTGCCCAAGGCTCCACCCTGTTTTGGTTTTATTTATGACATGTTTGCGCCCTCCTAAGGAGAGAGAGGGAACCCAGGCACAGAGGCTAAAGGCATGGAAACCACAGGCTCACAGCCTGCCCATCGGGTGATTGTCCCAGCAGCAAACAAGGAAATAGACCTCACTCCTCTGCTGGAGTCCCCACATTACCACTTGGAGTGTGTTTCTGCTCTTCCAGGATGGAAACATTTATTTATCCATCACTGTATTCCCAGAACCTAACAGTGTCTAACTCAGACACAAAAAACACCAAATGCGTTGGAATGGATGGAGAGGAGGTGACGGGGGAGATGGGGGATCACAGCCAAGGAGCAGGCCCCACTTGTTTTTAAGTAGCCACAGCGTATTATTTTCAGCTGGAACCTCAAATTTTCAATTGTTGCTGTGTGACATTGGGCAAAATGCTAAATATCCCTGAGTTTTAAAAATAATAGTATCAACAGCTAGGTTTGTTTAGAGGATCAAATAAAACGAGACAAGGAATATGAAGACTTTAGCTTGGTCTCTGGATGGGACAGGCTTTTGAGAAACGGTGGTTCTCATCGTCATCAACATCATCATCATCATGGTATTTTGCCAGTGTTGGGTATGGTATTATCAGTATGGTCTGTTTCTAATCAAGGGAGGCTCTTGGCTGCCTGACTGCAGGAACCTTGGTCTGTTTCCTTTTTTGTTTGTTTGTATGTTTGTTTGTTTGTTTATTTAACAGTAGGTCCTTGTTGGTTATCTATTTTAAATATAGCAGTGTGTACATGTCAATCCCAAACTCCCAATTTATCCATCGTCCCCGCCCCCCCCCCCCCCCCCCCCCGCCCGCCCCAGTATTGGTCTGTTTTCTTAAGGCAAGAATACTTGTGTTTCATGACTCCCAAGAAAGGAGTTTCTTGTCCTTCAGCCACATTGCTCTTCAGGGAGCAGGTCCAGAATTCTGAACATGGCAGGCAGGGCTTCCATGGATTTCCATTTTGCATACCAATTGCCTCTTTCACAGCTCTGTCACCTGAAGATTGCTCTCCCATTCTTGACCTACCAAAGCACCATCATTTCAAGAAACAAACATCGGAATATTCACCTTCTAAGTAATATGGAGACCAACTAGTGTCTTCCTCAATGAGTGTTTTAAAACTAGAGATGTGTGGCTCGCTCAGAACCATTTCACCAGAGGAGGCAGCCGCAGGGAAGATGACTTAAAAGGACACGAGAAAGACGGACTCAGCCTGTCTTCATGGTAACAGAAATATTGCTGTTATTAATCTCATGCACTTAGAGAGTTCTGCTTTCCCAAGGAGCTCAAAACATTGCACATATATTATCTTATTTCTCCTTGCCACGTGCGAAGGAGGTAAAAGACAGGAGTAGGCAACCTTCAGGGAAAAAAACACTGTTTGTTGAAGTGCATTTGGGTAGAACAAGAACCAGACCAAATCATCCCCGTCTGGTGGGAAGAGAGCTAATGAGTCATATTCCCGGAAGCACCTGACTTCCTGTTATACCTTGCAGAATGTGGGGTGGGGAGATAAGAGTTCCCTCTGAGTGAGACATCTGAACCCACACCTCAGAAGAAAGACAGTGTGCTGAGTCTCTGGGCCACTCAGCAGCCTTCAGCACCCCCAGCTGACCTGGGGGTGCCACTTCCCTTGGAGCTATGCAGGCTCCTGGGTGAGCAGCTGGGTCCAGTACTCACTCCTTGGCGTCTTGATGATCCTAGCTGCTGACCTTCTCCAAGGGTGTTTGTGGAATTCTGTAGGTAGGGTCAGGAGTGTTCGCCATTACCCAGGACCTCTCCCTCTGAAGAATATCGGATACATTTAGGATTGGGCCATGGAAAATGCACTAGACTGAGGTCTCCCACTGTCCCCTGGCCATGGGAGATTCTGCGCAGAGTCATATACCGAAGAAGCTGTCCAGGAGTTCAGGCATTTATTTCATACTCTACACCCTCAGCCTTAGTGCTAATCAGAGCATGTCAGACTTCAGTTCATCCTAACTGAAATTTGACTCAATATAAAAAGTGGGAAGTTGCTGCATAGCACAGGGAGATCAGCTCAGTGCTTTGTGACCACCTGGAAGGGTGGGATAGGGAGGGTGGGAGGGAGGGAGATGCAAGAGGGAGGGGATATGGGGATATACGTGTATGTATAGCTGATTCACTTTGTTGTACAGCAGAAACTCACACAACATTGTAAAGCAATTATACTCCAATAAAAAATATATATTAAAAAAAAGGAAAAGCTAGCAGTAAAGGGCTACAGGCCCACATTTCAATCAGTGTCGTGCTGCATCTGAACTGGAGCTTAAGGGAGGCCTTATTCTCCTCTTTGTAGGTGATGCGAGCTTCAGATAAAGTTAGAGGCATTTGGTGACCAGAAGAACCACTCAAAGCTACCTCAGTGCTGTGGGATGGAGATATCTTTAGATATCAGGTTCTGACAGACTGGAATTTCAATCCCAGATCCCCATGTACTTATCCAGACGATCTTGGAAAGTTCTCTCATCTTTCTAAATCTCAGTTTCCCCTTCCGTAAAATAAAAATCACGACATGGATTTCAGAGGGGTGGTTATGAGACACAAAGATCATACCACACACTCGCCCACTTAGAGGGGAGCTCGGCGTAAGACCATGGGAATCTTTCTCTCTCTGTTTTGCTCGAGTACATGTAACTTGGAGCCCTTGGTGTTTCTAGGATACGGTAAAATTGGGTGTATCCCTTTAGGAAACTCCAGGAAAATGCTAGCATTTAGTAAACTTTGGGCACGGGGCTAAATACTACAGACACCATGATGGAAAAGGACAAAATCCCTGCCCTCGGGGAGTGGTGATGGTTGTGTTTGCTTGATTTCTTCCCCCCAGTTGGTGACATAAAAACCCCATCTGGGGCTTCCCTGGTGGCGCAGTGGTTGGGAGTCCGCCTGCCGATGCAGGGAACACGGGTTCGTACCCCGGTCTGGGAAGATCCCACATGCCACAGAGCAGCTGGGCCCGTGAACCATGGCCGCTGAGCCTGCACGTCCCGAGCCTGTGCTCCGCAGCGGGAGAGGCCACAACAGTGAGAGGCCCGCGTACCGCAAAAAAAACCAAAACAAAAACCAAAAAAACGTCCATGTGGCCTGAGTTGGGCTGCTGTCTGGAGAGCAGTGAAAGGAAACAGCAGACACTCCGCTGAGTTGTCATAGCCCAGGGATTCAGCAATTCCAGCTGCACCAATCACAGCGTTTTCTGTCGGGGTTGACCTTTGAGGAGATTGCTTCAATTATAAAAGGTCAGCATCTCCTGGTTCTGGCACAAGCAAGTTCTGAGCTAGGTGGTAAAACAGTCAAATAACCCCATGGAGGCTCTTTGTCTCCGACATGCAGCCGTGACTTGAGACTGTCAGACACCTTTGGAACATAGTGGTTAAGTAGCTCTGATATGCAAGGCGTGGGCTGGAAAATTAACACTTACGTCTTAATATAAGTAAGTTGTGTGGGCTTTTTCATTAACAATTCAAAATGGGTTTCCATAGCTAGTTAGTGGTTACTCTTAAATGAATCAATTCTGAGGGTCATGTATTTCTCCATGCAAAAGTTAAGGTATAGTAGGGCAATGTTAGGTAGCTGTTAGAGAACTCATTCCTCCAGTAGAAGGGAAAGTGGGTAAAGACGTTCTGTATCAAGTTCCTATTTTTCATCTTGCTGCCTTGACACAAACTCCAATAAGAGAAATTATATCTCCTGACATTACTGTAAGGATAATAATGACTCTGGACCTAGATGCAATTCCCTGTCATGAAGCTCCATCTTTGTGGACTGTAGGATTCCATCTCCCTGCACCCAAGGAGTAGAAGACAGACCAGGCTAAACATTCTCCTCGGACGGACAAGACAAGGGAGAAGAGTTCAGAGAGAACAGTAAGCAGGGTCAGGCCCACAGCGATTCTGTGGAATAGGCTTCCCACTGCATGGCTTCTTCTATGAGCCAGATCCAGCCCTGTATTCACCCAATTCCAGAGAGATGTCCTTTGTGTCACTGGACGGGATAACCGGTTTATTCTCAAGCCAGAAGCACAAGTTTCCAGAGGCTGGAAACTAATTTTTTTTTTTTTTTTTTTGCGGTATGCAGGCCTCTCACTGTTGTGGCCTCTCCCGTTGCGGAGCACAGGCTCCGCACGCGCAGGCTCAGCGGCCACGGCTCACGGGCCCAGCCGCTCCGCGGCACGTGGGATCTTCCCGGACCGGGACACGAACCCGTGTCCCCTGCATCGGCAGGCGGACTCTCAACCACTGCGCCACCAGGGAAGCCCTGGAAACTAATTTTGAAGCACATTTTCACGTAGCTTAGATTTACTTGTCAGGGAGGGGTCTGGAATTCCTAACTCTTGTGCCCTAGGCCTTTGGTTTGTTTTTAAAGTCAAGTTGTCAGCAGAAGATCTTTTGACAGAGTGCTATTATCAGAATTCTTTACACACTTTTCTCAGAGTAATGCTGGTAACAGTACCCTTTCTGACATAGTTAAATATTTGTATTGCTTGTTGCTTAGTCTTCCAGTTTATAAAACTTGGACTTTACAGGACCATAGAAAAGGGTGTTTAATTCTGGGTCACAAGGTCTATGAATGGGTTGAAATCCTTATAATTATACGCAAGCAATTTTGAATATGTACCTTTCTTCTCAGGGAAAGAGCTGTTATTCTTTACCAGATTCCCAAAGCAGCCAGTAACCTAGAGCATGTTAAAAACCGCCGATCTAGACAAAGTTTCCTTAACTCTGGTAGCTGATAGGTGACCGATAGACGTTAAAGGTCAATTGTAACTAGAGAGAGAAGCTAAGGGAAGATCTGTCAAGAGTAAGAGAAGGTGATTCTCAACCTTTCGGAAGTATGAACATTATAACCATGGGCCTGGTGCCTGGCCCAGATGGAATGTATTCTGGTTTTGTGCCTGTGTTCTGACTTTACAATAGGCTTCATATCACCATTCGGTGTTGAGTTTCTTATGAAAAAGATTTGTCCAGAGAGCATCTCACTTCGATCACACATAAATGGTCGTTTTAGAGGCTTCTCATAGCCAGCAAGTAGGAAAGCCTTGCAAATTTAAATTTGCAAAAAGAATACAACTGACATCAATCTTCTCAAAAGCAACTTACGATGCTAGAAGACAACGGAGCAAGCAATTTTAAAGTTGTGAGGAAAATAAAGTTCAACCTAGAATTTTTGCTCACTCAAGTGGGAGGTCAGAATAGAAACCTTTTTAGATATCAGAGACTCAGAAAATGTACATCTCATGACTGGCAAGGTTGAAGCATCAGTTTGAGAACATGGGAGAGAAGGCATGGCTGAACAGCAACCAGAGAGTTGCCAAAATTAGGTCACAACTGAGTTAACCATTCCCACTTCCATAGAATACTGACTGCATACCCTGTTTCACTGCTGAAGCTGGCCCTGGACGCTGGACCCTCACACCACTGTCTTGGGGTCACAGAAACTCAACACCCTGGCTGATGCCACCAACACCACCATCCCAACCAGAGCAAATACTCTATGGTCCTTGTTTCTTTGAGTCACTAGTTCTCAACTCAAAGTCCTGAGTAGGGAAATCTGATGGGCAAACCCTACGTAACTTGTTCATGGCCATGGATGCAAAAGAGATTAGGAAAGAGGATTGTAGATTCCAGTAGAGGAACTTGGGCTTTGACCCAAAATTCCCCACACAGAAAAAGAGAGTTTAGATTCTGAGGAGAAAAATTTTCAAATGTCTTCATAAGATAACTTGGGCATACTTGGCGATATCATAAAGGCCAAAATGCAAACTAAAATGAAAAATAAAATTAGAAACTCCAAGAAAAATAAACAAAAGAAAAGGAGCAGAATGGCCCCACTAAGAAGCAGAGTAAGATATTGTTTGATTTTATGTAATTGATTGAGTATAATGGTATAAAGGGTTTTTAAACTCTGATGCTAGAAATTTTCCTACCAATGACTGAGGGATCATGAGGCTAGACCTGCAAAGAAAGAAACACAGTCCTGGCATGCTGTTCAATAGAGCAATGAACACAATTTACACAGTCCTAATAATGTAAACAGGTTTTGTTGTTTTATTAGATGTTTACTATCAATCTGTGAACTAAGTGCATTTGCTTGTGGTTGCTGGAATGAATGTAAATGTAAAACACACTGGCAATGCCAACGTGGAGGAGACGGAAGGGGGGATGTAGGGAAGAGGAGAAAAAGCAGAGGAAAAAGTAGGACACTAATATCTTTATTTTACAAATAGGGTATCAAGAAATATATTGAAAGTCAATGGGACTTTCTATACAGCTGCAAAGAGAAACATTAGACATTTAAGTATCAAATGCTGGGAGCAGAAGAGGAGAAGGGGGGTAGTGTAAGTGACCCAGATCTTCATCTTTCATTTTTGAAAGTCAGTAGAAAATCTTCTAAATTAAAAAAATCAAGACATGGTGTTACAAGCATCTCTGAAGAGGCATAGCGATAACTTCAGAACAACTGAAAACTGACTAGCGTTGAGATTGCTTTTGAGGAGTGGGAATAGAGTAAAGGGATGAAAGATTTCCATGCTTATCTCTTGAGTTGTTATTATGCATATATATAACTTCGATAAACATTAAATTAAAGTAAACAAGCATCTTTGATTGAAAAATAACCAAAATGTACTTATTTATTTCCTTTCTTGTATGAATAGAAGAAAAAGTGGACTTGTGAAATTAAAAACAGATTAGGAGCCAGGATTATTTAAAAATTAGTTTGTGGGCTTCCCTGGTGGCGCAGTGGTTGAGAGTCTGCCTGCTGATGCAGGGGACGCGGGTTCGTGCCCCGGTCTGGGGGGATCCCACATGCCATGGAGCGGCTGGGCCCGTGAGCCATGGCCGCTGGGCCTGCGCGTCCGGAGCCTGTGCTCCGTGGCGGGAGAGGCCGCAGCGGTGAGAGGCCTGCGTACCGCAAAAAAAAAAAAAAAAAAAAAAAATTAGTTTGTTACAGATGAAAGGATGTTCAACAACATTAATCATTAGAGAAATGCAAATCAAAACTACAATGAGATATCATCTCACACCGGTCAGAATGGCCATCATCAAAAAATCTACAAACAATAAATGCTGGAGAGGGTGTGGAGAAAAGGGAACCCTCTTGCACTGTTGGTGGAAATGTAAATTGATACAACCACTATGGAGAACAGTATGGAGGTTCCTTACAAAACTAAAAATGGAACTACCATACGACCCAGCAATACCACTACTGGACATATACCCTGAGAAAACCATAATTCAAAAAGAGTCATGTACCACAATGTTCATTGCAGCTCTATTTACAATAGCCAGGACATGGAAGCCACCTAAGTGTCCATCAACAGTTGAATGGATAAAAAAGGTGTGACACATATATACAATGGAATATTACTCAGCCACAAAAATGAATGAAATTGAGTTATTTGTGTGAGGTGGATGGACCTAGAGTCTGTCATACAGAGTGAAGTAAGTCAGAAAGAGAAAAACAAATACCGTATGCTAACACATATATATGAAATCTAAGGAAAAAAAAAAAGCTCATGAAGAAACTAGGGGCAAGATGGGAACAAAGACACAGACCTACTAGAGAATGGACCTGAGGATACGGGGAGGGGGAAGGGTAAGCTGGGACACAGTGAGAGAGTGGCATGGCCATATATACACTACCAAATGTAAAATAGATAGCTAGTGGGAAGCAGCCACATAGCACAGGGAGATCAGCTCAGTGCTTTGTGACCACCTAGAGAGGTGGGATAGGGAGGGTGGGAGGGAGGGAGATGCAAGAGGGAAGAGATATGGGAACATACGTATATGTATAACTGATTCACTTTGTTATAAAGCAGAAACTAACACACCGTTGTAAAGCAGTTATACTCCAATAAAGATGTTAAAAAAAAAATTAGTGTGTTACATTTCCCGTCTTTATTTTTGTCATGTATACAACTATAAAGCAATGATTTATTTTAATTTTCCTGGAAATTATTCCAATAAAGATGTTTAAGAAACGTTTGAAATGTGTATTATATGTGAGCTCAATGTAGAATATACAACAGGTTTTCAAATTCCTTTTGGCAAGTCTCGATTCCATAGAGCTATTTTCTTTTTCTTTTTTTGGTGTTGTTACCTCCTGAATTTCAATTTTAGAAATAATCAACAGCAAAGATCTGCAACAGAAAACTATATTTTCAAACTAAGTCCCTTACTTTGACAGAAGTTGTTGAGTTCTGCAATTAATTCTCGTCTGTAACTCAATGGGTTGCATAAATGGCAGATCAACCTAGACAAGAGGGAACAAATACAATCATTAGTGAAATCCTAAAGATACAGAACAATTGACTGTGAATTTAGGTCAGTTTGTCTGCTTTGAAACACTTTTCCTCGGTACTATTTCGTACTTGACTAGTCCTTATTGTGTCTTGACACGTTTTGTAAATTGTTCATAGGCAATTTAGAATCTTAATGTATAAAAAAATATTTACTTAAGAGATGTGAATGTGCAGAGCATGGATAGCATCATTAACCTGAAGTGTTAAGACAGTGCAGGAAACACAACACCTTAAATATTCTGAGATTTTGGAATAATACCTACCGCCAGAATATGAGGTAGTTGGCAGGAGGAGGGTGTGGAAAGGAGGGCAGGTCTGCTGAAAGTATGGGGTGGAGCAGCGTTCTGTCTCCAGAAGACATGAAAATCAGGGTTTGGGGTTAGTATCTCACTTAAGAATTTGATGAAGGACAAAAGCAGAGAGGAACCAAAGTGATGTGTTGGGGCACCTTTGCAATAAGAACTTCCGACGTGGCAGGCAATGTAATAGGCTCACAAAGGGGGCCTCCTTATGCATGCTGGGTGAACTTGCCTTTTTAATCATCAAAGGTCCTCTGTGGAACACCATCTGATTGGGTTCTTGCGCTGCTTCCTTCTTCCCGCGGAACATTCTTTGTGGCTCTGAGAAAGACACAGCAGGCTTAGGTATTTTATTTCCTGGCAAGTCAGCAGGCGAGTTCTATTTACATGGAACCTCCTTTATGTACCACAGTGTGAGAGATTTAGGAAGGACTCTAAGTCTGTCTGGGGAGGGATTTACTCTTCTTACCAGCTAGAAAGCACGAAATAACCCAGTTTTTAGAAGCTTCCCAGGAGGTTCACACTTACGAGTAAGATGCATTCTAGTATTCTCACTTTTACCTAATGTTTCCTCTTCAATATTACGTTCAAAATTCTTAACCTTTTTTATAAACAGTCGAGAAGAAGCTCTGCAGGCAAATTCAAAGCTTGCTGGATGGTCTCAGAGCCTCCAGATTGAATCCTGTTGCACACAGGTGAGCACACATTCCCTTGGTCATAAAGGTAGGCAGACCTCCTCGGAATTGCAGGATTGGTGCAGAAGACTGTTCATTCTCATCTGTGCAGAGGGTCATGATGGTTACTAGCTACTCCTCACATTCCCTTGACCTCTACCCCATCCTCAACACTTTTTCATCATAGTGGGTGCAACTTGCCAAACACTTGCTGAATGTAGTTCTTGACTTTCTCCCCACTGCTCTTTCATCTGCCTTCTTCCACTCGGTGAGCAAATGTTCCTCCTTCCAAGCCCGAAACCATGAGCAATCCTCAATCCCTAGTTTCTTCACCATGCACTCTATCTAATCTAGTCCAAGTTCTACAGATTATTTTGAGTTCGTCTACTGTCTCCATTCCCATTCCCTCAAGTTTAAACATTCATATCTCTTTCCTGGACAACAACAGTCTCACTAGTCTTCCTGCTTCCTTTCTTGGTCCTTGGCAGTCCCTTTTTACACATGGCTGTTAGAATGATCTTAAAAAAACCAAAACCAATAGATTTCATCATGTCACTGGTGGTGGTCAGTATACTTAAAGTCCAGATTTCTTAAGACGAGTGACCCCTGACTCCTTCTCCAACCTCATCTTGGCCCATTCTCTTCCTGCTTCCCACAATTCGATTACATTGGCCTTTTTTCATTTAGTTGAATGTGGCCAAGCTCTTTCTCACCTTGAGGCTTTCACACAGCTGAAAAGTTCTTTCTTCCAGTCTTCACCTGGATGACTGTCTTCTACCTTCCGGATCTTTCCTTCAATATCACTTCCTTAAAGACGCTGTCTACAACTCTCTATAAACACATATGTGGCTAACACTGTATTTTTATAGGACAGCATTGCTCTAAGGGTAAGTAGGTACTTACAGATGTGACAAATGCAAGGCTAGCCTAGCCCATGCTTTATCTTTGCCTATTTCTGCCTTTCCCCAAATCTACCGGCCCATGTCCCTTGCCTTCTGCATTTTGTAGAATGTCTTGGCCCTGTCCTCACTAATGTCCGGCCAAATTGCCAACTTTTATATGACTCCTCATTTGAATATGCAGCGCTCAGAACCTCATGTTTGAGGACTCTCTCATGATGCAGAAATTGGTCCTTGATATAGTAAGCTCCATTCATTCAAACATTCAACAAAAATTTGTAGAGCTACTACATGCTAGATACTGTGCTAAGTACTGGGAATAGAAAGTGAGTGAGGTGAAATGTCCTCCTGCCTGGAGCTCATACTTGACTAGAGAGACAGGTATTAGGCAAATACACACACACACGCACACACACACACACACACACACACACACACCTCCTCCCCTGACACACATGTGCACATAAAATAACATTGGTACAAGTTGTGATCAATTCTATGGTGAAAATAGTATGACTGGAGGATCTATGATTTTAGAATTTCTAGTAACTATATTTAAAAAGGTTCAAATGGTGAAATTAATTTTAATAAAAATGTTTTTATTTATCCAGTATATCTAAAATATTACTTTTCAACCTGCGATCAGTATAGAAAATTAGTGAGATTTCTTTACATTCTTACAAGTCTTCAAACTCTGCTGTGTACTTTACACACAGAACATATCTCAGTTCAGACCAGCCGTATTTCTAGCACTCAGTAATCACATATGGCTAATGGTTACCATACTGGACGAGCGAGCCTTATAGGTTCCTAAAGGCTTATCGGTGCTGGCCATGAACTCGTCCTAACTTTCTCACCATGGGATATGATCACTCAAGTAGGATGCGACTCTTTGAGTGACACACTCCTGACAACTGTAATTCCACTCAAGGCTGAAGTTGGTGGGTAAAGCTGACATGTCAAAGAGGAAGCTTTTGTGTAGCTCCAGTATACAGAACTGGAACTGAATTTCAAGGAGGCAGATTGTATTCAGAACTTTAAACAATGAGAACTTTCAGGAAACAAATGAGATGCCCTGTCTTGTACTTCTTGTGATTAGAAGAGACAAGTAGAGGCTGATGCCCACTTGGGCTAGGATTCAATAATTCAGTGAAGGCGCCTATCAGATGATCTCTCAAGTTCCTTTGAATCATGAGATTCTGTAATTGAATTAAACTTGAAACATTCTTCCAACAAAATATAGTATTATTTTTGTCTTTCTTTTGGCTTTCATTTAGCCATTAGAAAATGCTTTTGAAAGCATTTTATTTTTAGAGAAAACAAGTTATCATCTATAGCTACACATACAAAGAGAATATGAGAATTTAGGCAACTACTTGAATAACTTTAGGGAAAAAATTATGAAAACCTTTTTGGAGGGGTAAAGAAGAGATAATCACTTTAACCCTTATTTATTGACCAGTTTTGTTAGTATAAATTAGGCCTAAATGAAGTTTTACCCTACACAGCATGTTGGACTCATCCACAATCTAATCTGACTGAATGTTGTATGTTAGTGATGGCAGCCCGTTTTATAAATGAAATTCTAAATACATATTTGTATGTGAAATTAAATAATATTTACAAATAGACAGATTTTCTAAACTATGGAACTCAGTAGGCCTGGGAAATGCTGACTGATTATAGTCACTTCTCTCAAAATTTAGATCAATACATCATGCTTCCTGAGGGTTGCCAGGAATAGCCTTAGTGACGCCTGGGTCAGGTCAGTGTCGAGCACCGGCCTCCCTAATGCTGGGAAGACAGAACTCAGCCCAGACTGGTAGGGATTCTCCCTGCTTTTAACCTGGAAGACAAAATAAAAAGTTAACTTTTTTCAATGGAAGAATATAAAGAAATAAAATTGATAATATAGAGAAAAATGATACAGTGTATTTTGCAATAACAAATGTTCATTTTTATTTGTTTTTTTAAATGACTACGGTTTGGATTGTTTCTGGAAATCTGCAATTTTTCTTTAATTTCGGTATTTTCATCATGGTTATTTCCAACGTGAAAGTGCTTTCTGTGTTTGTGGATGGTTTGTTATTAACTCTACTCAAATCCAGTGTCCGTGTGGTCCACACCCCCATCCCTGCCTCCCCCTCCTCCCCCAGACACTCACAGTGCCCTCACACATGCAAGTGTGGCCTTATGCGCGCACACACACACACACACACACACACACACACACACACACAGAGCAGCAGAGGAGTTCACTCTGTTAAGGCAGCCCGTTTGCCCTCTATGCTCCCAGGAGAGATAACTGTGCCTTTGGTTCTCTTAATTTCCTCCCAGCCTCTTTGTGTCCTGTCAGTTACCAGATTCCCTAAGACAAAGTTCAAAGCCTTTAGTTCTATGCTCCAAGAGTAGTTTAGGCTGCAGAAAAATCTACAGAGTGCTAGATGGTATCCTTGTCCTGTTTAGAAAGGACTTCACTCAGGTAAAAATGGAGAGCTCTTTCCTCCTTTAAGTTTACTGTTTAACTCACTTATCTATTCATTCACTCAGTCGTTCACTTAGTAAACATTATTTCTGAACACCTACTTCATGCCAACTACTGCATGAGGAGAGCAAACCCATTCCATACCCTTACTTAGATTGCAAGTAAGCAGGGGACACTTTCATCAACATACTACATTTACTACAACATCACAGATCACATAACGGGCAAGTGTGCAAAGTTTCATGTCATGGGGCTGCTGGGGAGGGAGTGACACGCTCCGCCCGCCTCTCTGAAGAGATGGGATTTGAACCAGGCTTGCAAGAATGCTGTGCACTTCTGGCACTTGGCAGAGGGTGGGAGCCTGCAGCCTGGGCAGCGTGACAAATCGAGAAAACACAGGGCATATGCAGGGAGCGACGGGTGGCGTGAAGTGACTGGGTCATTGGAGTCAAGGCTGCAAAAGCCAAGAGTGGGCAGGTTCTGAAGAGCATAGGCGCTGGATCTGCCCTGGGAACTTTCATTCTTCTCCCTTGACCTCCAGAATATTTTAAAATTCGAAGTCTGACAATGGAGACTAGAGAGTCTTCTAGAATGCTGGATTGGAAAATATGAGAAATAATCAGGTCACATTTTGGTGGCAGTGGCCTTGGGGGAGATTCTTCTCCTTCCTCCTTCTGCCCCTCTCCCTCCTCTTCCTTCTCTTTTCCCTACAAAATAGCAAGAAAGCATCTTTTTGTAATAATTTTGCCAACAAGAGTGCATAGAAGGCCTAGACATGGGGAAATTCGGGTGCCACTCTGTACTAGTTTTCTATTCAAAAACAAAATGCCGTTATCTCATAGGCATAAAATGTTAATGAGCTGAGCCTCTGTGCCCACTGGGAACCATCCATGGTCCAGCTCTGCCATAGAGAGCTCTGGAGATTGCTGAGTAGAATGTCAGAATTCAAGTGACCTCAAAGCCCTATTGTGACAAAGTGTCCCTTGGCATGAATGGGGAGGTTCACACTCAGGCCTGTGACCACAGGAAAAGGAGCTGACCCACCAACCTTAGATGATTATGGAGTCTTTGCAAACTAGCATGGTCTTGGGCCTGTTTTCTCCTGAACTGAGGCTATGATCCCATGGGAAAGTAGGAAAATCTAATGTGATGTCTGTGCCCTGCACCGGTTGCGATATCTGAAAAGCCACCGCAATGGAAAATGACCGATGAATCCTGTTGACCCTGAGGAGCTGGCACTCAGGTCTTAAGTGCCAAGACCACATTAGTACGCCAGTCAGGCTAGACTAATCAGAGTGGCCAAGCTATTTCGCGCATCCCGACACAGTCTGGATCCCCACAATAAGTAGACTCTGGGCCTGACTTTTGGTGAATCACTGCCTTGTACATAGGGTTTATTCTGAAACTTTGTTGCCAACCTAAGCACCTTACTCCTCCAGCTTTTTTTTTTTTTTTTTTTTTGCGGTATGTGGGCCTCTCACTGTTGTGGCCTCTCCCGTTACGGAGCACAGGCTCCGGACGCACAGGCTCAGCGGCCATGGCTCACGGGCCCAGCCGCTCCGTGGCATGTGGGATCTTCCCGGACCGGGGCACGAACCCGTGTCCCCTGCATCGGCAGGCGGACTCTCAACAACTGCGCCACCAGGGAAGCCCACTCCTCCAGCTTTTAAAAGACCAGGGTAGCAGGCATCCGGACTTTTGCAAGCTCACAGCCATAAACATTTTTCTGAGCTCACATAGGCCCATCCAGGACTCACCTTCATGCATTTCAGAAAGGGATGTAAGAGGTCAATGAATTGAGTTTTGGCAAACTTAAGCTTCTTACACTTAAAACTAATTTCTTCAAAATCTCCCAATCTGTCTCAGCTTTTCTCCACCTATGATCTATATCAGATCTCCTATTTTTGATCCCTACCCTGCCCCCACCAGTCACCCACAAAGTTTGTTACTTTCTATTTGCCCAGTCTGCTCTCCCTTTCTTAAAATGTCAAACTCTTCTTCTCTTACCTAAATCCTTATCCCTCTAGCTCTTGTGGCTTTGGCTTCTTTTTCATATTATCTAGAACTCTTTCCCTAACAATTTCTAGAAAATACAAATAACTCCTCTTCTCTTTCATTTTCATTTTTTCAAATATTTATCAAGAGCCTACTTTATGTCAGCATTATGCGTTGTGAAGAATATAAAGGTAGGTTGGGACCCCTGTCCTAAAGAATGTATAATTTAAAGAAGTTAGTGAAATAGACAAGTATACCAATAAGGCACGGTGAAATAAGTGCTGAATCAAAGTTGAAACCCTGTTTTTTGGGACCCTAAGGAAAATGGGGCTGACAGTGACTAAAGAGATGAGAGAGACTGAAGAGTTTGCCTTTGAATTAAGCCTTGGTGAATGTGAATGATATTTCATTTCTGATGGTTTTCAGCACTTGTTATTCTTGCACGGCAGCATTTAATTAAATACAATGTGACAGTCTTTCAAAATGTATGATTTGTTTCATGGCCAATTTTGCCAGCCATGGTAGAGTGGGGGGCGGGGGGGAAGTCTGGTCTCCCTGGCAGAGAATAAACTCCTTTAGTGCAAGCCCTGTCATCTTTTTCTCTTGTATTCCTCAGGTACACAGCATGTGCTCAATTAACCCTGGTTGGGTCATGGGTACATTATCATCATCATCATCATCATGAGTATCAACAGATTTGGTTCCTTCAAACAATCTCAAGTGGAAGAACCCAAGACTTCCTTTAAAATAGGGAGTGTTGTTGAGAATCATAATAGATAATGTGGTGCATTTCAAGATACTACCGGTTCTCTTTAAAGCTATTGAACCACTAGAGTCTGCCTAATGCCCCCAGAGGACTCTCTGCAGAAGCCTCTTTAGAGACATTGAGATCTTGGAACCTAAATCTAGAACCAGAGTAACCTGATGTTGGTGGCCTTAAATCAACCTCTTTCAGAGCCCAGCTAACTCTGCCCTGTGGTCTCGTGTAATCAAAGGGGAGGATCTTTTATAGCAAATGGGCAGAGCCCACGTGGGATCTACGAGCAGTCCCTGTTACCTCTAATTCCAGACTGAGGCTGTACATGATCACAGAAGCATTTTTCTCTATTCTATGTACTTGGTATTCAGTCGATGCTTGTTCTGTTACGTGGTAAGCTGTTTGTGGCCTCAGGAAACTCTGGCCTCTTGACTGATGATTTTTCCTAGGAGTTGTTATAGCCAATCTTCTAGCTTGATGAAATTGTTGGAAAGGATGGATGAACCATTCACGGGCAATCTCAGGCAGGAGGATGTCAGTACTGTAGTCACCTCACACTGGAGTGCCAAGGCCGTATTAATCTCCAGCTACATGAAGTTTTCTTCTCAGGAGGCTCCTTGCCTCTCTCAGTCTTTAGAAGTCAGCAGAGCCAGATCTTGGTTTATTAGATATCAGTAAATGATGATTCTTTCTGCTACTCGCCTTGCACAATGGGCCAGAATTGAGGGCTGGCCACTGCAACGTCTCCTCATTGGCTCCAAGATTCAGCTGTTATGTCATGCAGCAATGCCCTTTGGATCAGGAAAGCCTCACTGTCTAAGGACTTGATTTTCTGGACTGCTAGCTTGTATTCAAGGATATTCATTTCCTGAGAATGGCACTGAGCAGTTTTAGGAAATGCTGATACAACTGTAGCAATTTTTCCCAATTTGTTCTTGACAAAGAACTCTCTTCAAAATTGAGTTGGCTTCTTCTCTCCTTTTTTTTTTTTTGAAAATGCTGGTAAACACAATTAGCCTCATTAACCTCAGTTTCTGTTTCATAACTGAAAATTAGCCTACAATCACTGGTTTGCTGGAAAGCACAGTTATAATTAGTCTTTGACTGATACGAAAATTCTTCCTCTTCTTTAATTTCTCTGACATCTCAGTGCATGTGAAAACATGTCTGAACTCTCCCACACCGACCCTGGGAGGTGAGTAAAAAACAAATCCAGTATTTAAATCCAGGATCTCAAGCTGAAACATGAAAACCAATATTCTTGCACATGGGAACTGGAGATGAAGAGGCATTTGTTGAAGAGGCAATGATGAGAAGGTAGACTCTATGAAGTGTATTCCCAATGCTGCTTCTAGGTGTCTAAAGATGGTGCTAGTATGCTGATGAATCTGTCATTCATAGGCAAAGTAATATGATTACTTACAGAAAAAGGATCTGGGGCAAAGTAGTTGCTCCCTTGGCACAGGTGAAGAATCGCTATCTCAGCCCTTTAAATCCATTTGTTTACCAGCTTTTCCATACCTTTCTGTGGGCAAGAGAAGAAGTCACATTTCACAGTCAGTCTTGGCAGTCGTTCCTTTTCAGGCTAGCTCCTGAGGACTAGACCTTCAGGTCTTGTGATCGGACAGCTGGGATGATTAGTCTCCTGGAGAAACTCCATTGCCATCATTCCTGCAGTAGCTGGTAGCCTAAAAAGGGGTCCAGTTCAGGAAGGATGGGGATGTTCATTCCCTTTTTATCAACAGACAATCTGCTGAGATAAAGGGAAGGTAATCTGAAGTAGGTCAACATGGTCTTTGGGTCTGAGTTTAACAGAGTGTTGTCTGGGAAGCCAGACCATGACGGGCATCCGTTTGGTGGGGCCCATCCATCTGGATTCATCCCTGAGACACATCAAGCCCACATACTGATGTGTGCCCTTCTGGGTTGCTGTTGTCTGTGGGGACAGCATGATAGAGATGACTATCTCAGTGCTCAGAAGTCCTTCTGTGTGTATATGGGGGTGGGTGTGAAGGGCAGCAGGTCCTTAGGCTGCAGCACGTATGACTCCAGATAAGCTCATGGTGTAGTAGTACCCAGAATGGGGAGGTGGGGATCTATGTGTGGCAAACATCTTTTTTTTTTTTTATTGATCTCAGTTTCCTCTTGATGGAATGAGTAGTTTGGAGGTTATGATCCCTGACACCCATCTAGCTCTGGCGCTCATTGAGTAGATACTGAGCAAAGCCATAGTCTCCAGCCTGAACAAACAAGCACTGGACTTCTTAACACGGACATGATTCCTTCCTTTGTCCCCTTTACCTCCTCCCCGCACTACCTTGTTCTCTTAACTCTCACTAAAGATACTTAACTTCCAAGTTGTCTCTCTATAGACCTAAAAAATACCCCCCGACAAGCACGTGCTCAGGGACTCTGAGTTGCTTCCCTGCCAGTGTGGACTCTGGCTGGAGGCTGTGAAATGGAGTTGAGCCGTTCTGTCTCAGTGCCCAAACTGCAAATTAGAAATCTTACAATTCAAATTGAAGTTCTCCTGTGTTACTCCCTGCACCTCTTATTAAGCCCCATAATAGTGAAATAAAAGAGTCACTAAGTCAGGAAATAATCCAGGGCAGTAAAGTAGCTTTTATTAGGCACCTAAGGCATCAGATGCAAATACAGTGATGAGAGAGGAAATTAATATTATTTTCTCTGTGCTCGTTGGAGAAAGTGGCGTGTGACCCTTGACTGAGTAGCAATATCTCTGAAACATCTTCCTTATTCTCTTCAGCACTGTTTACGTGAGAGGCTCTGTCTATTCAATAGCCAGGTTGGAAATGACCAGGTCGGGCAAGATAACTGGATCTAATGACGGAAAGCTCCACGATAGAAGTGTCTGAGTTGACAACTCTGTTTGAAGAGTTCCCAAGAATGGGAAATTTAGGAGCCACTGATTCCCAAGAATGACACTGAGACGCTTCCTTGCAGAGACATGTTTTTATTTAGCTATTCCCCACCCGATGCTACCTTCTCTGGCCTCACAGCCATATGCTTCATCCATTTAATTTTCTGTTCATTTCGAAGAAGCATCGCATACCCCGCAGAAAGAGAAAAGAGCTTGAAGGTGGTTATTTTGACAAGACACTCAGGAATAGGGACCTCCCTCTTCCTCTGGCATTCATTTCTTGCATGCTTCTTTTGGGTAATTAAACACACAAAGGTCACCTAGCATCCTGGCAATTTCAGGAAGTGGGAGGGGGGAAAGTAAAGTAAAAGCAAACCATCAATATGAGGAAGTCAACACTGCGTTTCTGTTTTTCTTCCAGTTTCTCTAGAAAGGGATTAGTTATTTATTGATTATTCATATGCCACCTACTTCCCCAAAGATTTTTGAGGCAGTCCAATGTGATAGCATCTCAGTAACACCCGCGTGCTCCTAAATTGAGTTTCTCGGCAAAATAACAACAACAAGCCAATACAAATGTCTAACCTGAGTGCTTCTGAGTTCCAGTGAAATAAAAAATGTGTCTCAGCAACAATGTCTGTATTCACTTGTTCCAGCTCCCCGTTCCACCATCCAGTCATGCTGTCTTTATTTCAAGAAAGTATTTGCTTCCTTGCCCTGCTCAGATGCATGTGTTAAAACAGGTGAAACTACAAGGTTTGACTCTTTCCATGTCTTGCACCTCTTTGTCTCAGCCCAGTGAGGAGTGCAAACTGTATTCCACAGCCCCAATGTCTAAGGAGGCTTGTATCAGAATGAACCCTCTTTCAAGAGGGCTGCTTGTCTAGAGAACAACCACCCTTCCAAATCCATTCTTGTTGCTGATATCATGATAGGGGTCATTTTGAAACTCTGAGCCTTTTTTTATTGAACTGAGTTATTGCCATCCTGTGAACGTATCTTGGGCTTTCTGACTCCATGGTTTTATTCATGCTATTCCTTTGGCCTGAAATCCTCCATGTTTATACTGCCTGTCACAATTCTCCTCGTTCTTCATGGCTTTGTTGAAAGATGACTACCTCGTGAAGCCTTTGGTATCAGTTATGAATTGTCACAATGAAGCTGAGTAACAAATATCCAAACTGTGATAGCAAAGTGCAGTAAACATTTATTTGTCCTCACAAGTCTACAGGTCTCAGCTGGGTTCACCCACGTATCCGCAGACCGCTCTGTGATGGCAGAAAGTTCTGCTCTTCTTGGCTGGGCTCTCACGTGTAAGGGGGGTGGCTGGCTGTGAGGTAGTCTAGGATGGCCTTAGGCGAGACAACTGTGCTTTCCTCCACATGGTCTCTCATCCTCCAGCAGGTTAGCTTGGGCTTGGTCTCATGGTGGTGACAGGGTTCTGAGAGAAAGAGGCAGTGTGCAAGGCCGTTTGAGGCCTGGGCTTAGAACTGGCGTGCTATCCCTTCTGCTCCTTTCTACTGGCCAAAGAACATCACAAGGACAACTTGGTTTCAAGAGTGGGGAACTAGACTCAACCCCTTACTGAAGGAACTGCAAAATCACATTTTATCGGGCGTGCTTAGGAGGAATGAAGGGTTTGGGAAATTTTTGCAGTCCGTCGACCACAACCTTTTTGATTGCCTGGTTTGAAGTGGTTTTGCTTGTGGTTTAATTTTACTGTTTTGATAGAAATTTAAAAACAGAATATAATTTGGGCACCTGCTTTATCACCTTTTATGAGTCCCTTAAAGTCAGAGGCCATGTCTCCTTTATTCTTTAGGTCTCAAGTTGCTTAATTCAGTGACTTGCCCCTTTAAAGCATTAGGCATGTTTAAGAATAGAAACAGTGTACAAATAAGGCGAGATAGAAAGCATAAGCACCCAGAATTTAAAATGTGGACTGACCTCAAAAGTTAACTCCGTCATCCTGTCCTGTAGTAGTGTGTAAGCTGCTCTAAATGGAAAGCCAATTAACACAATTGTCTCAAAATGCAGAGAAGTTCCTCCCGCAATGAATGCCTGTTGCAAATAATGCACTGTCCATGCACCCTGACACTCCAGCTTTAATCTTCCAATTTCTTAGCAGACAGAGAACAGCCACTTCCCATTTTCACCTTAGCCTCCACTGTCTACCTTCCTCTTCTCACTGTGATTCAACCACACCTTTCCATTGGTGACAATGACTTTTGCTTAGCATCCCCAGTAGGGAACAGCGCCCGAGTGCCAAGAACAGTGCTCCGCACATAGTAGGTGCTCAGTTCTGCTTGTTGAACACATAGATGTAGGAGATTCCTTCCACCTGAGTGTCTCCTGGTCCTAGCGAATTGAGCGTTTTCTGGTTTCTCTGATGTCTTTCTTGTCTTCCTTCCTGAAACATTGCTCCCGAGGAAGTCAGACCACCTCAGATGGTCAGTGGAAATTGAGTTCCCATCCACTCAGCATCTTCCACTCAAGTTTTTGTCCAGAGTTGTATTTTAGGAAGATAAAGCCAATCTAGTGGGAGAAGAGGGGAGAGGAGTGAGTTCTGCTCTGAAGAGAAGGAGAAGATTGATTCTCTATTGATTCATCCTTTTCTTTTAACATATTTATTGGAGTATAATTGTTTTACAATGGTGCGTTTTTTCTACTTTATAACAAAGTGAATCAGCTATATGTATACATATATCCCCATATCTCCTCCCTCTTGCGTCTCCCCCCACCCTCCCTATCCTGCCCCTCTAGGTGGTCACAAAGCCCCAAACTGATCTCCCTGTGCTATGTGGCTGCTTCCCACTAGCTAGCTATTTTACATTCGGTAGTGTACATATGTCCATGCCACTCTCTCACTTCGTCCCAGCTTACCCTTCCCCCTCCACATGTCCTCAAGTCCATTCTCTACGTCTGTGTCTTTATTCCTGTCCTGCCCCTAGTTTCTTCAGAACTTTTTTTTTTAGATTCCACATATATGTGTTAGCATATGATATTGATTTTTCGTCCTTCTCCAAAGCTCTTCACTCTCCAGAATGGAATTCAATTAATATTTCAGGTTTTTAATGAAACTTCTTCTCATATGACTCTTCCTGTTGCCATTTATTTGAGCTCTAGGTTTGTGGAACTCAGTAGTAAAGAAGGTCTTTTATAATCAGTATATGTCCTCGTGGTTCTCCTGGTTTGGTTTAATTCCCCAGTCATATCACTGAGAAAGGGGAGACTGTTTTTCCTTTCGCCCAAAGAACAGTTTTAGAGAAGGCTTTTATATATATATATATATATATATATATATATATATATATATATATATATATATATTTTTTTTTTTTTTTTTTCTGTACGCAGGCCTCTCACTGTTGTGGCCTCTCCCGTTGCGGGGCACAGGCTCCGGACACGCAGGCTCAGCGGCCCAGCCACTCTGTGGCATGTGGGATCTTCCTGGACCGGGGCACGAACCCGTGTCCCCTGCATCGGCAGGCGGACTCTCAACCACTGCGCCACCAGGGAAGCCCCAGAGAGAAGGCTTTTTTAATCTATAATTCTGTGCCCTTTACTGTTAGTCATAGGTTAATACGTTTTTAGTCTCAGTGTACAACACAGATTCTCCCGGAATTATTTTTTTAAATTAGCCCCTGCAATGGTTAATTTTATGTGTCAATTTGGCTGGACCATTGGATGCCCAGATATTTGGCTAAGAATTATTTCTAGGTGTGTCTGTGAGAGTGTTTCCAGATGAGATTAGCATTGGATCTGTAGACTGAGTAAACTAGATTATCACGGTCAGTGTAGACCTCACCCAACCCTTGGAGGGCCTGAACAGAACAAAAAAGTGAAAGAAGGGAGAATTCTCTCCTCTCTTTCACTCTCTCTTGCTGTCTGACTGCTTGAGCTGCGCACTGGTCTTCTGTCATCAGATTAGGTCTTGCACCATTGCTGCTGTCTGGTCCCTTCTGGCTACTTATTCTCAACTGTCAGCACTTCTGCATCAGCAGCGGTCAACACAAATAATTAAATCCATAGCCCTGCCTGCCTTCTTACTTTTCAGGATGGTCTACTATTCTCTATGACTTTCAAGATTCTATCTTTCCTGAATTTGAGTTTTCCCTGAAATTTAGTCTTTCCTATCAGAAGAGGACAGTTTTCCACGTTGCCTTTTAAAATAGGAAAACATTTCTCCCTCTCCAAATCATTTCTTTGCTTTGCTTTTCCGTAGTCAGAGTCTATGTGAAATTTTATATAGTACTTTTAAGACCGGCGGACATGGTTACTAAACCCACTATTTAGAGTGATACATTACCGGCTAACATCTTTACAAGGGTTTGTTTCAGAATGTTTGGAAATGAAATGAAAGGTAGACTTAATGTAAAATTTTATCTATAATTATTTATTCCTAATAATTTCCCAGAGATTTTACCAAATTACACAGACCTCTCTGTTCTTCTCTACTTGTCCTTATCATTTGAGAGAAAGCTTTATTCTTCAGACAGTTAAAACAACATTCATTGAGCAACTGCTAGGCGACTGGTACTGAGGATCCAAAGATGAATGCCCTCAGGTTGTGCAAGGAACATTTGTGTGTCTTCCTGTCGCTCCCATCAGAAGCCTGGGGGTCCTGACTAGGAATGCTGGGTGAGCCTTTCCCACTTTTCTTCTGCCCCCTCTGATGGCACAATGGTGTTTTGAGCACTAGACGTTCATCTAGTTACTGAATAAGATATTGAACAGGTTCCTTTCTTGCTACGAGGAGATGATTTTAAAGAGAAGTATCACTGTTTTTTCCCCTGCCACTTTTGAATACTAGGCTGTGGTCATTCCCAACTTTATGCTTTAACACGATCCAGGTAGCATAATCTTTATACCATCACCTATGTATGCTCCCTTACTTTTTCTGACTGTGCTTTCTCCCCTCTTGAAATTTAGATTTTCTGTTCCCCGTCTGCCAGCCTTTCCCATGAACTCTCAGAATTTATTTCAATTTTCTGTAATCTCGCCTTCTAACACCAATAAAAAATCCACCTATCTCTGTGAGGCCCTGCTGACCTTTGCTACTTATCAACTTGACGTATTTTTATTTTTTGTCTTTAGTTTTTAACATATCTTTGCTTCATTTCTCTGGCCTGGCTTCCTTTTGACCAGCGTTGTACCCTGGCCACCTACTTTTGACTTCTCAGACCCACACCTTCCCCTTCTGTTCCTTTGCAGAGGCTCTTCCACCCCCAGGCTCATGTTCATGGCTCACGGCTCCTGACTTTGTCACCAGGGTCTGCTATCTGCCTAACTGCCTGGGTCCCATCTCCTCCGGGGCTTGTTCTACCTCTGGGCCCTCCCCCTCCTCCCCCTCTTGCCTGTGCTCCCCAAAGTACTCTTCCCCGACCTGACTGTGCAAAGCAGAATTTCCAGAAGCTGGAAAGCCTCTTTACCTGCCCCACCCCATCATCTGTCCCTGTGACCCCCTCATTGCAGTGAAGCACTGGAAGGGCTGATTTGCTGGACAGGACTGAGAAATATTTGTGATGCCTCTGGCCTCTGCCAGGCTCAGTGTTTCCTCTCCATTCCCTGCTCCCCACTTTCTCTTTTTTAGCTCCTGGGAAACTATTGTGCCATGCAAAGAGATTCGTGTAATATTTTATTTTGATACTTCCAACCTTACAGAAAAGTCATAAGAATAGTAGAAAAACCTCCTATAGAATCTTGACCCAGAACCCCATTCAAATTTTGCTCAATGTCTCTGCAACATCCCTTATAGCAGAAGGTCTACACAGGATCAACCATTAAGCCTGTTGTCAGCCTCTCTGTTCTTTCAACCAGCTAGTTCCTTAGTCTTCTCTAACCTCCGTGACCTTGACATTTTTGAAGATTGTCAACCAGTCATTTTGTGGAATGTTCCTCAGTCTGGGGTTTCCAGTGTTTCCTCATGATTAGGCCCCAGTTATGTATTTTGTGGAGGGAATATCACAGATGCTGGAGTTCTTTCCAATACTTCCTATCCAGTGGCACATGATGTCTATTTGTCTTGTAACTGGTGTGAATTTTGATAATGTGATTGAGATGGTGTCTGCCAGGTTTCTCTATTGCAAGGTAACTTTTTTTTTCTTTCTAATTAATCAATATACTGTGGGTGACATTTTGAGGCTATGTAAAATCTTATTCCTCATCCAGTTTTTACCCACAAGTTTTAGCACACTTCAGCACATTTCTTGCCTGAATTACTCACTACTATGATGGAAATGGTGTTTTTTCCAATATCTTGGTTCCTTCTACATTTATTAGTTGGTTTCCTATCCTCGGAAAGAAATTTCTCTTTCCATTCATTAATTTATTCATTTATTTATATCAGTGTGGTCTCATGGCTTCCTATGTTATTCAACGTGTTGTAATTCATTCTCAGATTATTATTTATTTTGATGCTCACATTGTCCAAGTTCAGCCAATGGGAGCCCCTATGTATATGAACTTTTGGCATGTCCCCATCATTCTTTGACCATTTCTTTACTTACTGTCACAAAAAGGTGTTCTAGACTCATCTTGTTTTTTGTTTGACCCAGTCCTGGGGAATCAATAATTTATATATATATTTATTT
This sequence comes from Pseudorca crassidens, assembly GCF_039906515.1. Lineage (NCBI taxonomy): Eukaryota > Metazoa > Chordata > Mammalia > Artiodactyla > Delphinidae > Pseudorca > Pseudorca crassidens. The sequence goes on along the minus strand of NC_090296.1, from coordinate 91,118,857 downwards.
GTTTATTCTCTATCTTTCTAACTAGATAGAAAACCATGAGTGCTCACTGATACTTCCAATTCCACTCCAGCATTACAGGTTCATTCCACCTTCTCCCGTCCTATATGTGTACTTCCTGTCTCTGAATGTGAGAAACCTGGATCCCAGCATCTCCATTCTCCTCACCTGGCACTACCCCCCTGGTTACCCTTGCTTGGGCCTGCCTCCTTCAGATCACCTGCATATTTGGGTCCACCTTAATGGCTTTTTTTTTTTTTAAGATGTTGGGGGTAGGAGTTTATTAATTAATTTATTTATTTTTGCTGCGTTGGGTCTTCGTTTCTGTGTGAGGGCTTTCCCTAGTTGTGGCAAGCGGGGGCCACTCTTCATCGCGGTGCGCGGGCCTCTCACTATCGCGGCCTCTCTCTTTGTGGAGCACAGGCTCCGGACGCGCAGGCTCAGCGGCCATGGCTCACGGGCTCAGCCGCTCCGCGGCATGTGGGATCTTCCTGGACTGGGGCACGAACCCGTGTCCCCTGCATCGGCAGGCGGACTCTCAACCACTGCGCCATCAGGGAAGCCCGAGGCTTCATTTTTAAATGGATTCCCAGGATTTCGGTAGATTTCCCATTCTCTGGAAAAGACAATGACTAACTGCACCCTGCTTTGAAAGTTTCTACCGGGAAGTTAAACACATCATTTCTGCTCATTTTTCTTTAGCCATAGAAAATCACATGACCATGCTTCCAGGAGCTGGAGAAGGCATCGCTACCACGTGTCTTGAAAGAGGAACATATGAAGCAGTTGGATTGTCCCCCACAGTGTCGTTTGACAAGGGACATCAAGGCCAGTGCTCCGACTTTGGCTTTGCCTTTTGCTACCAGCCTGATCTTGTGTTGTTTCCATTTCTTTATCTGCAGGGCAGAAAAACCTAGCTCATGTGGTTATTATAAAAAAAATAATAAAAGCCCTTTACAAAATACAATACTATAAGAATGCATGAGAGCATCAAAACTACCATTTCTAATAGTAATGTCCACAAATGGCAGATAATCTCCCTGGGAGCTGTGTAACTCAGTGGATTCTATATTTCAGGGGATGATGAGAACATTCTTTTTTTTTTTATTATAAAAGTAACAGATGCTCAATATTTTCCTATATGTTTACTTAACCTTAACCTTTAAATATTTTCATATAGTTATAAATTCTTTTTAATATGTTTTTTCAAAGCCCACTTACTGTTTTCTAATTAATTAAACATTTATCTATGCCTGGGCATTTAGGTGGTTTTCACATTCACAATATTCGTGGTTATTTAACTCTGCTGAAGAGGAGAGAATTCCTTGCTTTCACTATACCAGTCCTGGGCCTCAAATTCACTCCTCATTCTTCCTCTGTTTTGCTCCGTATTACAGGTCTCAGGGTCAGTTGGCTGCTGGCTGAATTCACCTAGTGAAGGCGCTACTAACAGGAGATTGCAGGACCGGGGAAGGAAAAAGCCCAGCTGTTTCTCTCTTTCCACTCTCCCTTGGGTGCTTTCTCAGCAGCAGCCACGCCTTTTCCTCAGCTCCCCTCTCACCAGACAGGCTCCCTCTACATGATGCAAGCCCTTGGCTCCAGTAACACCCTCCTCCTCCTGTCTCTCTTGCCCAGGTATGACAGTGGCTTCCTGCTGTTGCTAATCTCTGGGTTACCACAGCATCTCCAGATTGGAGCTTGCATTACGGATTCCAGCATTAAATTCTCTGTATTGGAAATACTTGAAGAGGTTGGTGTTATCCTGTCTAGACTTTCATTTATTCCCACACTGGGACATTACAGTTACCGTCACATTTTCTTTCTGCCCAATCCCAGCTTGTGATTATGGACTATTTAAACTCAAGAAACAAACCTATTAAAACTAGTTCAAACAAACGCACATAAAAGAGGCAGCCATTGGAAGAACAAACGAGAAGCACACATTACCCATAAGCAAGAATTACAGCCGGGAATCACAAGGAAGTACAATTCAAAACTGCCCTCCTTCATCTTTTCTCTCTGCAGAACAGAGTAAACAGACACCACAGAACAGAATAAACAGAGTACCTCAGAGGAAGTGGTACCCACAGCCCCAGTTCTACCCATCTTCCCCAACCCAGTGGTCAACATGAGCTAAGTAGATCTCTGTTTCTCCATTTCTTATTATCAAGCCTTGCTTGTTTCAGGTGCCGAAACCTCATGCAATCATCTGTTAGCAGGAGTGGGGTGTGGACAAGGTCACACCCTCTGCTGCTTACTCAGCTGGGGTTAGGGGAGCACCGATTCTCTGAGAAAGGCCATGAGAGGGGCTGGCCCCTTGACTAGCATGTCCTCAAGCCTATTACTTAGTGATCCTAAAAGCCACATGGACTTTCTGTTTCTGGTGATGTGGCGTATCAGTGCTACAGAGAAACGTCTCCTAACACAGGACACCTAAAACTGCAGGATAAATTATAAAACAACAACAACATCTTTTTAGTTCATGGCTGAGCCGGCAGTAAAGTTAGGAAAACCACTGGGATATGAAATGAAGAAAAAAATTCCTCTATGAATGGGAGGAGTGAGGGAAATGGCTCAAGAGATGTATAGATATGGGCATTGGTGATCTTTTATTACATAAGCTTGGTGGTGAGTATAAGTGCATTCATTTTATTACTATTAATTAAACTAAATTAAATAGGTATGTTTATTTGCATGTATGATATGTTTAATGAAGTAAATAAAATTATATAGGTATAAACTGGAAATACTTCTAAATCTCAGTTCATAACTGGCCAAAGCTTAGTTTTGAAAGAATACGATTTTAAAATGTATTTCCCTTGTTCTATTTCTGTTATTGCTGCTACAGAAAACCATACACAGTTGCAAATCTCCAGGTTTTTTCTACTCTAATATGCAAATTCTTTGTAGAATGATTGCTATGAAATGCCTCCTTCTGCTTACTGCTGTGGTAGGAGGTTACTATAAATTTTCTTACCTTTTGATGAAAAGAAAGTCAAAGAAAGTCAACCTCCTTCCCTGGAGGTCCAGTGGTTAGGACTCTGCGCCTTCACTGTCAAGGGCGCAGGTTCAATCCCCAGCTGGGGACTACATCCCACAAGCCGCGCAGCGCGGCCAAAAAAAGGAAAAAAAAATAGAGAGTCGTCTGTGAGACTCTTTCTTATGCCTTGAAGGTCTTGGTTCCATGATCATTTGCTGGACCAAATCGTCACGCACACCACTTGGTCATAGCAGCTGTGGATGAAATATGTTCATTTACCATATCACTAGGCTTTTGCTGTTTAATAATTCCTATTCCAAGTGAACTCACTAGGCAAGATGTGTCCTGGGTCTCTCCATGAATCACTTCATCTTGGTTTCTATTCTGCTCCCTTTGTTTATAATCTAAATGTCCACCTCCCAGCCCTACAAGGTCATCCAGCCTCCCATCCAGTCCCCTTTTGTATTTTCAGGAGGCAGTTGCCTCTTGATCTCACCAATAACTGGAATATCACAGAACCTCTGCTTTTACACTAATTTGTCAGAACAGTGGGTTTCCCATTTTAAGTGTTTATTTTTTAACTCTCTCATCACTCATCTCTGCACTTCTGTTAATGTTAGCCACAGTAGGAAGTCAGGTCAGGCTCTGTTCTCAGTCATGGTCCCTGACTCTTCAATTTGGGTCTCCAAGTGTCCCTCAAAACATGGCATCTTGGGCTTCCCTGGTGGCGCAGTGGTTGAGAGTCCGCCTGCCAACGCAGGAGACGCGGGTTCGTGCCCCGGTCCGGGAGGATCCCACATGCCGCGGAGTGGCTGGGCCCGCGAGCCATGGCTGCTGGGCCTGCGCGTCCGGAGCCTGTGCTCCGCAACGGGAGAGGCCACAGCAGTGAGAGGCCCACGTACCGCAAAAAAAAAAAAACATGGCATCTTTATAATGTCCCTGGGATCAGCCTTCCCCAAGGGTTTACCTCTTGCCACTTGCTTTCATATGGCATTTGCAATCGTGTACTAGACAGAATCATAATAGCTAGTGAGAGTTGATTGTTAAATATTCAGGAATTTTGTCATCTAGTTGTTAAACTAGTTGCAGCTTGAAATTAGTCATGGTGGGAGCATTTATACCATGGAGATTGGCAAATACTATAAACCAGGGCTTCCCTCGCCTCCCAGAAAGCCAGTTTACCAGCACAACACTGCATTTGGGTAATTAAAATGAAAATAATGAAAATAAAGAAGTATTTTTGTGAACATGGATAATCAGGAAATTTTTATTCTTGAGAACACTTAGAAAATGTTCTTTAAAAGTTTCAGTCAAAAAGTCACCCAAACACGTAAAGATTTTCTAGAGGAAACAAAAAATGCTAAACGTAAAGGGAAAGAGTTGATAAACTAAACTACCAAAATTTAAAACTTCTTATTAAAAAATACTGTTAAGAAAATGAAAAGATATGCCACAGACTACAGAACATATTATCTAGAATATATAAAAGCTTCTACAAATAAATGAATTTAAAAAGACAAGCAATTCAATAATGAAATGGGGAAAATATTGGAATAGACATTTCTCAATAAAAGATCTGCAAATGGCCAATAATCACATGAAGAAAGGCTCGACATCATTATCATCAGGGAAATGAAAATTAAAACCACAATGAAATGCCATTTCACATTTACTAGAATAGCTGAAATCAAAGAATGTGTCCAGGATGTGGAACAACCAGAGCTCTCATACTCTGTTGGTGGAAATGAAAAATGTTGTAACCACTTTGGAAAACTAGTTGGCAGTTCTATATAATGTTAAACATACATCTACCTTTTGATCATGCCATTCTACTGCTATGCAAGAGAAATGATAACATACCCTCAAAAAGGCCTACACAAGAACTTTTATAGCAGCTTTATTCGCAATAGCCCCAACTGGAAACTACTCAAATGTCCATCAACAGGAGAAAGGGTACACAAATACGTTTATATAATGGAATACGACTCAGCAATAAAAATGAACAAGTCATTTGTGCACACAGTGACTTGTTGAGCAAAAGAATCAGACACCAAAAGGCTATGTACAGTATGCTTCTATTTATATGAAGTTCAAGAACAGACAAAGCTACCCTTTGAAAGAAGAACAGCGGTTACCTTTCAGGGGATAGAGGTAGTTGGGAGTCACTGGAAGAGGACAGAAGGCAACTTTCTGGAATAATGGAGGTGGTCTATGTCTTGTTTAGGGAAGTGATTACACAGGTGTATACATTTATAAAAACTCATTATCTGTGTGTAAATCAACTCAATAACAAGATATAAAAAGAACAGAAAAAAACCCTCTCCCCAAATAGTAACTCAAAGAAGGCAACCAAAATGAAGCAATCTCATCAAGTCTCAGGACAATGAAGAAGTAACATTTTACCTGGTTTAGTGATGGAAAATACATATCATCAGATGATATCACACAGAGCGTCAGACCTTAAGACAAAAAGAACAGAGAACAGAAAGCAATTTAACCTTATACCATTACACGTTTAGCATGATGGTACACTAAAGCTTTCCACCAATCATTTTATTTCAGCTTAATGGTAACTCAGGAGTAGTAGTTTAATTCCTGGCCTTAAAAAAAGAAAAGAAAAGAAAAGCAGTTTGGCCTGTTTACTCCTATTGGTGGAAATAATAAATCTAATCAATCATCGCAGCCTCCCACGCTCCTTGGCTGCCATTAGGCTGTTGACCGACGGTGTAGCCACCAGGCTTGGCAAGCCCTACACCACCAGGCCTGCTAATTGCTGCACAACCCAAGTAGCTTTGAAGAGAAGAGAGGAGAGGAGCCAGGGAGTTGAGGAAGTCTGCCTAGGAATCACAGGGATGGCAGAGGCAGCTAAATCAGCATTGCTTAAACTAGATGTGGTTAGTCCTCCCTGCCGTGCCCCCATCAGCAGAAGCAGGATTTAGTGGTCATGGGACGTGGTATCCTCCAGCCCTAGACTTCTGGGTTAGCTTTGATTTTACTATTCAAGTAAGATAGCTCCGGGCTCTTGGCTGCAGTCTGCCTGGTTCTGGACTCTCGCTTCAGAAACCACCTATAGCCGCTGCCTCGTTCTGATCCCACCCACATCCCAGCATCATGCAGGCTTCTGACCCACTCAAAGCTGAGGCTTGTCTCTCCCTTCAAACCCAGTCTCGTTTTTTAGGCTCAGACCTCCTACTTGAACAGGTGCACACAAGGGGATAGTTGCCTGCTCCGAAATGGAGTTGCCTGAAATAAGTATTACTCAACCTTTTCCTTGAGGATGTAGTTGAATAAACTCTGTTCAGTGAAAATAAAAAAAAAAAAGAAGTAAGAAAGCTCCAGCCCATCCCTCATTTTGACTGTCACACCCCTAGTACCTTCCTGGACATGTCTGAAAATGCCTGGATGGTCCCCATGTGTCCTTGAGTTACCTGTGAGCACCCTCTCCAAACCTGGCTCACCTTCTCAGTGCCCTCTGGCATCTGGGGTCCTGGGACCTGCAATGTGGGCACAGCCCACCCAAAGCAGGGTTGTCACCAGGTGCACCCTAAACTAAATGGTTCATCAAGCTGTCTTGAAGGTGGGGAAGCACGGAGAGGGATTGTAGCACATCCTGGACACAGAACCACACTGGCTGTGGAACAGCAGAGTCGCTGAACACCTGGCGTTGGCCTCCCCATCATCATGGAGCCCTTTCCTCAGACCTGGCTTCCTCATCTTATCCCTGGGACCTATGTTTACCTTATTGAATCCCTGCCCCGCCTCTGCTCTCCTCTCTCTGTGACAGAGGCTGCCACAGAGGAAATGAAAACCTCATTTCACATGAGAACAAGCTCTCAGTCTCAGAATTGCCTTACTGTGTACAGTACGTTAAGTCCCTTTGTCTTGACAACCCCATTCCAGACCACGTTCTTGCCTCCCTAACCGATACCCCTTTAAACAAAAGAGCGGCACCGGCCTGTCCTCACTCATGACTTCTGCACAAATAATCGCCCCTACCCGTTAGAGTGAAAAGCAGCCTTCAGTTTCATAAAATAGCATTATTTTCTTCTCTTTAATTCATTTATTATACACTTTGAGTTGATTTTCCTGGTGCCATTTGGGCTAGATATTTATGGAAGCCCAGCCTTCTCTGGGCCTGGGTTACACTGGAACACAGTGTAACCCGGGTTAAATGAACAGGTAGGAGAGGATACAGCTAATTCGTGCTCTGCCTGCGTGTCCTCTTGCCTGGCTCTGGAGCCATTCTTTGCCTTCTTATTTTTCAGGCCTGACTTTAATTTCTCTATTTTATGGACGCTGACAGTAGATGAGCTAGTGTCTGCTTCTGGCACTCAGGGCCTTTCCTCCAGGCCAGCGGGGCCCATGCATACGAACCAAGCAGAGGGGCATCAGCTCTGGGCCGCTGAGATGCCACCACTCAGCAGCCCACGAGCGGCCCACCCATTTGTATTAAATGCTTTTGAGCTGGTCTATCGTTTTCACACCAGCTCTCCTGTCCCATCCAAGGTGAGGGTCCCGGCGGAGGAATCAAGATTTTCCTTAACTCATCAAACGCTTCCTGTCCACTGTTTTCTGAACCCTGGTTTCCCAAAGCAGGTTTGGAATAAGCTTTGCCAATTTTTTTCATGTAAAATAGGAAAACGTCGAGGCCGGTTTCTCTTCGCTCCAGCTTCAACCGCCCTTGTTGACACTGCGGCATATTCATCCTCCACGAGGCTTGTGACGCGTAGGTGAAGCTGGGACAGGAAATGGGAATGGGCTTCCTCGTGGCTGTCTGGCTTGGCCAGCCTGCAAGCTTACAGGCTGAGGCCAACCATAAGCAAACCTGGATTAGCGGTTTCAAACAGGCTTAGCGAAAAGAATAAATGTTTGTGATAGAAGAAAATAGTACTGATTGGAGCATTTTGCCTTTAGCCATTCTCCCATGTCTTTGTCTTTCATTCCTGAGCCTTAGTACAATGGTTACAAAAATGCCAGGCATGAGCACGGGCCTGTGAATTTCCAAGTTTACTAGCCTACTGTCTTTCTTTCTTCCACTGTAAGGAATTAAGAAACTGGAGCTGAAAATAAAAATGTTCGCTAACATTTTCTACACCAGCGCATCAGCGATGACTTTTCCCCCACTTTTTTTCCCCCCAAGTAAATAGGGCTGAGAATTGCAGACATCCAGCTCAGCTTAAGGCAACTTTTAAAGCCTACCACCAGATCCCCACCAAGATAAGCAGGCCCCGTGCTGAGACGCTCCACAGTCAGATGCAAGATATGACTGGAACAGATGATAGGAATAGAGGAGAGATGCTTTCACAAAAATAACATAATTTGGCTCCCTGAGAAAAGGAAAGGTAAAATGCAGGCGCTGTTCCCTCTTCTCTCCCTTGCTTGGGGCCCTGGGTGGGAGCGTTAATAGGCTCAGTGCTTATTAAGGTGAAATCAAAAAGAGAGAAAGACAGAGGAACTGCCTGAACAAGATTACTAGAGACTCAAAGTTTGAGAGTTTCCAGCTGGCTCATTTATTTCAAGAAGGAAATTTAAGGAGTGCTGGAGCCCCTTTCTACCTTCATTCAGCTTTAAAAGGAAGAAGAAAAGCAAGAAATGTAGAAGGTGTGATCCAAAATGATGGAAACTGTTCCATTTTTCACTTCAACAAGCATTTATTTTACTTATTTTTTTGAATTTTATTTTATTTATTTTTTTAGACAGCACATTCTTATTAGTTATCCATTTTATACATCTTAGTGTATACATGTCAATTCCAATCTCCCAGTTCATCACACCACCACCACCACCCCCCTGCCACTTTCCCCCCTTGGTGTCCATACGTTTGTTCTCTACATCTGTGTCTCTATTTCTGCCCTGCAAACCGGTTCATCTGTACCATTTTTCTAGGTTCCACATATATGTGTTAATATATGATATGTGTTTTTCTCTTTCTGACTTACTTCTCTCTGTGTGACAGATGGATCTCTAGATCCATCCACATCTCTACAAATGACCCAATTTCATTCCTTTTTATGGCTGAGTAATATTCCATTGTATATATGTACCACATCTTCTTTATCCATTCGTCTGTCGATGGGCATTTAGGTTGCTTCCATGACCTGGCTATTGTAAATAGCGCTGCAATGAACATTGGGGTGCATGTGTCTTTTTGAATTATGGTTTTCTCTGGGTATATGCCCAGTAGTGGGATTCAACAAGCATTTATTGAATGCTTATTACATACCCAGCACCATGCTTGAAATGGGAACCATTAAAGACTTAATCAATGGAATATTACTCAGCCATAAAAAAGAATGAAATAATGCCATTCGCAGCAACATGGATAGATATAGAGATTATTATACGAAGTGAAGTAAGTCAGACAGAGAAGGAAACTATCATATGGTATCATTTATATGTGGAATCTAAAGAAATAATGATACAAATGGACTTATTTACAAAACAGAAATAGACTTACAGACATAGAAGACAAACTTATGGTTACCAAAGGGGAAAGGAGGGGTGAGGGATAAAGTAGGAGTTTGGGATTGAAATGTATACACTACTATATATACAATAGATAATCAACAAGGACCTACTGTATAGCCTGGGGAACTATACTCAATATCTTGTAATAACCTATAATGGAAAAGAATCTAAAAAAAGAACATATATATATATATATATATATAAAACTGAATCACTTTGCTGTACACCTGAAGCTAACAGACCGTTTGTAAATCAACTATATTTCACTAAAAATTTAAAAAAATAGACAATCATAGATTCTGCACTTAACGTCTTTATAACTTAATCTCTGTAAAGATGAACCAGAGCTCCTTGTCAAAGAAGGCTTTCCACTTTCTGGACTGCTGAGACAGTCTGGGACGATTCACATGCATCGGACCCTACCAACAGTTAAAAGGTCCTGTTGTGGGTCATTTCTGAGTCTCTGCAATGGGGTAGCAATGATTTTAGAATCCAGTTGACCCTGTCTAATTTTGGAGTTGTTTATCTTTGCCTTTTCTTCCCCGACATCCTACATCTGAATTGTTTACACCACACTGGCATCACTTACGTAGAACGCTAAGCAAATTTGTTTCCCACATTCGAGCTCCGTGTCTCCGTATGTGTTGTTATAGAATCATCTGGTTCTAAGTCACTCAGACTCTCTTGGCAGAGGCCCAGGGCAGTTGAAAGCTAGTACGTGCTTGTTTCAAGTCCTTCTGGTTCAGGACTCCCTGTCTGTCAGTCCAGGGTATCTGCTTAGTATCTCTATATGTTATATCTCTAAAGATGCCATGTTGAAAAAAAAAATCCCTGGGTATACTCACCAGCATAGTAGTCAGTCTCTTCCAGTTATTTGGCTTTGTTTTACGTTGAATGAATGCAAAGCTTTAAGAAATAGTGTGCATTTTAATTCAAGTTCAGAGCAGACTGACGTCAGAAAGATCTGCTAGAATTCTTCCCTTTGAAAAGGAATCTGGCTATGTGATACTACAAGCAGCTGTAGATGGCCATGGTATTCATGTTGTCTCTTTTAAGTGTGTGTGTGGGGGGGGTGGGTTGGAAAGTTGGAATGGAAATGAAACTAGACATTTCTGCAGAAATTAAGCAATTACTATTCACTGATATAATGTCAATTTATAAGTGACCCCTTAATAGCATCAAAGCACATCACTTGGAAATTAAAACATCAGCACCTCACTGAGCAAGCAGATGTATTTACTTAGGTGAAGTATCCGAGAGTCCTGTGACCCTTCCAGCTGACCCAGACCGCCAAAGACAGGGCTCCATGCGCCCATCAGCCCGAGGAAGGACTCAGGAACCTCCATCCCCTACAACCCATGGGTTCTGACAGCAAAGTGAATCACTCACTTCTGGGGGAGACAATGACTTGTTTACTTTTCACTGAATTGAAAATTGAAGATATTTCATAATAGGATCTGGGAAAATTTGACAGATGTTTCATTCTACTGTGTTCTTCTGGCAGGTCTACAAGATATAATGCTGAGAAAGGCTAATAAATCAAGATAGGTATGAAAAGCTTAGGGATAAAATTCATAAAAACTCGAACTGCAGGAGTTTCTCTAGCTGCTCAGATATGAAATGTCCTTATTTTTGATGCTTCCAGACGAGCTAATATAAACTGTCGATCTCACTTTTACTCATTTCTCCTCTCCTTTTCTTTTCCTCCTTCTCGCCTTCATTTCTGCTCTAATTTTTCCAGTCTAAGGATGTCTAAACCTAGAATAGGAAAATGTATTCTCTAAATGACTCCAAAAGGATGATCACATGAATACATAACCACAACTTTGAACGTAGCTTCCGCTTGAGGTCTTGTTCACTTGGCCCAAGGAAAGGTTCACAGGAACAAAGCTTGGGATGCTTTAAAATAACGAATTCATTTTGCCGGGACAAGCACTGAATGGAAAGCTTTTAGCTTATTTTCTTTTTCTTCCTCCCCAGATTTTTGAGGTGCTAATGAACGGTGGCACTGAGTAGAGGAACAGCGGTGCAGACTTTGTGTTAGTGATCTGTTACTTTGGACCACTGTCATTATCACGGTGACTATAATCCCAGTTGTCATAGTTATCTACCACTGCATAACATCACCCCAAAATGCAGTGGCTTAAAACAACAAACCCGTTATCTCACAATTTCTGCTGGTCAGGAATTTGGGAGTGGCTTAGCTGGGTGGTCTGGCTCAGGATCTCTTGTGAGGTGGCAGTCAGGATGTTGACTGTAGCTGCAGGGAGTGAAGGTTTGACTTGGGCTGGAGATTTTCTTCCAAGATGGCGCAGTCACGTGGTTGCTGGCAGGAGGCCTCGGTTCCTTACCCTGTGGAATTCTCCACAGGCTGCCTGAGAGTCCTCATGCCATGGCAGCTGGCTCTCCCCGGAATGAAAGCTTCAAGTGAGAGAGGGAAAGAGAACAAGCATGAAGCCACAGACTCTCTACAGTCTAGTCTCCAAAGTCACAGACTATGTGCTTTATTTTATTTGTTGGAAACAAATAGCAGAGTCCAGGCCACACCTAAGGGGAATTAGTCTCCATTTCTAAAAGGGTGGAGTAGCAAAGAATTTGTGGACTTCTCTTAAAATCACTTCACTGGTTGAGTAGAATTTCTAATTTGTGCAGTTGTTAGGGAGATATCAACAAACACCATGCATTAAAATGAAGAAGAAAAGGAAGAAAAAAAAAGAAAAGCATAACTCTATTCCTGTCACTCTTTATCCTGCCATTCACTTCCATCTGAAACCCCATCCCCATCCCTTAAGCCATTCTGACATTGCTCACGGCTTTAACTAACTTCTCCCTAACTCCAATTGTTGATCTTACAGTCGTTGAGATATTACAACATTCTTAACTTCTTAGGAAAAAGGGCCCAGCATAGGCAGAGCACCAGGTACCCTTGATGCCTAGAGTCATTGGAGAGCTGAAAATCTATGAATTCAGAGGACAAGGTAATGTGATACGTAAGGAGAGAAATTCTCCAGTTCTCCCACGTTTGTGATCTTCTCTTACCTGATGTCTCCTAGTGTTCTGCGAGGCTTCGCTAAGGCCTCCCAGAGGATTCCCTTCGTTCCTTCTAATGACAAGAGCAGGCAACCTCTGTGGGGTCAGCGTATCTGCTTTCTCACTCATCTCTCCTTCTGCAGCTCCTCTGAGCTTCCTGGGGGCAATGCTTCCAGCCTCTGTTGAGGAATAATCATGGTACCACATCACTCTTTGCCCATTATTATCCAGACTCTGCCCATGGACATCTTCACATCCCACCAGGAAATCTGTCCTGATCAGCCATTCACTGACTTCCTTTCATACTTACAACAGGCAAGCAAAGTGACTCCAGGGACCAGCAGCTCACACAGTGCAGTCAGTCGTAATGGCCTTATCACTCGGCTACCTGCTCTTCCTTCCCAACGGGAATACCAGTTAGTGTATGTGAGCCAGAGAGTCTGGCTGAACCATCCTATTACTGTTTTATGTAAAGCACTTACCGAATTCCTAGAGGGAAGAGGAGTCTCCAAGGGGGACTTGTCTCATTAAACTGCTGCTTGCTTGCCAAGCAGCCAGAGAGGATCTGAGAGGTGGTGAGCAGAGAGGCGAGACCTTTGTGGGGCTTGGTGATGCTAATGTGCTAAGCTTTGGGCACATGGGCCGCGTAAAGGGGAATAATCTCAGAGGGGAAAACGAGAAATGTGCTTTTCTCCTTTGTCCCCTTTAATGAGGTAGAAGAAGAAACAAAGACATTTTTATCGAGTGATAAAAATACACCCAGTATCAAAGTTTCTAGGTCCGTGTACCTAAAAACTCTTTATGATTTGTTCTTTCCTTTCTTTCTTTCTTTTTTTTTTAAATAAAGAAAATTCTTCTTCTGTCTCTGATCTATAGAATTCTCTACTTAGCCCCGGATAGATAAAGAAAATGGCTTCTGAAAATGTGGTCTTTTAAAAGGCTGGAGAAGAAAGAACAGAAATTTCTTTAAAAGGCTTCTGGCCGTGATGTCTTTCAACTCTGGTTTATAGGAACCATTCAAAGGAACCCTCTGGAAAATGGCTTTATGCTAAGACAGCACCACAGAAAACAAGCTAGCTCCCAGGTTGACAGGATGCCGTCTGCAGAGAACTTGGGGATTGCATTTGCAAAGCTCTCCAGAGCAGACTGTTGCATCTGGATGCAATGTACACCGGGTGTCAGATCATTAGGGACTCCACTCAATTGCCAAGGCTAAGTCTGCAGAAAGAGGAGAAGGAAGCCCTCGGCACTGTGGAGGACAGTTGGGGTAGGGTGATTTCTGAATCTCATTCTGCTCCAGAATGGGGCTGGCAAAATTCTACTCCCCCTACCCCCTACCCAGCTGCTTGACACAGGGGGAGTCCAATTCTCCCTTCTCTAATGTGGGAGGTTTAAGTAAACATTTACACTAGGCAGTCTGGGGAGGGGTGTGTGTGTGTGTGTGTGTGTGTGTGTGTGTGGTAGTATGTTGTGCCCGTATAGTAACACCACTTTCAAATATCTGAGAACTCCTGGATATCTACGACCTCAGAAAAATCAGGCTGTACTTGGAACAAAATGCTTTGTTGACTTTCCTTTCCCAGGATGTAATTTCTTCTTTTGGTGATGGTGCGTAGAAGCACAGTAATTAGGGCTGAAGAGCCATAGTCCTTAGGGCTGAAAGCAGATATTCACTTGCTTCTTTAGGGCATTTAGTAGAACTCTTTTGCCCCACCCACTTGGAAGCAAGCTGTGGCCCTCTGACTTGGAAATGGAAATGGAAATAATTGTACCATCTCCTGTTGAAGCTTTAAGAGTTACTACCTAATTCAGCACCTCTTATTTACCTGACAAGGTGACTGGCAATGGTCAGGTGATGGTGGCTTCGAAAATGGAGATGACTTGGAGCAGAGCCCCTGTCGGCCGTTGATGGACATATAAGGGGAGTGAGAAGCAAGTGTTTACTGTCATAAGCTACTAAGATAATTGCCTTGCTTGTTAATGCAGCACAGCCTGCGCTGTTCTGCTGGACTCTCACGATCCCTTCTGGGAAGAGGGGAGCTTCTAGCTGGAAAGAATCTGTGTTCATAGCTTATAGAAACACCTCTCTAGATGAGGGTTTGAAAAAGTCCTTCTCACTTCCAGTCCAGGGAAATATATATTATCGAGGATGTAGGAAAGAACCAAGTTTCCATAAAACTTTAGCTATATGTGATTTTATTGTGGGAGAATAGAGAATTAACCAATGTTTTCCAGTGCTTTATTAAAGTTTATGATGAAACTGATCTGCCTTTCTTCCTAGGCCTGTGGGCAACCTATAACCCCTATAATATATATACATATGCTATTCCCACTTTTTATCTGAATGTATTTTATCCCTTGAACAGGATTGGGTTGGAAGATCATTGCTTCAACAATGATGAAACCTGGCAGCACTCTTGTCTAGAGCATAATTATGTTCTTAATGAACTCTTACATCTGTCCTCTGCAGGAAATACTTTGGAAAAGATCTACTTTAGGACCCTTAAGACTAAACAAAGTGTTGCAGGAAGTGGCCTATCACAATTTTATTCTCATCCAATGAGAGGTAGGAAGTACAGTGTGTGTGGAGTCTGTATAATGAGGTTCCGTATACAAGATATGATTGCTTTAAAAATAGGCAAAACCCTTGGATATTCACGGAATTGTCAGCCTGAGTTTCCTAGAGCAGAGCTTAAGGCAGGGTTTAAATGCTAAGGCTTCACTGGGGGTATACAATTCTAGGGCACAGAGAGTAAGGCAAGGGGAGCAGACAAAGCCAGTCAAAGACAAAGACAGTGGTTTCTGAGGCAGCCACAGCTTCATGAGAAAGCACAGTTGGTTGTTCCAAGGGCTCTGGAGGTGCTGTGAGGAGCCCCTGGACCTCAGAACGTTCTGTTGAGGGGAGAACAGGAGTAGTGTTTTCCTGGTGGTTTCTTTCTGCCTCCTCTGCCACTTACTGGTCAGGTGTGGTCTCTCTGGGTATCACCCCATCCCTCACCCCCCAAACACACACTGCCAGGCTGTGTCACTCAGCCCTTCTGGGAGAGGGCCAATTCCTAGCCTCGTGCCCTGGAGTTTCGTTAGTGCCCCAGAATGGGGAGGACCTGAGCCTTTATGCCTCTAACAAGGTCTGTATAGGGCCTGAGCTGCTGCCAGTGGTGATAGGAAAGAGGGCGGCAGCAGCCAGGGCTCTCCACTGAGCAAAATCCAAGACCTGGGGACATTTATTCGAACTGGGGAGATGAATAAACTGAGTCCATCAGTGGTACTTCGTATCTAAGTAAAAGAAGTATATGTCTATGTGGAGACCATGATTAGAGTCCTTGAAATTTTCTTATATGTGGGCCGTTGAATCCTTGTAATTATAGGTGATTGTCAACTTGTTTTGGAGGGCTGTGGACCTTCTCAGCAGAAAGCAGCTTGGATAAGGTTTAAGATTAAGGTATTACAAGCTGTGTCAGAACTAGTATACCTCGAATGTCCGGATTGCTGGAAATCATGAGGCCCAGTTAGGCTACTGGAAACTTTGAGAAGGTGAGATCCGAGTCAGTTCTGCAAGAGTGGTCACTAAGTCCCCGGTGGCAAACTTTTCAAAGACAGAGGGCCAGAGAGGGCACTCATCATACTACAACCAAGTGGGGCTTGCTAGCACACACGCATGCACACACTCAAATTAACACACAAAACCAAGGCATTAGGTTACTGGGCACTGAAATAACTTGAGTAGTAGGTTATGCCTACTTGATACCAGAAATCTTCCAAATATCCAAACTGTGGGTATCATATACAGCAATGAGTATGACTTCTTAGAGTGCTTTCCAAGATGCAAGATGATCTGGGAGTAAAGGTCTGTACGGTCAAGTACGTTTGGAACTGCTACGTGCATTGCCTTGTCTTGGAACACTTAAGTAGCGTGAAGGCTCCAGGATGTCTTACGGTAAAGCAGCCTGTGTAACCTAGCCTTTCCCATACTTATTTCATCACACGCCACTCCTTTTTGCATTAACAATTATCCACCTTCCAAGAAACTTGAAATCCTTGGAGAACACTTTTTAAAACTCTTTTAAGAAAGGCAGTGTGGTTTGGTAGCAATTCAGGTGGCTGAGAGCCTGAGAACTGTGCCCTAGGACTGCTTTTGACATTAATGCACTGTGACAAGAAAATCGAGTCACATAACCACACCCTTCCTCAGTTTCCTTGCTTTTCAAATAGAGGTATGTTACAAGGTAATATGTAGTAACAAGGCAGGATGTTACAAGGTCAGCAGGGAGACCAGATGAAGGAATGGTTGTGTTTTGGAAAATCGAAAGGAAAGAGAAAACAAGGGAACGCTCTACTCCTGAACGTTGTTCTCCACGATGGATTCAGTAAGAACCCTCCTTTTTTTACAAATGACTCCTGTGCTGATCTGAGCAGATTTGGCCTTTGCCAACAGGCTCTCACAGAGCTGAGTGCAGAGCCAAGAAGAGCAGATGTTGAGTGGTTGCCAGAGTGAAATGAGGAAGGCCCGCTGCCAGCTTCCCCCCAAAAATGTAGGTGCTTAGACCATATTATCCAAAACCAGTTCTTTGAAGGCACTAAGTGCTGAATAAATATCACCAAAATACGTGTGTGGATTCCCTGCTTTGGAGCTAGGAAATGAATAATTGAGTTCAGGGTCCACCCCATCACATATCTCTTCCTGCATATGCATATCTTCCTGTATGTTCCTTCTGGGTAGAAATGGAAAGAAGAGAGTGTGAATCATAAACCCTAGAATGGCAGAACAGGAAGGAAATCTGGGGCTCATCTTTTCCTCTCTCCGCTTGACAGAACAGTAAATTGAGACCCAAGAACTACACCAGCCAATCCCGGTCAAGATGACGGTTGCGGGGCGGAGCTGGACAGTTCCCCTCATCCCAAGCCAGTCCTCTGCCACGACACCATGACACCACAATCCTCATTTCTTCCTCCCCAGTGATCTGAAAACATCACTACTGGAGACCCACTAGCGTTTAAATATAAATGAACCACAGGGCACATTTGTTAGGATTGCATAAAACCTCCAAAGAGTGGCCATGCAGCAAAGCAGTCTACCTACCATTTAAACTGGCTTTTCTAGAAGAGACTTATGTGGAAAGTCCTAGGAGAGATGGGCTGAATCATGCTGGGTTCCTGAGAAGCGGAGCCTGACACAGGGTAGGGCAGGCAGAGAAGCTTAGTGAGGGTGTGGTTTGGTAAGGCCCTGCCTTGGTCTGATCTATGGGAGAAAGGTTCTGGAGCACATGCCGCACAGAACAATTGTCCCCTTTTAGGCAAGGAGGTCGGCTTTCTCTATGCCCGTGTATATCAGGCACCGGCAGTGGGCCTCTAGGGAGGGTGCGTATCTTCCTGGGCAATGCAGCTCCTGTCCTCTGAGGGTGGTTTTCTGGAGATGAGGACAGCTATGGGTCATTAGCACAGTAAGTGGGATCGGGGCACCAGCTGGTTAAGGGGATCTCGGCCCAGGCCCCTGCCCCCCACTCCCACCCCATAGCATCTACTGCAGGAGCAGAGTGTGGATGCGGGAGAGAGAAGAAGGTTTAACAGGGCAGAGAGAAAAAGTCTGGTCTATTGTCATTCCCTTGGACATGGGCGTTTGCTCAGACCCTTCAAGGCTGGACAGAAGAGGCAATCAAGTGAAACTATCAGAGGAATGTGTTTTTCTTTGTTTCTTTCTGTGGTCATGGTCAGAGAGCTAGGTCCCTCTCAGCTTCACGTTTCCTTTAGGGTTTCTCCTGCGTTTCAATTGTAATGATCTAAGCAAAGTCAACAAGAAGAAGGACAGGTGTGATGATATCTCTTGATGGCTTGGCAGCCATCCTTGACCCTCATGCTCCTCAGAGAAGCCATCCAGAACTTTCCCATTCTGCAGAGTGACAGGACAACAATGGCTAGTACTCATGGAATAAACATGGGGAGTGGTACACTCCTACTTTGATAAATTGGAGGTGTTTTTCTCGTGCCCCATCTCCATTCTCTTTGGTATGTGAACTTGTGGTTCCAGGACAAATGATATGGCAGTGTTCATTTATTTGCACAAAGGTCTCTAAAATTTATTTGTCAGAAGGTCTCTAAAAAACAAACACATTCTTATCATACTGTGAAGAAAATATTAATTCTTTGTTTTGGAGAGCTTGAGCCATGATGCGGTGGTATAATGTTTTATTGATGGGAAAAGCTTTAGGGTAATTCTTGCCCAGCTTCTTCATTTTAAAGTGGAGGAAACTGAGGCCCAGAGAAATGGAAATGATTTAACCAAAAGCACAGGGTTAGTTCATGGCAGAAACTGTAAGCAGCATTTAAAAAAACAAACAGACAACAACGACGACAAACCAGTGAGGCTTCTATTGGGCACCAAAATGCCAAAGCTTGTGCTGGGAGCCAAACATACCAAGTTGACTAGGACTCAGTTGTTCCCTCCAGGAAGGCACAATGCACTAAGCACTTTACAGCATGTGCTCCATTTGAAGTACACAGAGGTTCCAGGGGGATCCTGGGAATCAGATACCGTAAGATCGACCTGGGGAATTTAGGGGAAGTCTTTTCAGAGGAGGGGATATTTATGTTGGAACTTAGAGGCTGAGTCAGATTTTGAAATTCATGAAAGGGACAACAAAGAAGGGTAAAGAAGACATCCCCCACCATATGCACAGCCTGAATGAAGGCAGAGAGAGGGGAAGGAATGGCACTTTTCAGCTGAAGGCACAAGTGAATCTGAGTAGCTGCATGGGAGCGCTGGAAGGGACTCCAGGCAAGAAATGGTGTGGGGGCCCCAGGTGTAGAAATTAAGCCCAGAAGGTGAGGTAGGAGAGAAGGGAATGAAGACTAAACTCCCAAAGCACACTTGCCCTATGAGCAGTGATTTGAAGAGCCAATATTAGGACCTCTTAACCACAAAATCTCTCTCTGATCCTATCCAGCACCCTTTTTAGTCACCGTGCTTAAAAGTCACTGTTAGGATGTATTCCTTTGGGTATTGAAGATGTCTTTGCCTTAAGTAAGCCCTATTAAAATGTCATGCCCCCGAACGAGATAAGAATAATCTGTCAGGTAATACCTCCAGAAATTTGTTGACAACTAAATGACAGCTAGCTGAAAACAAGACCTGGAGGAAAGAAAACAGAAGAGGCACATGCTGGGAGGGAGTTGGGTGATGAGAGAGGAGAAGGTGCTGAGAAAGGAGGATTCAAAATTGTGCCTGTGGCTGACCCTTCCTGAGAATGGTATATGCAGGCCAGATATGGGGACAAAGTGAACTTTATCTGAACTTGAGACTGACGGGTGGTGCCCAAAACCCCAGTTCTGAAGGGGAAGTAACCCGTGTAGACAGGAATGTGTCCCTTCAGCCAGTGGCTTAGGGAATGAGAGTGCAGCTTCTCAATACGCCCACCTGATTTGGTTTGCAGGAGGAAAGAGGGAATGCTGGCTCACGTAAGACTCTAGTTTCCCTTCTGCTTACAGGGAAACGTGATGAATGTAACTCCAAATTTGGATATTCTTAGACTCTGTTGGGAATCTGCAAACTGGTACAGCATTGACATTAAACTTGCTTCAGTCATCTCCATGATATGCAATTGCACTTATCTCCAAATTTGGATGATATTGTCTGCCCATTCGATAGTAACGAGAATGTCACATGACTATTAAGTGGCAGAGCAAAGCCCTGAAGCCATTTCTGTTATTAAACCATGAGTAATATCTACCAGTAGTAGCCAACCCCAAGATGGCACCAGTATTCATGTCTGTGTTAGGGACCCCTCCCACAAAGAATAGGGCTGACCTATGTCACCATTAGGATACTGCAGAAAGGATGGAGTGTGATTTCTGAGGCTGGGTCATAAAAGACAGTGTGGTTTCCAGCGTGTGTTCTTGGATCACTGGCACTGTGGGAAGCCAGCTGTTGTATCACAAGGATTCAGGCAGCCTAGGCTAGACCAGTGTGGTTAAGACCTAACATCTCCTGCCAACGCCCATGTGAGTAAATCATCTTGGTAGTGTATCCTCTGGCTCCATCAGGCCTTCAAATGACTGCACTCCCAGCAGATATCTTGACTGCCACCTCATGAGACACCCTCAGCCACTCTCAAATTCCTGACCCCAAAATACTATGGATGATAAATGTTTATTGTTTTAAGCCTCAAAGTTTGGGGGTAATTTGTTACACAGCAGCAGACATCTAATGTATTGCCTAATACAATGAAAGTTGGGATAAAACGTAGGAGGACCCTGAGAACCAATACATATTACTTTAGACTATAGGAAGGATATGGATTTCTTTAAGTTTGTCCCATTCCTAAAAGGTCTATCCAATGATCTAGTGGCCTGGATGGGCCAGCAAAATAACAGGGGAATGTCCTGTAGATTTATTCCTCATCAAAATGACAGGTAGATATAAAGGCAAACCTGTTCAGACAGGCACTGTAGGTCTGATATGCAAGGAAAACTATTGGAGTTACACTCAGATGAAAAATGAAGGGAAGCAATAGTCCCGTGGAGAGTCTAGAGACTTAAGTGGTATTGCTGTGAACCTGACTGACTTCTTGCTTTCCCAGAAAATGGGAAATGAAATGAAAGCTGGGGGGTGAATTACTCCTAGGGAGATGTAGCAGATTTAGTGAGAGCATGATTAAGAGAGCACACCCTTGGGGCTTCCCTGGTGGCGCAGTGGTTGAGGGTCCGCCTGCCGACGCGGGGGATACAAGTTCGTGCCCCGGTCCGGGAGGATCCCACATGCCGCGGAGCGGCTGGGCCCGTGAGCCTTGGCCGCTGAGCCTGCGCGTCCGGAGCCTGTGCTCCGCGGCGGGAGGGGCCACGACAGTGAGAGGCCTGCGTACCGAGGGGGGAAAAAAAAAAAAAAAGATAGCACACTCTCACCCTAACTAAAACCATGAATTTGGCTAATTCACTCCTCCTGCCCCTCTAGGTAATATTCCAGCTGACCGCAATAGAGACAGCTCCATTTAGAGTATCCTTAGAAGAGAAAGAGCATAGATCTCATGCGTTGATTCTCATGGTGCGAAAGGGAGGGAGGAACACAAACAAAGGCAGATGGTCAACATTCCTTCTAAATTTAATCAGAATACCCTTTTCATGTGCTCTGGTGTGATTACCAATCATTCTCTCTCACTTTTCCTGCCAGAGATATGTGATCCAAACCTGGCCAGTCAGAATAAATATTTATGAGACAGGACTGATAGCTTCAAGGATGGGCATGTGGTTGAATCTGGGCCAATCAGTCTTTCCTGGAACTTCTTTGCCAGTGCTCGGAAAAAAAAAAAGCTCTTTTCTTAGCTGTGTTGCTAAACAGTAGAATATGTCTTGAGTTGACAGCAGCTGTCAGGGCAATCACTTGTAGAGAGCTTAACCAATAGATGGAGACTTGAAGACACCAGGTGAGATCCTAGATGATCCTAAAACTGCATTGCCTTTGGACTTTTCAGTGATATGAACAAATAAATCCATTTTTACACTAAGCTAGTTTGAGTTGAGTGTCTATCATTTGCAACCAGTAAGTACAAATCAATTCATTACTACAGGAAACAGAGGAGTTCACAAGATAGTCTCTTAGAGTCTTAGAGAAATATAAGATGGCATATTTCTTCTGGAAGAAAAAGAAAACCTGCAAAAAAAAAGGAAGATCAAAGAAAAGATGGTAAGACAGCTGAAAAGTTGAAAAGTGACCTGGCCGAGCGCAGAAAAGAAATGGAAGAGAAAGTCAAACTATTGCAAAGAAGAAAGTCACATAAAGAAAATACAAACAGCGAAAGGAAATTGAATGCAAACATTGTTAGAGGCATGGATAACAAGCCTGAGGGAATTATCACTTTAGAATCACAATATAGTTTAAAAAGACAAAGTGTTATTAATAAAATGAAAAATACGAAATGCAAACAAAAGGTAATCATATATATATGTATATAGATATACATGCATATGTATAAGATAGCTGTTTATTATATATATTAATATATATGGCTGGTGTTCCTGAATAATAATAATAGCTAATATTTATATAGTACTTACTAAATGTCAGGCATTTTCTAAGGCTTTTATTACCTCATTTAATCTTTATAAAAGCTGTATAAAGTAGGTCTCCAGTTCATGGGTGTTATGGACTGAACACCTGTGCCCCCCTCACCAAATTTACATGTTGAAAGCCTACCCCCACCTGCACCTAGTGTGGCTGTATTTGGAGATGAAGCCTGTAAGGGATTAATTCAGGTTAAATGAGGTCATGAGGCTGAGGCCCTTAATGGATTACTATCCATTAAGGAGAGACCCCAGAGAGCTCTCTCTCTCTCTCCACCATGTGAGCACACAGTGAGAAGACAGCCATCTGAAAGCCAGAAAGAAGATGCTGATGAGAACCCAACCTCGCTGGCACTCTGATCTCAGACTTGCAGTCTCCAGAACTGTGAATTTCTGTTGTCCAAGCCGCCTAGTCTATGGTTTTTGTTATGGCAGCCCAAACAGACTAACACAATAGGTGAGGACGACAAGGCCCAAAGAGGTTCAGTAACTTATCCAAGGTCACTTAGAAGGTAGGCAGCAGAGCTGAGATTTGACACCTGAAGTCTCAAATGTTCTCAACTGCTATGCTATACAGCCTCTCATATGTGATACAAAACAAATGGAGTCTTAAAATATTCAGAGATATAATTTAAAAAATTTTATTGAAATGTTAGCAGTAATAGTAAAAGACGGCATTTACTGTGTGTCAGGCTGTACAAAATAGCACACTGTGTCAGCAGAAAAACTGATAGAAAGTGATCTACATCAAAGTAACTAGTGACAAACTTTAAAAAAAGAATCTTGTGGCATCCAAGCAAATCATAATCACAAGAAAAAAAAAATCTAAGTGACCTTAAACTTCTCCATAACAACATTTAATGATAAACTACAGTTGAGCACTCATGTGAAAAATCCACATGAAAAATAATTTTGATTATTTTATGTTTATGTTTACCTTAATTTACACTTTTGGTCCAAACATATTCACACATTATATGAAACTATATTTTATGTTTAATTCTTTGTCTCACTACAGTCAATATAATACAACTTATATGAAAATCTCAACTATATAAATATAATGTGATTTGGCTTAAGTACAAAAAATAAATACATAATACTTTGTAAGTTACGTATGTCTCTTATTACTCATTTATACATCAAAACACATCAGTAGGAGCAAAAATAATTATATTCACTTGTCTGTGATAGTTCCCAACTTTTAGCCATATAAAAAAACTATAGTTTTACATATTTTTCAGTTTGGTATTATGAAGGTATATTTATCAGGGTAGGAAGATAAAGAGAATTTCATTTAACAGTTAGCATTTATAACAAATATTTAGGCACAGGGTAAGTGAGTTTTTGTTTTACTGTCGCCACAGACCTCACCAGACTGAATAACATAATAATAATAATCATGAGATGAAGAGAAAGAGTAGGATGCTAATTTCCTTATAATTTATAATAAAACATCAATAAACACTGTTTAAAGTTAAGGGAGTTTTTTTTCCCTTTTAAATGATTTTGTCTCTTCATGTTATCCATAATCTTCACTTTCAAATTTTAGGCATCTTTTAGATGTTAAAATGTTAACAAATTTTTTTGTTAAATGTTAACAAAAATGTTAAAAAATTAAAAAAAATTTTAAATGTTAAAATTTTATCTTATGTTAAATGTTAAAAAAATTTAACATTTTTTAAATGTTAAAAAATTTTATCTAAAGATCAATGTTTTGTTGTATTATATTTGGTTCTATTCTGCTAACATTTATAAAAATTAAACTTAAAACATTTAATACATATATATTATAGTATAGTAATTTCATTTTTGTGAAACTTGTCTCCCAACCTCCTTCTATCTATATGTGAATCTCTGGAGTTATGGTCCCTAAAATTCCCTGCTGCCTCTGTTAGAGGCTATTTCTTACTTAGCTCTTTGTACACTGTATGCTTGCTTTTTCTTTTCCCCACCAGCAGCTATCATTCTCCCCCAAAATAAATAAATAAAACGGCATGTGTATATACGTGTTTAGAGAAAACAAAGACAATCAGATTAGCTTTGCCTACCATGGCACGGTAATTACTTGGTGATTTGTTGAATTGGGGTCCGCTGGCTTGATGAGATCAGCCTATGTCACCTCATTTAGATTCTGCTTGAGGTGATGTGCAACATCCTTGCTGATTTGCATAGCACCATATGCTGCTCAGACTGAATCTTTGCACGGTATGAAATAATTCCTTTTGACAGGAAAACCACTATTACAGCAGGTAGGCCAAACTGGGGGAAAACTGTAATCAAATTAAGGAAGCAGTAATTATACAATTAGGTTTACCCCACCACCAAATGCCGGCACTTATCTGTTCAGGATATCTAGAGAGCACTTGGTTGGGAATGGCTTGAGGGCCACTTAGAACATTACTGCAGTGTGAATGTGAGACCTCCTGAAGGTTCTTACTCATAATCTGTTTAGTCCTTATTGGTGGCATTAAGTCCTGAGTTTTGCCGTATTTTGAAAAATGAACATTTCGGTCCATGCCTCAAAACCCGAAAGTATAGCCCCAGGATGAAGGATGCAACTACGAATTGGCTTTTCTGTTTAGCCTGTTGGCCTCATGCATTAGTTTATTAGTCACATGTTTAAATTTTAGTGACACAGGTTAATGTTTAATTATCTGGCAGAAAGATACAGTTGCACACTCTGGAATATAATGTTCAGATGATTCTTCCTACCTTCCGACCCTGCCCCCTCCTCCATCTCCCTTCTGTGCTGTCAACCAGCAAGCCAGTTCAGTCAGCTGCACAGCAAGGATGTGATTAGTTATCTCATAGACATCCTGCTCAAGTGGGCTGGCCCCAAGACACTAGTAATCCCTTTACATTCAGAAACCTCACCTTTTCCTTGATCAGCAGGAAGCACTTGACTCCTACATTCCCTAGAAAATTGCTGCTTTTCCCCCTTCCCCGATGTGTGCTCCTGAACAGACCTGAGACCCCCAAGCCAAGCTGAATGCCTGAGATGAAGATTCACTCTGTAGATGACAGGATTCCAGAGGTCAGAGTTCCATGGGACAGCTCCTCTGAGAGTAAGGGAAACTTCTGTTCTTTTTTTCTTTTTAATTTATTTTATTGAAGTATAGTTGGTTTACAGTATTGTGTAAATTTCTGCTGTACAGTTTTTTATATATATATATATATATATATTCTTTGTCATATTCTTTTCCAGTATGGTTTATCATGGGATATTGAATATAGTTCCCTGTGCTATACAGTAGGACCTTGTTGTTTATCCATCTTATATACAAAAGTTTGCACCTGCTTCTGTTCTTCAGGATTCTGAACAATTCTGAAGGAGGCCATGTTGGCAGGAATGCTTTTTAATGTCTCCTGAAGTTAGAAGGAAAAAAAATCAGAGTGTAATTGTGGAGTCTGATGGCTTTTTTATAACCTGCGTCTTTAGGAACAGTCAATTAAGGTTTACCTGCTAGAGTATTTTGCAAAACAAATCAATATCTCATTTATTCAAAATTAAGAACCCATAAGCTTCTAATACAAGGGTCAAAAAGCAGGGGAGATAGGGGCTTCCCTGGTGGCGCAGTGGTTGAGAGTCCGCCTGCCAAGGCAGGGGACACAGGTTCATGCCCTGGTCCGGGAAGATCCCACATGCCGCGAAGCGGCTAGGCCTGTGAGCTATGGCCGCTGAGCCTGCACGTCTGGAGCCTGTGCTCCGCAATGGGAGAGGCCACAACAGTGAGAGGCCTGCGTACCGCAAAAAAAAAAAAAAAAAAAAGCAGGGAAACAGTGTAGCCATGAATGCTTGGGGGACTAGGAAAAAAAAACCCATACATTTATGATTCTAAATATACCACAAGGTTCAGGGTGTTGTCACACTGCACTGCGTGGCATCAGCATAATCAGATTAGCTTACTTTTATTTTAAGAGTTGTAGCCCGTAGTTAGGTTTGATTTGCATTCTGTTTCTTCTAAATCACAGGCTCTAGTCCTGAAAGCAGGAGAGCAAAGAAGGAACTCACAGAGGCTGGAGAGAATAAGCAGGCTACTGGTCTTCTCTG
The DNA here is from genome assembly GCF_039906515.1 of Pseudorca crassidens. NCBI lineage: Eukaryota > Metazoa > Chordata > Mammalia > Artiodactyla > Delphinidae > Pseudorca > Pseudorca crassidens. Next base: position 91,092,278 of record NC_090296.1, on the reverse strand, counting down.
ACATGGAATAGAAAACAGAAAACATGACAAGAGTGGAAACTTTCCTTATTGACCTTCCCATTTGTGGATGTTCAGTGGGTTTCTCCACCAAGGAGTTCCCCACCAATGCTGGGAAAAAACAAAACAGAACAAAAAACCAACAATCCAGTTCCTCTTCCCCTCCCTATCCTGTAACTGTAAGAACAGCAACCCACTGGCATTCCACAAATGCTCAGGGCTGCCCATGCCACAGCCACATCCCTGACTGGCTCATCATATCAGTACCTTTAGATACAAGCTCTCAAACTTGCCTGGGCATTTGAATCACCTGGAGGGTTTTTTTAAAAACACTGATGCCTTGGTCCCAACCCCCCATGCCCGAAATTCTGATGTAGTTGGTATGGGGTGCAGGTTGGGCACTGGGATTCTTAAACCCCCTAGGTGATTTTGACGTGCAGCTAAGTTTGAGAACCACTGCCGTAAGTCAGCAGTTCTCAAAGCGTGGTCCTCAGACCAGCAGCATCGGGATCCCTTGGGAGCTTGTTAGAAAGGCAAACTCTCTGGCCTCACCTCCGTCAGACTGATGCAGAAACTGGGTGTGAGCCCAGCAACTTGTGTTTTAATAAGATCTGTAGGAGATTCTGATGCCTGCTAAAGTTTGAGAACAATTGTCTTAAGTAAAGAAATCCTTTAGACAAACTGTGTTGACACCATTTGTGCAGTAACATTAACATCTCCCAAATTGTCTTTTTCAAGAAGTAGCGAGATCGGATGGAAAAACTATGGGCTTTGGAGTCTGGCCAGACCTGGGTTTGTGTCTCAACTCCATCCTTTGTGAGCTGTGTGAGCTTAGACAAACATGCAGTTTAACCTCTCTGAGCTTTAGTCTACTCAACTCTGAAACAGTGGAAATTTTATCTAACCCATAATGTTGTGAAAATTAAACAGGCTAACAACATCTAGAACTGACTCATAGAATACTTTTATTCAGATCTGAGTTCCCTGCCCTTCCTCCCTTCCATTCCAAAGTTTAATGAGCAATAGGAAAAAGTGATGAAATCTCTCTGAGCTGGGAGTCTTCACTTTCTCACCAGTTCCTAAATATTCTTTCCTATCCTCTTCTGACTGCATCATTTATTTTCACCTGAACCAGCAACACAGCATGGGACTTCACCATCAGGCAAGTTTCATGAACTGGGCTCCAGCTATTAGGCCAATGAAGGAGAGTCTGCCTGTGGCCTCATTGGTTGATGAGGGACAAAAAGCATGGCCATCACTCAAACCCAGGCAGACCCTTCCACAGAGCCCCAAGGGCATAGATATTTATTCTCAGAAGCACTCTGAGTCCTTAGAAGTAGTTCCCTCTTTGACTCAGGCAAATTGCTTAGTTTATTCCAATAATTCCCCTGTTCTGACTGGTTTGTAGCATTCATATTTTAACAGAAGGGATTTAATTTCCCATTGTTGCCCAAGGAAAAGGCACCTAAGCACACTCCAGGACAACTGGGTCCATGCAGTGTAATCGCTGATAAGAGCAGTATCGACAATTAACATCTGAATAGGTCATTATTCTTTAACTCATAATGTCTTTAACTCCAGTTCATTCTCACAAGTCAGTGAGAGAGGCATAATTATTATTGCCATTTTACAGATGAAAAAACTGAAGCTCAGAGAGGGTAAGAGACTTGTCCAAGGTCATGCAAATAGCAAACAGGGGAGTCATCTTTCTAAACTACCCTCCACATTCTCTTAATTACTGTGCTGCTATAATAATGATAATAAATAATAAGAACAATATAAACACAAAGAGCACCTGAGAGATGCATAGACTTGGCGACTAGAAACAGGTGCCCAAATATTTATGTACAAACTGCTGGATCTAGAGTAACTGTTTCTAAGTCTCTCCTCTCCACCTACCGCTCGCTCGACTATCAGCCCCCTCCCCTCATTGATTCCAATATTTTTAGTCCCTAGAATAACAAGATCGATTTCATGGGAATACCTAATCATATTTTCCAATTTTTAAAATTTATTTATTTATTTATTTTTGCGGTAAGCAGGCCTCTCACTGTTGTGGCCTCTCCCGTTGCGGAGCACAGGCTCCGGACGCGCAGGTTCCGCGTCCATGGCTCACGGGCCCAGCTACTCCGCGGCACGTGGGATCTTCCCGGACCGGGGCACGAACCCGTGTCCCCTGCATCAGCAGGCGGACTCTCAACCACTGTGTCACCAGGGAAGCCCATATATTTTCCAATTTTAAAAGCACTTGCTTGAAAACAGAGAGGAACTGCACTGAAATTACCAGGTGCCCCAGAACCACTCTTGTTGAAGGAGCAGCAGTATTAGTAGTGTCCCCGGGAGAAGTGCAGTATCTCAGGGCTCACCCCACACCTACCCAATCAGAGCTCATTTGAACCAGACCCCCAGGTGATTTGTCCTCAGTCTGCAGCTCTGAACCAACTCCCAGGTGATGCCAAACCCTCTGGTCTGTGGACTCTGCTTCCGTGGCTGGGTCCTAACACACGTGTCTTTCCCACTTCTCATTCCAGCACTCTCCCAGCCTCCAGTCTCAGTGCTGTGGCCGGGTAGATGACACTGATTTCTATCCTATGACCTTACACCCACTCCCCACTTCTCCTGCCAACGCCTTGCACTTGAGCCCAGGGGGAGCGCAGGGGAGGTTCATTAAGTCCCTCCAGGCAGCAGCCCTGCAGAGAGTTACCTGGGGTTTACAGCTGCAAAAGGGGTGCACTGTTTCACAGTGGGAGTCCCTCAGCCCACCTGCACGTGGCGGTGGAAGAACTTACCTATGAAGCTGATCTCGGTGTCTCGCTGTACCCGTGGCTGGGATAAGCTCCAGCTCCGGTGGATCTCATGTCATTCAGGAGGATGGATGGTTCTAAAGCCACATCAGGTGGATATGGCATATTTTATGGAAGGTTTTGTAGAATGTTCTCACCACACACACACAAAAATGGTAATTATGTGAGGTGATGGATGTGTTAACTAACCTTAATGTGGTAATCATTTCACAATATATACGTGTATCAAATCATCACATTGTAAACCTTAAACTTACACAATGTTGTATGTCAATTATATCTGGTAAAGGTGGTAAATTTATTTACTGATTTAGGGATGGTCTGTATGTTCAACTTCTATCTACACAATGACTCATGGTCTTTTATTTTCCTTAGTTTTTACTTTCTTTCCAAAAGATGGTTTAACTTTTCATCATGTTATCTGAGAGATTTAGTCTCATAAAAGAAGTGGTTAAATTGATTATTAATATTTTTCTTTCACATATAAAATATAGATACATATATTTACACACACATTGTATACAGATACACACAGCAACACATACTTGCAGTTTCTCAACGTGTCCTTTCTTACCGTGGAACATTTAATCAATAAGATCATTTTTTTAAGATCACTTTTAATTTAAACAATTTATTCTCTTCTCAGTGCTATAGTTGTTGTCCTTAAATAGTAGATCTAAATATTACAGATTATTTTTACATGTATGAAAAAAATCATTTTGAAAAGTAGAAATGAAAGAAAAGAAAAAATTAAACATAGCATTGCTTTAAACACACTGGAATCTATGACTGTTATTAAAAGTTTTCACCTCATTAAGGGATGCTGAGTTACACTACAATTCAAACTGGAGTTTAAGTAAGATCATCGAATAGCTTCTTTTGCTTTAATAATTTCTTCCCTTCTTAATAGTACCATTTATGGTGAAATGCGGTATTCACATTGCTGAGAAATAAGTTGAAGGAAGGAACTTGTACAAGATGATTACAAATGATGCTTCCACTAAGGATGTCCATGCCTCTCAAGATTCCGGTTTACAGTTTAAGCACTTATAACCCAAAGGGAAAAAAGATGGGGATGCTCAGTCTCAGCTTCCAGACTGAAACAGGACTATTTTGTGGATGCCTTGAGGACCTCTACAAAAGCCTGTAACTGGAGCTCGAGAGTACGTACTACTCACCTCTTCCCACTGGGACTGAAATACAAACTCTGTAAGTGCAGAAGTAAGGTAGATGGAGCAGAATAAAGAAGATTATTCTGCATCACTCTTCCATTGTTTTCACCTTTCCTTTTGCTAAGTCGGCTGTCAGTAGCTAACTGATGTTTTATTTTAACTGTTTCTTCATTAAAAAAGAAAAATCCTAGCTATATAATGTGCCCATCTCAGGCTTCACCAGCCAATAAGCACGAATTGAGTTTTAATACACGAATCGTAATGGCTCCAAGCCCCTTTCATATTTAACGGCACACCCCAAGCCACTCTACCCCCAAGGTAATTGGTCTTGTTATGGCTCATCACTGCTGCTTTCTAAACTTCTACTCTGTTGCATGGACACTCTGCAACCCTGCCTTGTTTCTGGGGAGGGACCATTCTGATTCTAGAATACAGCTGCTGTCTCTGTTGCTATTGCCTGAATCCTGCAGGAATTGAAAATCAACTGTTCTCCATGTCAGGGAAGGTGGAACTCCTGACCGGGTGCCAGAGATCCTTATCACTGCTCCTGCAAAGTCAGAAGCTGAGGGTGGGGCTGGGAAAGTTGAGGGTGGAAGACAGGATTTCCTGCAGAACTTCAGCTGGAGCCTCAAAATATCACAGCAATTAGTGATCCAGCTCTTTCCTCCTCCCAGCCTGGTGGGTGTGAGCCTAGATCAGGAGCCCCCCAGGCTAGCCATTCCTCAGAGACACGGCTCTGAAGGTGGAAATCTGCCTGCATCCCTACAGCAGTGAGTATTGCCTTCACCTGTCTGAGGTTGAAGTGGGTGCCAGACGTGCTTACTTTTGAAGTCAAAGGTAGAAAATGACTTCATTTTCCGTTTGAAAGGGAGTAAGGTTCCCAGAGGAGATTACACGAGCAGCCCTCAAGGACTTAGGGATATACTCTTTCAAAGTATAAACACACACACACACACACACACACACACACACACACACACTGCTAGTGTAACTGGATATGACTAAATTGAGATGGGGGCAAATTCTTTGACAGGCTTCCCAAGGAGAAGTGGGACCTATCTGTTCTCTCCCCATCCGTCCCCGTGACTCTGGCTGGCCCATGTGTGACTAGCAGAATGAGTACCATGGAAGTGAATCTACGCTGGATCTGCCCCTGGCTTTTACGAGGGCTGGCAGCCTCTGCCTTGACCTCTTGGAACCTGGCCCCAGCGTATAAGAAATCTGACTACCTTGCTTGAGAAACTATGTGCAGAGGCCCTAAGACTCCACGGAAAGGGAAAGGGTCCAGCCGAGTCCAGCCTTCCAGCCATGCCGGCCAAGGCCCCAGGCATGCAGCCGAAGCCTCTGGCCCCTCCAGGGGAAGCCAGTCACCAGCTGAATGCCATGAAGTGACCCCAGTCAACTCGACACATGGCAGAGGAACTGACCAGTTCCTGACCTATATAAAAATGGTCATTGTTTATTTTTAGAAATTTATTTATTTATGGCTGCCTTGGGTCTTCCTTCCTGCGCGTGGGCTTTCTCTAGTTGCGGCGAGCGGGGGCTACTCTTCGTTGTGATGTACGGGCTTCTCACTGCGGTGGCTTCTCTTGTTGCAGAGCTCGGGCTCTAGGAGCGCAGGCTTCAGTAGTTGTGGCACACGGGCTCAGTAGTTGTGGCGCACGGGCTTAGCTGCTCCGCGGCATGTGGGATCTTCCTGGACCAGATCAAACCCGTGTCCCCTGCATTGGCAGACAGATTCTTAACCACTGTGCCACCAGGGAAGCCCCTGGTGATTGTTTTTAAGATGGGGAATGTTCTGTTATGCAGCAATAGATTCCTGGATCCCTGGATAAGGACAAATTCTATAGGAGCATCTGAGCTGTGTTCAGAACTCCATTACCTTTCAAGACCTTGGCCCTGTCCCTTGTCTGTCCCTCCTCACTAGACTCCTTTCCACTGGCTGCAGACCCTCTGGGACCCTCAGATACATAGACATAATGGGACCAACCAGGGTCATTAGAAGAGTTTCGCCTTTTCTTCTACTAGTTACAACTACTATATGCAAAGAGAGATCCTCAAAGAATTGGAGACCCATCCTCTGTCCGAGGTGGACATGAAACGAGAAAAAAAGTAAATATTTTCAAAATTTTTCTTCTTAGTATTTGAGAGGAAAGAAAATGTTCAAGGGTGTCAAGTGCATGAATAATTAGGGTGCTTGAATCCTTCCTTATTTTTACTTTGTAATCATTATGTTTTCTCTTCACCAAACCTCAGGTCCTGAGGCCTGCACTGCATTTCATGATATAAATCCAAATGTTCCCAATTATTATTCTCCGTTAGAGCGATTTTCTCCTCATTTTCTCTTTCACTAAAGAGAAAATGCTAAAATTAGCATTCGTAGCTGGAATCCGTAGCTCACTCAGTATGTTGCTCTAGCTCTGAGTCACGTGCCAAGAACACCTTTGCAATCTGGTTCCCAGGGTGTCGGCATTGATGTGCTATGCCAGGGCATCAGTGTGATGCTCAGAGATGCATAGTTCTTTCTATTCTAAGAGGCTACGTTTGACTGTTTATAGAGCAGCAAGACACAGCCTAATCTTTACCTGCTGACAAATGAATGGGGGGGAGGTGCTTCTAGATTCATGTCACTGACCTCAGGATCAGTGATCAGCTGGGTTTGGGTGCAGCTTAGAGCAGCAGTAACTTACTGGATCCCCAAATGGCCTTTTCATTAGATTTGGGCCTGAAGAGGCCTTTTCTTAGCTGGCTAGAAGCAAGGAGGGTTCAGGAATTTAACGTGTCAAAATTACCATGTCCCATTTATCAGGGGATCTTTATTTTCTGATCCTCTCACATCAAGTTTTGGAGTATTTGTGAAACGTGTAGAAAGAAATCCAGTCTGAGGGAGAACCGAATGGGCTAGTTAGGACTTGTTGTTTCAAGTTATAGAAAAACTAGGGTGACCATATGATTTATTATCCAAATGAGGACACTTTGAGAGCGAAAGGAGGCACTGCCAATAATTAGTCCAGGGCAACGGGTATAAACCTGGACTGTCCTGGGCAAACGGGTCACCTTCCCACCCTTAAAATACCCCAATCGAAGTTGTCTTGAGCAATCTGGCCCGCAAAACAAGAACTCCAGAGGTCAGGTGGGCTTTGAAGCTGTCCATCCAGTTTCTTCTAATGTGTCCACTCTGCCTTCTAGATGATAGCTTTATCCTAAGGCTGGTTCTTCTGTGGTCATAGGGCGGGCGCCAGGAGGAAATGGAGCTCCACGCTGCTGCTTTCACATCTGGCAACGGGGAGAGCACTTCTATCCCGGCCTTACAAGCAAGGATTTTGAGGTTCAGACACTTAGGTCACGTGCCCACTGCTGACAAATGACATGGCTCAGGAAATGGAATGCCTTGATTGGTTTTCATCAACAAGGGTCCACCATTTGGAACTGTGAGTGGGTCAGTTTCTCACAAATACTGGGGTCCTTTGGGGATGAGTGGCTTTTTTGTTTTTCATTAAAATCTGGGGGGTATGAAGAAAGGAGAGGGGAGGCATACTGGAATATAGCAGTAAATGTCAGCCCTATTGGAAACAAACCTAAAATTTAATAATTTTAGGCTGTGGGTAGTTAAGAGGGAGATTTCCCAGGTGTAAACCCAGGTTTTACCACTTACTACCTGTGTGATCTTGGACAAGTTGTTTTACTTAAATCTCATTTTCCCAACTTGGAAAATAAGCTAATAATAGTATCTGACTTCTATGGTTGTTATGGGGTTAAATAAGATAATATAACCAAAGTGCTTACGACCTTGTCTGGCACACAGTAAGTGCTTAATAAAGGTTAGCGTCTATTGTAAAGGTCATTTAAGTGACTTCAGAGGAATGTTCATGGGAATTTGTAAAGAAATCCTAAGGCATCAGCAATAGAGAAATCCGTTCAGTTGGCCGAGGAAGAAATAATAAAGGCAGCAATAGGAGCCAGAGGAAGTAGCAGAGTGAGGGCTGCATATGGGAGAGGGAAGCAGGACCACAAATAAGCAGAGGAATAAAGTCGGGTTTCAGAAAATTTTAACTGGTTCCCATCCAAGGTGAGTCTGTCATCCTTAAACATTACAATAGACTCTTATAAAAGCCTTTTACAATGATTCATGGTCAAGAAATTCTCCCTTATATTCAAGATAAATCCTTCCGGTTGTCACATAAGCCCGTTTTACGTCTTTACACAGGATAAAACTTGGGTAAAGATTTAACAGACATGGAGAGCTAAGATGAAGTTAAGAGATGTTGTAGAGAAAAGTGACAAGGCTTAGTGACATCCATTTTTTAGTGACAGGGAGAAAAGGATAGTGTCAGAAGCAGGCCTGTAATGGTGAGCATGAAAGATGAGGGAGACAATGGTATCTGTGACAAAGAGGGAACAGGGAGACGTTGGTCTGCTAGATAAGGAGTTGGATTTATAAATAAAAGATTGTGGTATTACCAAGGCTTTGATAGTAAAAACAAAATGGTGCCAGAATAGTAAAGAAGACATTTTTTTTTCCTTTCTGTCCCTTGCTAGATAAATAGGTAGTTAAAACAGAGAGGAGAAGGGAAAATGTTGTCAACAGTGAGAACTTTTAGCAATCTGTACACATCCTGGCAAGGTTTATAAATTAGGAATCATCAAAAATGGATATTGTCAAATCCTACTTTTTGGCATAGGGGGAGTGGAGGGGGGATTGGTGGCTTTTCATTTTTTTAATTTATTTTTTAAAAATTTTATTGAAGTACAGTTGATTTAAAATGGTATGTTAATTTCTGCTGGACAGCAAAATGACTCAGTTATACATATATATATACTTTTCCATATTATTTTCCATTATGGTTTATCACAGTATATATATTTTTAACATCTTTATTGGAGTAAAATTGCTTTAAAATTGTGTGTTAGTTTCTGCTATATAACAAAGTGAATCAGCTATAAGTATACATATACCACATATCTCCTCCCTCTTGTGTCTCCCTCCCACCCTCCCTATCCCACCCACCTAGGGGGTCACAAAGCACTGAGCTGATCTTCCTGTGCTATGTGGCTGCTTCCCCCTAGCTATCTATTTTACATTTGGTAGTGTATATATGTCCATGCCACTCTCTCACTTCATCCCAGCTTACCCTTCCCCCTCCCCGTGTCCTCAAGTCCATTCTCTATATCTGCGTATTTATTACTGTCCTGCCCCTAGGTACTTCACAACCATTTTTTTAAAATTCATATATATGTGTTAATATATGGTATTATTTTTCTCTTTCTGACTTTCTTCACTCTGTATGACAGACTCTAGGTCCATCCACCTCACTACAAATAACTCAATTTCATTTCTTTTTATGGCTAATATTCCATTGTATATATGTGCCACATCTTCTTTATACATTCTTCTGTCGATGGACACATAGGTTGCTTCCATGTCCTGGCTATTGTAAATAGTGCTGCAGTGAACATTGTGGCACATGACTCTTTTTGAATTATGGTTTTCTCCGGGTATATGACTAGTAGTGGCATTGTTGGGCGATACTGTAGTTTTTTAAGGAACCTCCATACTGTTCTCAATAGTGGCTCTATCAATTTACATTCCCAGCAACAGTGCAAGAGCATTCCCTTTTCTCCACACCCTCTCCAGCATTTATTGTTTGTAGACTTTTTGATGATGGCCATTCTGACCAGTATGTGGTGATATTTCATTGTAGTTTTGATTTGCATTTCTCTCATGATTTGTAATATTGAGCATTCTTTCATGTGTTTGTTGGCAATCTGTATATCTTCTTTGGAGAAATGTCTATTTAGGTCTTCTGCCCATTTTTGGATTGGATTGTTTGTTTTTTTGATGTTGAGCTGCATGAGCGGCTTGTATACTTTGGAGATAAATCCTTTGTCAGTTGCTTCGTTTGCAAATATTTTCTCTCATTCTGAGGGTTGTCTTTTCGTCTTCTTTATGGTTTCCTTTGTTGTGCAAAAGCTTTTAAGTTTCATTAGGTCCCATTTGTTTTTGTTTTTATTTCCCTTTCTCTAGGAGGTGGGTCAAAAAGGACCTTGCTGTGATTTATGTCATACAGTGTTCTGCCTATGTTTTCCTCTAAGAGTTTTACAGTTTCTGGCCTTACATTTAGGTCTTTAATCCATTTTGAGTTTATTTTTGTGTATGGTGTTAAGGAGTTTTCCATGTAGTTTTACATGTAGCTATCCTGTTTTCCCAGCACTACTTATTGAAGAGGTTGTCTTTTCCCCATTGTATATTCTTGCCTCCTTTATCAAAGATAAGGTGACCGTATGTGTGTGGGTTTATCTCTGAGATTTCTGTCCTGTTCCATTGATCTATATTTCTGTTTTTGTGCCAGTACCATACTGTCTTGACTACTGTAGCTTTGTAGTATAGTCTGAAGTCCAGGAGCCTGATTCCTCCAGTTCCATTTTTCTCTCTCAAGCTTGCTTTGGCTATTCGGGGTCTTTGGTATTTCCATACATATTGTGAAATTTTTTGTTCTAGTTCCGTGAAAAATGCCATTGGTGGTTTGATAGGGATTGCATTGAATCTGTACATTGCTTGGGGTAATATAGTCATTTTGACAATGTTGATTCTTCCAGTCCAAGAACGTGGTATTTCTCTCCATCTGTCTGTATCATCTTTAATATATTTCATCAGTGTCTTACAGTTTTCTGCATGCAGGTCTTTTGTCACCTTAGATAGGTTTATTCCTAGGTATTTTATCTTTTTGTTGTAGTGGTAAATGGGAGTGTTTCCTTCATTTCTCTTTCAGATTTTTCATCATTACTGTATAGGAATGCAAGAGATTTCTGTGCATTAATTTTGTATCCTGCTACTTTATCCAAATCATTGATTGGCTCTAGTAGTTTCCTGGAAGCATCTTTAGGATTCTCTATGCAGCATGTCATCTGCAAACACTGACAGTTTTACTTCTTCTTTTCCAATCTGGATTCCTTTTATTTTGTTTTCTTCTCTGATTGCTGTGGCTAAAACTCTCCAAAACTATGTTGAATAATAGTGGCAAGAGTAAGCAACCTTGTCTTGTTCCTGATCTTAGTGGAAATGGTTTCAATTTTTCACCATTGAGAATGATGTTGGCTGTGGGTTTGTCATCTATGACCTTTTTTATGTTGAGGTAAGTTCCCTCTATGCCTACTTTCTGGAGGGTATTTATCATAAATGGGTGTTGAAAGCTTTTTCTGCATCTATTGAGATTATCATATGGTTTTTATTGTTCATTTGGTTAATATGGTGTATCACATTGATTGATTTGCATATATTGAAGAATACTTGCATTCCTGGGATAAACCCCACTCGATCATGGTGTATGATCCTTTTAATGTGCTGTTGGATTCTGTTTGCTAGTATTCTCTTGAGGATTTTTGCATCTATGTTCATCAGTGATATTGGTCTGTAGTTTTCTTTCTCTGTGACATCTTTGTCTGGTTTTGGTATCAGGGTGATGGTGGCCTCGTAGAATGAGTTTGGGAGTTTTCCTCCCTCTGCTAGTGAAGGGGCTTCCTGGTGTGTGGAAACTTTTCCTCCTTCATGGCTCCCTCCCAGAGGTGCAGGTCCCATTCCTATTCGTTTGTCTCTTTTCTTTTGCTCTACCCAGGTACGTGGGGAGTTTCTTGCCTTTTGGGAGATCTGAGGTCTTCTGCCAGCGTTCAGTATGTGTTCTGTAGGAGTTGTTCCACATGCAGATGTATTTTTGACATATTTGTGGGGAGGAAGGTGATCTCCACGTCTTACTCCTCCGCCATATTGAAGGTCCTCTGGGGTTGGTGGCTTTTCTTTGCTTCTCAGTGACTTTGGTAAAAAAAGTGATACATTTTTGCACCAGTCAACAGTCAAGCGAGCCTCCTGCCTTATAAATACGGTCTGAATTGTTCACGCATGTGCAGTCATTTTAGATTTTGTTTCCCTATAGATTTTCTGGGATATGAGTCTTTCTTATGAATGGTTTCAGTGAAAGATAAACTAGGTTATCCGAATTTTGGTTATTAATATAATTGCATTAAATGTAATTTCTCAAAAAATTAAATACATTTTCATTACAAGAAATTATCTGAGGTTTTTTTAAGTACTTAATTTAACTTGCTATACACATAGCATCTGGTCATGATTTTACATCAAAAATAATAAAGAATAAGGACTTGCCTCTGAAGTGTGTACTTTGATTTGTAAATAGAACTATCTAGTCATGTAATTGGTAGAAAATTGAAATCCCAAAGAGGATTGTGTTCCACGAAAAGGAGAGACTATGAAAAGAATTTTTTTTCTTCCTTTTTGGTTCTCCCAACATGCTTTGCTTGTGTCACAAACTATGGATTTTTCATATATAGTACTTACCTTATCTCCATTATCAAACTCTCCATTATCAAAAAAACATACTTTTTTACAAACAGTAGTTGCTCAAAAAATGATTGCAAATGAATGAATCTGTCATACTTCAGAAAATCAATTCATAGTCCTGAATATTTTAATGAGAAGCATTGCAATATTATGTGTATTGATGCAAACTTATGGACACAGTAAAGTTGCATTTTATATTTTAAAATAGATCTGGTCCTAATTTATACATTTAAGAATTTAATTCTTACTTAACCACTTGACCTACTACTGTCCACTATTCTCAATTATTTAACAACTTAAACTAACACTTAATAAGTATGTATATAGAAGCACCCTAACATAATGCAGGTGTCTTCCTAAGTGCCAATTATATGCCTCAACATTCCCTTCAATTTGAATGTGTTAGTAAGAATCTAATTACACTGGTTAATAGCTGATGGAATTATGGAAGGTTTCTCTCCTACATACTTATTAGACCTCAATAAGTGTTCCTTTACAATCTGTCGCTATTCAATTACCAAGTAATAACTGTCTTAATGAATCTAATTGAAATGCTTATTTCAGACTCCTGTCACACACAAAGAAGGAGGCTTCACTTGGAGTGCTTCCCCTGGATGGAACCTGACTTGTTTATCCAGAAAGAAGTGACTTCACTGGGAAGAGGGTCAAGGGGCAAAAGCTTTTGCAGTTTCAAGGGCATTCATTTCTCCATCATTCAAGTATCATAAAACTTAAGCCCCTCCCCCAAACCTTGCTACTCAAGCCCATGCCTACATGAATCTTCACTCAGTCTTCAGCTTGCATTTTCCCCTTACAGTGAGAAATGTTGGTTTAGCTTTCCTCAACGAAGACTGAATAATAATAAAAATGTAAATACCAATAGCTAATATGCATAGAGTACTTCCTAGTGCCAGAGCTGCCTAAACACTTTACATATAGAAACTCATTTAATCTCCACAAACTCCCTAAGAGGGATATATACTGTTATTGTACCCATTTGACAAATGAGGAGACAGAGGATAATTTATTTTTTGGAGAAGGACAAATTTGCACAGCTTACAGGCTAATAAATGGCAGAGATTGTGAAGCAACCCCAGGTCAACTGGTTCCACTGCATAAACTCACAAAAGCAAGACGTGAAATGAATGTTAGAGCTTAGTTGATGCAACCTCTTGTTACTCAGGAAATTGAGGGTTCAGCCTTACACAGCAGAGAAGGGTCTAGTTCCTGACCTCCAATCTTGTGCACTCTGACCTAAACTATGCTGCATTGTTTAAAAACAACAAAATAGTTACGAAACCAAAACAACAACAAAACCCCTTGAGTTAGATGTTCTATTTAACACTCCTTCCTGCCTCCCTTTCTGTAATTGTTGTTTGGATCAGCAACTGGGTTTTCAAACTCATTTATCTCAAGGTGATGATAGAATTTGTTTGGAAGAATGTATAAGAGGACAGCCCAAAACATACCACAGTGTTTATTTTTCTTAAGGAAGAAATTTAAATTGTATTAGTCCAAACAGGGATGTGAGGTTGATTCAGGGAATTGCAGATCACTGATAGTTTACAATTTCTATGCAGATTATGTGAGACTGTGCCATTGAAAACCACCCTTGGAGAACTGGCTTGGCCACAGAGCTGCAGACACACGTGTGCTAAGCCCAGAGACTCACTGAAAGTCAAGTTAACCTCAGCAGGATGTGGTCCTTCTCAGTTTGTGTCCTCATAGTCATGGTGATGGGCAGTTATCACATCAGCGTTCAGCTCTGGGACATACGCTGCATGGATTTTCTTCTCCAAAAATGATAGTGTGTTCAGGAGACACCACAGTGATTGCAAGGATTTCTGCTAGGAAAATGTCTCTATGGAATTTACAAGGATTTTAGACACACACACACACACACATACACACACACACACAAGAAAACCTATCTGACAAGAATAACAACACTTTATATAAATTAGCTAGGTTTGCTGAAGCAGCGCCTTATATATAGGTGCAGGTTTTCTTCTTTTCCCGTGGTCCATCTCAGTGGTGATTTGTGTCATTGCTCCAGTTATAAATGGCCAGAAATGGGAGTGCTCAGGCCTGTTCCTGACCCACGTTGTCATCTGTGCAGCATTCTTCTCATTTTAGTCTCTGATATTTTCCTCCAGTCATCTATGCTTGTCCATGCTGATTCTAGGGGCTTGCTTTAAGACTCCTTTTGCATTCACTCAGGAACAGTTTGTAAGGAGCAAAGCGTCCTCATATCTACCCAGTGAACATGGCAGCAAAATTACGGAGACTTTGGGCTTCCCTGGTGGCACAGTGGTTGGGAGTCCGCCTGCCGATGCAGGGGACACGGGTTCGTGCCCCGGTCCGGGAAGATCCCACATGCCGCGGAGCGGCTGGGCCCGTGAGCCATGGCCGCTGAGCCTGCGCGTCCGGAGCCTGTGCTCCGCAACAGGAGAGGCTGCAACAGTGAGAGGCCCGCGTACCAAAAAAAAAAAAAAATTACAGAGACTTCTAACAGAACAATAACTTCTTTTCTGTGGAAAGAAAGCAACACTACAGGAACACTGTGGAACCCCACTTAAATTGGGAAATTTAAGCTCAGTGCATTCCCACCAGTTTCTCTAGGTGTTTCCATACTGCTCAGCAGTAGACACTCACTAAATGTCCATTGAATGAATGAATGCATGTTTGCAAAAGGGTACCTGGGTTAGAGAACTATCATAATTATTACAATGTGTGCACTCTAATTGCCATTATTTGTTTATTTATTTATTTATTTTTGCCTGCATTGGTTCTTTGTTGCTGCATGCGGGCTTTCTCTGGTTGTGGTGTGTGGGCTTCTCATTGCAGTGGCTTCTCTTGTTGCAGAGCACAGGCTCTAGGCACGTGGGCCTCAGTAGTTGTGGCATGCGGGCTCAGTAGTTGTGGCACACGGGCTTAGCTGCTCCGCAGCATGTGAGATCTTCCTGGAGCAGGGATTGAACCCACGTCCCCTGCATTGGCAAGTGGATTCTTAATCACTGCGCCACCAGGGAAGTCCTCTAATTGCCATTTTAATTTTTATTCCTGGCCCTAAGTAAGCCTTGAATCCAATGGTGGGAAGTGGGGGAGGGGGGAAAATACTTCGTTCCTATTTGAATCTCCAACAGCTGGAAGACTGTATATGGTCCGTAATAGGCCCTCAATGAATTCTTATTTGAATGAATGAATAACTAGATTACTGAATGAACAGTATTGGCTTCTAAGTATGACTTAGGGAAATGATAGGAGATAATGAGGACCCATCACTGAAGCCATGTTGGGAAGGGCCTGGTATACAAATAAGGAAGTTGGGATTTATTACTTATTCTTTTTGTTATAGGAAATGACTGAAGCTTTTTAAGCAATCAGGGAGTAATTTAGTAACCAAAAGCTGTTTTAGAAAATCACGCTGATGGTCACATAGAAGATCAGTTGGGGGGTGAAAAGACAGACATGCACCTAAGCTTTTGTTGCTTTCAAAAAGTGATAATGAAAACTTTAATGACCAAAGGGCTTTTCAGACCAGACATAGATGTGGCTGCCTTAACTCTTTTTTGTATTAACTTTACCGACCTTACACAGTCTAAGAGTGCTGTATAGTTTTAGAAGACAAGTCCCTATGAAATTAGTGTAAACACATTTAATGTATTCAATTATCTATCATTTCAGTAAATATAAAGTAACAAGGAACTTCTAGATCCTTAATGGCCACCAAGAGTATCCTGAGACTAAGAGTAAGAAATGTGGGCTTCCTGGGTGGCGCAGTGGTTGAGAGTCTGCCTGCTGATGCAGGGGACACGGGTTCGTGCCCCGGTCCGGGAAGATCCCATATGCTGCGGAGCGGCTGGGTCCGTGAGCCATGGCCGCTGAGCCTGCGCGTCCGGAGCCTGTGCTCCGCAACGGGAGAGGCCACAACAGTGAGAGGCCCGCGTACCGCAAAAAAAAAAACAAAAACAAAAACAAACAAACAAAAAAAGAATAAGAAATGCTCCCCTTCTGAGTTTTTAACATCACTTTGGGAAAGAGAGTTCTTTGATTCCTACGGTCCTTTAAAGTGTTGGACATCCAATTGCTTGATTTTGTAGCCACTCTAAGATTCGAAGGGTTGGACTTACAGAAGCAGATTGTTTTGTTTCTTTCTGCCGTCTGTGTTGTGGGCCCCTGATGGTCACAACTTAACATACAGTTTCAGTCAACCACTTGGGATTTTCTCCATCAGAGTTAGCTGAAATGTGTTGGCCTATAGCTGAGGCTACTTCAGGTCCATCAACCTGTGCTTTTTGCACCTCTAAAACCTACAAACACCTCTTTGTTACATAGCATCATAAATATTGATTGCTCACTATGACAATATATGGCTGTGAAATTTTTACAGCTCCTTCCATCAAGCAGTGGAGGTCTTTTCTCCCCTCCCTGCTGGATCTGGGCTGGCCCTTTGACTTGCTCTGACCAAAGGATGTGACAGACATGATTCTGTGTGATTTCCACGCCTCTGCTTGAAGCGGCCTTGGAGCTTCCACTCTCACATTCTTGGGACTCTACACCTTGAAGCTAGCCTAAGATAGCCTCTTTGAGGGAGAGACAGGGAGAAAGACAGACAGAGATTCTGTTACAGTAGAGGTCCAGTCATCCCAGACGTCCCAGCTGAGGCCCAAGGTATGTGAGGCCATCAAAGACCAGCCAGCCTCACGGACAGCTCTACCAGCTGATGGATTGCAGGTGCATGAGAAACCCCAGCCAACACCATGTGGAGCAGAGGTGAGCTGTCCCAACTGAGCCCTCCCCAAATTGCCAACCTATAGAATTGTGGAAAATAATCGTTGTTGTCAGCCATTAAATTTGGGATGTTGTGGTAGACAGAATTTTAAAGAGGGCCCCCCTGCCCCGCCAAGATTCTCATTCCCTTCTTATTTAATCAAATACTAATATAGGTACTGCTGTGAAGGGATTTTTCAAATATAATTAAAGTCCCAAGTAGTTGACCTTGTGATAGGGTCCTGATGCAATCATTTAAAGTGCTGAAGCGAGCACTTTAAAAGCAGCGAGTTTTCTTTAGTTTTTCTTAAAGGTTTTCTTTCTTTCCTGACAAGGAATTACTGACAGCATTTCGAAGAGTGGCTCCAGCCAGCAAGGGAGCTGGGGCCTCAGTTGTATAATCAAAACTGAATTCTGCCAACGGTCTGAAAGAGTTGGAAGCAGATTCTTTCTTAGAGCCTCCAGGTAAGAGCCCAACTCAGCCGAGAACTTCTTACAGCCTTGTGAGACCCTGAGCAGAGAACCCAGTCCAGCATACCCACAACACTGACCTATAGAATCATGTGCTAATAAGCATCTAGTTTGTGCTAATTTGTTCTGCAGCAATAGAAAATTAATACAAGTAATTTATTTCAGATGATGAATACGCATACTAACATTTTCATGACACACAAGAAAGACATAACATAGAGCAGTGAATTTTAATTCTGGCTGAACATCAAAATCTTGTGGAGAGCACTTTGAACATACCAATGCCTGGGCCCACCCCAGAGATGCTGACTTAATTGATTTAATTGTTCTGGAATGTGGCCCAAGCATTGGTAAATTTGAAAAGCTCCCCAGGTGATTCTAATATGCAGCCAAAATTGAAAACCACTGATAGAAAACAAATTCTGTATGGGCAAATAGATAGATGAGAGAGATTTCCAGCTCATCACCCCTCCACTGTGAGATAACTACCTTCAGCCTGTTGGTGACTCTATCAGTTAGGGTGCTTTCAACTGGAAGAAACAATATCCCATCAGCCATGGGACAACAAGAATATTAATCTCTCCCTTCATAGGAAATTCAGGTATGAGGGGCTTCAAAGTTGGTGAGTTCAGAAGCTCTATATAACCATCTTTCCTCTGCCTCCTTCAGCATGTGGGCTTTTCTCCCAGTTTACTTCACGGTACCAAGAAGGTACCTGCTGATTCATGCACCATATATCACTTGCCACCATCCAAAGGAGGGGAGCTTCTCGTCATGTATTCCCTTCTATTAGGGAAGGAAAACTTTCTCAAAGCCTTCCCAGACTTCTGCTGGCCAGAAATGGGTTACATTTCCATGTCCTCACTGTCAAAGAGACTGGAAAAGAAGTACTTGGCATGTTAAGCCTCTGTAGTGGGAGGTGGGCTCTCCTAGCAAGTTCGCAGCAGGAGAAGAAGGGTGGAAGGTTACTGGGTAGACTACCAACCACCTTGATTCTTTCATGCACACCCTTATGCTCATATAAAGATACATGTTTATGTATCTCTATATACATGTACACACATGAATAGAATTACATCATAGATCGTCTTTACTGTGGTCATTCTCCCTCTCACATTCTAGTATTGTTATTATAATAGTTTTAACTTATTCTGTTTTAATCCAATAACAAATGTTCACACCTGGTGTTTATCCTTTAGTAATGTTCTCAATGCATACATAAATCATCAAAAATGCATATACTAGGACTTCCCTGGTGGCGCAGTGGTTAATAGTCCACCTGCCAGTGCAGAGGACACAGGTTCGATCCCTGGTCCCGGAAGATTCCACATGCTGCGGAGCAACTAAGCCCACGTGCCACAGCTACCAAACGTGCACTCTAGAGCCTATGCACCACAACTACTGAGCCTGTGCTCTAGAGCCCACGAGCCGCAACTACTGAAGCCTGCGTGCCACAACTACTGAAGCCTGTGAGCCTAGAGCCCGTGCTCCACAACAAGAGAAGCCACCGCAATGGGAAGCCCGCGCACCGCAACGAAGAGTAGCCCCTGCTCACTGCAACTAGAGAAGGCCTGCGCACAGCAACGAAGACCCAACACAGCCAAAAATAAATAAATAAAAAATAAAGTAAATTTTAAGAAAATGCATATACTTATGTGGTGGAGAGGGGGTGTCATGGTTTATTTACCAAAAGAGGATCATATTGTATATTACAGCAGTTCTTTCAAGCCAAATACATGCAAAACACAGGTATTTTTCTTACTAATCTCTAAATATTATCTATTACTGCCCAACTTTTCTCAGTTTTCCCTCTCATTCATCTCTCCTTTCCACTCCTTCAACTTTTATCAGAGTCCAATTAAAACAGTACAAAGTAGCTTACCTCATACTTTGTTGTTTGGGATGTGAGGGCAACATAGTTATGAAGCAAAATATTTTCTAACTACTCCTCTATCTTTCAACTAGTCGCTTGCACTTAGAAAAGTTTTCTGGATATTTGCAAACGAATCAATGGACAAAGGATTAATCTCCAAAATATATAAACAGTTCATGCAGCTCAATATCAAAAAAACCAAAAAACCCAATCAAAAAATGGGCAGAAGACCTAAATAGGCATTTCTCCAAAGAACACATACAGATGGCCAAGAAGCACATGAAAAGCTGCTCAACATCACTAATTATTAGAGAAATGCAAATCAAAATTACAATGAGGTATCACCTCACACTGGTTAGAACAGGCATCATCAGAAAATGCTGGAGAGGGTGTGGAGAAAAGGGAACCCTCTTGCACTGTTGGTGGGAATGTAAACTGATACAGCCACTATAGAGAACAGTATGGAGGTTCCTTAAAAAACTAAAAATAGAATTATCATATTTGGTAATTGACCCAGCAATCCCACTACTGGCCATATATCCAGAGAAAACCATAATTCAAAAAGACACATGCACCCCAATGTTCATTGCAGCACTATTTACAATAGCCAGGTCATGGAAGCAACCTAAATGCCCATCAACAGATGAATGGATAAAGAAGTTGTGTATATATGTGGTACATATATACAATGGAATATTACTCAGCCATAAAAAGGAATGAAATTGGGTCATTTGCAGAGACGTGGATGGACCTAGAGACTGTCATACAGAGTGAAGTAAGTCAGAAAGAGAAAAACAAATAATGTGTATTAATACATATATGTGGAGTCTAGAAAAATGGTACAGATGAACCAGTTTGCAAGGCAGAAATAGAGACACAGATGTAGAGAACAAATGTATGGACACCAAGGGGGGAAAATGGCAGGGTGTTGGTGGGATGAATTGGGAGATTGGGATTGACATGTATACACTGATGTGTATAAAATGGATAAGAACTAATAAGAACCTGCTGTATAGCACAGGGAACTCCACTGTACAGTAGAAATTAACACAGCATTGTAAAACAACTATACCCCAATTAAAAGTATATATATTTAAAAAAAGAAAGAAAAGTTTTCTGGGTCTCCCGATATTCCCATGTAGCTTTTAAGATCCTTTATTCTCTTTCTACTTTCCCAATGAAAGCCAGTAATTAATTTTGTCCCTCCTAAGCTGCTGGAAGATGCATTCTCTCCTAGGGGAATGTAAGACCTTGGGATGATGTTTTGCATTTCCAAAGATGCCATATTTCCCCATGACTTTTGCTACCCAAATGGTAGAAGTTCCCTAATGCAGGACAGAGAGGAATTCATTCTTTCCAGACTCTCTTCTTTTCCCATGTCTATTGCAACATGGAAAGGAGTTTCTTCACAAAGCTCTAAAATACAACCATTCTGCCAAAGAGTTTTGTTTTGCTTTGTTATGTTGTTGGTTGTTTTTAGTAGGTATGGCCTTTTCTGTTATCTTTTTTAAATTATTATTAATTAATTTATTTATTTTTGCTGTGTTGGGTCTTCGTTTCTGTGCGAGGGCTTTCTCTAGTTGCGGCGAGCGGGGGTCACTCTTCATCGTGGTGCACGGGCCTCTCACTGTCGCGGCCTCTCTTGTTGTGGAGCACAGGCTCCAGACGCGCAGGCTCAGTAGTTGTGGCTCACGGGCCTAGTTGCTCTGTAGCATGTGGGATCCTCCCAGACCAGGGCTCAAACCCGTGTCCCCTGCATTAGCAGGCAGATTCTCAACCACAGCGCCACCAGGGAAAGTTATCTTTTAATTAGATGTGAACAAAACCAAAGCGTTGTTAAACAAATTTATATACATAGTAAACCTGAGTCCTTTCTGTCTAAACAACTCCCTAAATATACTGATATCTGAGTAAAGGAGAGAAGAAAAGAAGCAAAAGATCTGATCATCGGAAAAGACACAAAACCATTCAAAAAAGATTACAACAGAATTGTGACTCCTGGTCACCTTCAATTCAGGCACAGGGCAACAACTTTGTCAGACCAGGGCCTGATCAGAGTCTAATAAAATGTGAATAACGCCTAGAGCAGCCAGGGTTTCAAAACGTTGTAACCAATGTGTTTTCAGTGTGCCCAGGCCACCCATTTTAGATTTAGAAATTAAAATGATTCAATTGAGGTGATTTCATATGTAAAGATGAGGAAAGTACTCTTCCTTTACAAATAGCTCTTCATCCCCTGGCATTAGGTGACCAATCTAAAACCAAAAGACGCAAGTCCAGTTATATGATTAATTTACATTTTTTCAACAATGGGGGTAATTTTCTCTTTAGTGGTTTCATTCTCCCTTTTGCATTGTAAGCTTATTATCAGAGAAAAAGAACTTCCCACTGAATTGTCTTGGCTATCAATACTCTATATAAGTTAGAACAGCAGAAATGCCAATAAAAAATATGACATACAGCTAAGACCTTAAATGCCATGTTAGAGATTGAATTCCATTTTAGTCTGGCTACACTGGTTAAGATTAACCAAAAAACTTCTTTAATCCCTTTAAGGTGGTCCATGCTACAATAGAGAGGAGGGGACAAAGTCACTTCTTCAAAGGGAGAACTTGTTCAATTCAGAAAATTCACTTTAAAAAAAGGGAGGGGGTCAGTGGGAGGGGCGAGGGGAGGAACAACAGGGAATTTTGGAAAGGGGTGTGGCTTTTCTGACAGCCTTAATTGGCATGCTGTCACAGAGGAGAGGATTTTGCTCTACTAATTATTTTGTGTTTTCACGAGTTGTCATTGCTGTAACAATCTCATTGTCCCCAGAGCTACCTGTTCTCTATTCACGCGCTTCCTAGCTTTCTGTTATTCTGGAATCCAGGGAAGAGAAGACAAAGGAGAAAATGGGACTTTACAGGTTTCTGTGTCTGTGCCCTTTGAGAATAAGACCAAGGCTGACGCAGCTTCTCCATTCTGAGGTCCTGCTCTGGACTTAGCATCTACTCATGCCCTGCTCAGCTGCTGCCCAGGCCGCTCTGCCTGAGTCTTAGTTCTTTCCTCGGAAACCTCTTTTCTGCCTTTTGGGATTTTCACAATTTTCATATTTCACCACGTCAGTCCTAGGATCTCCAGCTGAAAATGAAATACACTGTTTAAACACCTTGGAAACCAAAGGACACCAAGGTCAATAACCACTGGGACATCTCTCTCCCAGCTAAATCAAACCTTCCCGGAGTTTGTTTCCAGTGGTGGACCGATGTCACCTTTTCTTGAGACTAGAAAACTAATCAAAGTCAGGGGCTGTCTCCAGGAGGTTTTTTTTCTCCTTTTTTAAAACAAATTTAGAAGAATCTAAATTAAAGACATTTCTCCAAAATATATGTTTGAATGGGGCACATTTCAAAATGTTAGTTTTAATGGTTACAGCCAGTTTTTAGGATTTTGTGTGTTTCTTTCCAGACTCCCTTCTACATGTATACTTACATTTAAAATAATTTGAATTCCATTGTTTTCTTCAGTTAAATTTTTTACCATTTTCATTAAATAAATTTATGGTAAATATTTATGTAAATTATGCCAGCTTCAAGAGTTCAACTGTTTCTACCTCTCTGGAGATGGGTTGCATAGGTGATTGGAAATAATAGCTTAATAAGTCCCAGAATTCAGATGGGCTTATTCAGGGGGCAGCCTTCACTTGGTCAGTCTGAGAGGCTGTCATCAAGTCAGGTTGAATCTTAAGGTTTGACTTCAATTTTATGAGTTGCTGTAGGTATGTAACTGACCAACAAACAATCCAGATTGCTTAGATCAGCTAATGGTCCTGTCTCTCAACCTGAGATGTCCTTGAATTTTGAAGCCTAACTCAAATTCCAAATGCACACTAACGCCTGAGGCTTTCAAGTTTGCAAAAGTACCCCGTTTCCATTTCCTTCTTACACTTTCTAAAGCTCTCCCAAACCTACGGCATGCTCCATTCAGAATGTTAAAGAATTCTCTAATCCTCTTATTTGGGAACCTGATTTGCAAATGCTAAGTGGTATATGCTTCTGCTATGTTTAGCAGCATTAACGTTTGCAATTGTCTGGTCAGTCTCTGCCACTTGACTTAGAATAAAACCCTGAGGCAGTGATCACATTTGCTCCTTCAACAGACATTTTCTATGTTCTTATTCCAAACCTCACAGAAGGCTAGGCAGCTCAGATCATCAGAAAACATCTTCCGTGAAGATAAAGTGTGATTCCTATAGGTCTCCCAACCATAGGGAAAAGTGGAAAAATTATAACCGTGTTTAACTCCCCATATACAACCCCAGCTCAACATGAAGAAATTCCAAAATAAGAAATAAAGTGAATTCGCCCCCAAAGACTCTGACAGGCCACAGATGTAGATCTGGCAGAATGCCCAGAAACTTAGATGGGTACAATTTGGACACATCAGGTTAGTTTCTTTTAACATCTCTAAATTCATCCTCTCTGGTTGCTTTCAGCCTACAGTACTGCATCAGCTCCATCCAGGGATTTTTTGTTTTTCCGAATAATTGATTTGGCATGTTCTTTATGATAGCCAAGCATGTGACGGATTCACTAAATGTTTCATTTTTCACTTGGTATTTGGCACATACCCCTGGATACTGTAATTATTCTACCCTTTTTGTCTCTCCTCGTTATACGTGAAACACTGGAGAGAGGCCATCCTTTCTGATTGAACACTGATATTCTCTTTCAGCCCTTTCATGGAGAGGGTTGGTTTCTGCACAGGGCCTGAGTGTGAGAATATGTGAATTAGCCCTGATTTGTGAATTGGCTGTCATCTATATTTCCATAGCTGTCACAGCCCCGCTGATCTCAATTTCTGCACCTGGAAAATGGGAATGACAAATGTTATTCCTTTCCAACAAAAAGCATGTTGAGAATTAACTCACAGAGCTCAAAAGCACCAGGAAAATGTAAGAGGAAACCGTTCACCAAAGCCAAGTGCTGACCCTCTCTCAGGTCCCAATGGATGTGCCCATCATTGTTTCTAAACAAGAAAGAAAAAAACCCAAAGACCCTCAGACTAGAACTGTGATTGATCGGTTGATCAACTGTGAGCTCAGTGTTTATGAGACACAAGGGTAGATATACAAAATGTACAAGGCAGATCAAGTGTCCCTTGGAGTTGTTACATTCAGAGCAGCAGTTTGACCTCTGACGGTTGTGGCAGCAGCAGTGGTGGCTTTCCAGATCAGTGCTGTCCAATATAGTACTTCAGTGGCATTGGCTACTGAAGTACATTGGCTACATTCTAACTGCTCAGAAGCCATATATGCTAGTGGCTACCATATTGGACAGCACAGAGTCTCCACCAGCATAGAAACTTCCACTGGACAGGGCTGTCTGACACTGACAAATCTTCCCTCTCACAACTTCTCCAACTGGCCCTAAGTCAATCTTTACAGTAGCTTCAGGTGAGTCCATCTCACACAAATGAACAACAGTCTGAATTAACAGTGCATATGAAACAAATGCCATATTTTCATGCTTTCCTTCACCCGAACCCAGCACAAGAGGCTAAGATAAGCCAAAGTGTATGCTACACAGAGATTTATCAACCAATAATCAATACCTAATTCTAAAAAGAATTATATCACGGGACAGGGTCTAGAAATAGTCTATTTTCCTTAATATGTGAGTCCCAGTTGATTCATGGTCTGAATATCCAGGGTTTGACTGCCCTCCCCCAACCTCTCACCCCCCGATTCCTCTGTGAATTAAAGATTGATTTTATTATCCGTCCATTTCCTCCTTGTTTATGGTATCACATCTATTTGATAAAGAAGGCAACGTTAGCAGAGATTTAAGTGTTTTGCATGCTATATATGCAAAAAGGGTAAACATCAAATATAGACACAAGCTAAATGGCTTAAAATGCATTGTTTTCATGCCTTATCTTATTGCCAATCTCATATATACCTCACATCTAACAGGGAACAGGGCTCACACATCCATAAAAAGCTTACAGACCAAGCTATTGAAAGAGTAACATTTAAGCATAGCATTCATAAAATAGCTAATGGTGCTATAGAGTTGACAGATACCATAGAAGTGTCAGAGAAATGGATGTTGAACCATCTCCTTTCAAAAATGAGAAAACTGAAATCAAGAGAGGGAACCCTCTTACACTGTTGGTGGGAATGTAAATTGATACAGCCACTGTGGAGAACAGTATGGAGGTTCCTTAAAAAACTAAAAATAAAGGTACCATATGATCCTGCAATCCCACTACTGGACATATATCTAGAGAAAAACATGGTCCAAAAGGATACATGCACCCCAATGTTCATAAAAGCCAAGACATGGAAGCAACCTAAATGTTCATCAACAGAGGAATTAGTAAAGAAGATGTGGTACATATATACAATGGAATATTACTCAGCCGTTAAAAAGAATGAAATAATGCCATTTGTGGCAACATGGATGGACCTAGAGATCATCATACTGAATGAAGTAAGTCAGAAAGAGAAAGAGAAATATCACATGATATTCTAAAAAGAAATGATACAAATGAACTTATTTACAAAACAGAAACAGATTCACAGACTTAGAGAATGAACTTTTGGTTACAGTGGGGAGAGAAGGGTTGGGGGGGAGGAATAGTTAAGCAGTTTGGGATTGATGTACCCAATTGATGTACACATTGCTATATTTTAAATGGATAAACAACAAGGACCTACTGTATAGTACAGGGAACTCTGCTCAGTATTATGTAACAACTTAAATGGGACAAGAATTTGAAAAAGAATACATGTATATGTGTAACTGAATCCCTTTGCTGTACATCTGAAACTAATGCAACATTGTTAATCAACTATACTCCAATATGAAATAAAAGTTAAAAAAAAAAGAGAGGTATAGTGCTGCAGTTACTTGATGGGTAGTGGAGTCGGAATGTGAACCCAGGTCCCAGACCTGGACGCAGGGCTATTTTGGACCCCTTGTTCTTTGCCCTCCTCTGATAAGGAGGATGAAGGAGATGAGCTGGGAGGGGAGGAGAAGGGAGAAAGTTGGCTTCTCTCAGATGGCAGAAAGGCGAGTCCTCCTGGTACCTGGCCAGCACCTAGGCCACACAAGGCCCACTGCTTTGCATGTGAGACACCCTTTCTTCTTAGCCTGAACCAGCATCTCTTGTGTTGCCATTTCCCAGAGTAACCTAAATGCCAACCAATGGGATCTCTGGAACCAGAGTATGGGTGGTGTGTCTTGGTTAATTCATTTTCTTTACAATGCTTTCCTTATGAAAAGCTCCAAGTTCTCTAACTCCATTTCTCTCAAATGGCATCTAAGCATTTATCTCGAGGATTTGCAGATGTGGTTTTAGGGGTCTGTAAATCCCCTGAAAATGGAAAATGAAATTCAGCTCTCAGTCCGTACCATTCATTAAATTATCAAAGATGTCCATGATTGAAAAAGGCTAAAATTTGCTATAAAGGAAGAAGAGAAAGATGCGCTTTTTAGAAGAAAAAGAAAATCACTGAACCCAGGAAAATTTGTAAAATGGCCAGAAGGTATAATAAACAGCAACTTAATAGAAAGAGACCATAGAAATGAAAGAGAATACAATGCTCAAGAAGCCCAGGGAGAAGCAAGGCTGAAGATACATTTCCCTTAATTGTCTCTTCCTTCATTCATCTGTCTAAGCCCAATGCCAGCAGCCACTAACTCATGCCATGCTAAGGAAAGAACTAAGTGGAATCATTACTTTACCT
The DNA here is from genome assembly GCF_039906515.1 of Pseudorca crassidens. Taxonomy (NCBI): domain Eukaryota; kingdom Metazoa; phylum Chordata; class Mammalia; order Artiodactyla; family Delphinidae; genus Pseudorca; species Pseudorca crassidens. The sequence continues at coordinate 91,065,100 of NC_090296.1, read as the reverse complement.
CCCATTTCCATATTTGAGGAACGTTATCTCTTACTACGTTCTGATTCAATTGAAACAATGGAATTGAGAAATGCCCTATACCAAATAGCAAGAAATGTTCACAGGAACCTGATTTACCAGCTATAATTTTAAACTATTAAAAATTTCACACGAGAACACATATCATGAATTTTAAAAATGCCTGTTGAACTAGCGATACGTGGACAAGGTGAGCCACTGGGATGTTGGCCTGAAGCATTTGACTGTTGCTGTAGTACAGTTCATCTGGTTTTCTGAATTATACGTTTTTCAGGGGCTCTGCCCAGCCTTCCAAGATGAGAATGGTGGTGTAACCACGACCTGACGGCAAGTATTCCAGGTAAGAATATTTTGGTATATTTTAAAAGAAGCTCTCAAGGATGTTGACTGACTTAAAAATAGTTTAAAAACACGATACCTTCCAGACCTCTTCAACATCAAGAGGCAGGATATAATGATTTGTATATTTTATTTTGACTTTACATGCGGTGTTAAAAACCCAAAGTACATATTATTTACACATCCACAATACAAGTTTACAAGATATCTATACATGTTAAAGTACTCTATAAAACAGTATAGAGCCACTTCACTTTAGGGTTACTTTTTATGCCGTACCATTAAAAAAGATACAATCTGTGTTTACCTTTGCACAAATGGATAAAGCATTTTAAAATTAAATTAACAGGATACAGACTAGATTTTATGTTAGGAATTTCAACATAAATACTGATAGAACTCACATTACAAACTACAAGGCAGCACAATGTTACAAAATGTTATCCGGGTTCACATAGAGTTACTGTTCCACTTTCCGCACGCTGGGATTAATATTGGTAAGGTGAATTCAAACAGGTTTGTCAGCGATGGACTGAGTAGTGTTTATCGTTGGTTGGTTTAATTTATTATCAATCTGTAATACTTTAGTTTCAAAGCTGAAGTGTTTCAAGAACAGAAGTTTTAGCTTTTGAGCTTCCAGAGACCTCAGGGAATTGTGTTCTTTATTAAACAATATTCTCAAAGGAAAAGAATGACTGCATCCGTATTCTACATTCTGCATCAAAATGCTCTGGTCTTCTGCAACCCATCTCCCCCAAGTAATAGATAGCATCACAGGAAAACAGTTGAACTTATTTGTCTGACTAAGTCAGGAGCATTCCTCTGCCTTGATACTTTCTAGATGAGGTTCAATAAACCGTGGTGTGCAGCATACGAACCGAACTCGTCATCAGGGTTGCACATAATCAACTCTAAGTGGCTTCTGCAAAACTACAAATAAATGACTGTACGGTTTCCGCAGGTGTCACATTACCCAGGAAACCTCATTTGACTTCACATTATCACTGTTTCATCCTTAAGAAAGTAGGAGTGGAATGTTTATCGTGGCAAAGGATGTAATGCAGCTATTTGGATAGATTGTTTTACAATTAACTGTTCTAGATTGTTAGGATTTTTTAAAAGTCTTTTCAGGTGCTGGTTGAAAAACATTTACAACTGGCACTCAGTAAATGATGTGCTATACTGAAAACACTTGACATATTTGAGTACTTCTATCATTCTCATGAATAAGGCACAAAATGCACAGATTTAGGTAAACTCACATGTAATATGTACAGTATACTGTCATTACCTGCATGACTTAGGAGAAAATTCTCACATCACACAACATAGACAACGTGATTGCACCACTGTTAGGTTTTCACAGACTGTTTCTGCTAAGCCAATTACAACCCTCTCACATCCCCTTCTTTTGTCTTCTGTTTTGTGTGTGTGTGTGTGTTTGTTTTACCTTGGGGTTAGGGGGAATTAAAAGAAGAGGAATTTTACTACATGGGAGAAACCAAACACCATCAAAATAAAACCTCGTTAGTGTGTCCAAGGTTGAGGAGAGTGATTCCGGCTCGGATTCTCAGTGGACAGGTGAATTTTACTACTGAATACTGGTGGATGAATCAAGGATACCTCTTATCATCTCCATCTCCTTAAGCTGGCAAGACTGTTATAGAAGTTTTAGTGAATAGCAGCACAAAATTACTTAGAACTCTTACATTCTGGCACTGGGTAACACGTCAGTCAAGTTAATCATTTTGACCGTCAAAATCAGCCTCGGTTTTCTTTCTTTCTCAAAGCTGAACCCAATGGACTGCTGTGGGAAGAAGTTACTGTCTCTTGTTCAGTAATGTGCGATGTAAATAACTCCATAGCACTAAAAGATGCAATGGGCACCTAAACAAATCCTAGTGGGGACAGAACACACACACACACACACACACACACACACGCACACACACATGCACACGCAACACAGTTCCTTGGTGGCATGAAAAAAAATGCCACACGTAAAAAAATGCTACAGTTTGGGTCAAAGACTGAATTTTTAGCAAATTGTTTGGTAATCTACAACTTCTTTTCTTTGAGACATTACCATTGTTTTTTGACATTTGTGCAAGAGGCAAGGTGAATGCATACATATTAAAATGTTCACATTTAATGGGAAGACCACACAGAATGGCAGTCTAAGTTGAACCCATTTTCAAGTATTTGCTCACAGACAGATTCTTCTGAGCACTGTATCAGCTCCTTATACTGGTTACAGGTAGCCCCTCGGAGCCACATCTCTCTTTAGTTTCAAACAAAAGAAATGGAATGACCAGCACCTTCCTTTGTTTTCAGGCAAGTACACAGAAGCCTTGCTGCAGTAGCTACGTATGGCAAGTTCTGATGTTGCCAAAGTTAGGAAGCGTTTCTTTGGCCACTTGGTTCTCTTAAAATACAAGCGAGTCTCTTGTCTTAATGTACCCTTACAACATCATCCTCTCAACAACATGGACAGGATAAAGCCACATGGGAAGAGCACACTTGAGGCCTAGTAAGTATATTTGTTCAGTGGTCTGACAGATGGGGTTTGGGGAACAAATGAAGGCTTTGGTGGTACATCAGGTTTTAATGACGGTGTCCTCTTTAGTCCCGTCCTGGGAAGGGTGCCATTACTGGTGTAGCTGCTCTGTCTGGAGAGGGAAGGCTGCAGATGAACACTCACCGGCGTTCCCTGAATATAGTCCACCTTCGCCCCTGCGGGGGTGGGCATGTAGCCTCCACGGTTCATACTAGGCTGTCTAGATAACAAAACACCATTTGGTGAACTTAAGTTTTTAGGCATAGCAGATATAGAGTGCCTCTGGGAGGAATTTTTATGATAACCCCTTTGTCTTTCCAGAGAAGTCATTGGGACGCCAGGAGTGGTGGGGACGTCCACTCGCTTGGTTGGGCTATTTCTGGGGAGAGTCGAGGGAGGAGAGTAGAGTGATGCCTCGCGGTTAGGGACCTTGGGCGGGACCTCAGACATAGGTCCCACGGGATCCAGCATTAGGGTCTGGTGGGCCATTTGGATGTCTCCCATGATGGCTTTGGGGTTACTATTTGGGTCATTTAGATGCTTCAGGAGATCGTTGAGGGTGTTTCTGGAATCCACAGAACGCCGGTGATCCCTTTTACTGGATGACTTTGTAAGAGGGTGGTCAATGTTCTGAAGTTTCTTTTCAGCTTTGTGAGCGTTGGAGTTTGAGAAAGATGTGTTGTAGTCATGGGTAGCATTAGGAAGGACAATGGCACTGGGGATATGTCCATGACTTAGTGGGGAATGCGGTGGAGGACTAGAAGGAAAAAACTGGGGGGTTTCCTTCCTTGAAGCCCCATGGCCGTGGGCCTTGTCTGAGTGGCTCTTCATGGCCTGCAGGGTCTTCTGGTGAAGCACAGGTGTAGACTCAGGTGTCGGGAGAGCAGCCAGCTCGGGAGGTTGGCCTCGCTGGTCCATGACCATGGATTTCGTATCTCCACTGGGTGGCAGCTCTTTCCGACTGGTCAGCAGGTTACTATACAATTTGGGAGAATCTATATTCTGTTGATATTCCTTGACTGGGCTGTCAAAGAGACCATTCAGCTTGGCAAAACTTCCACTGGAGTCCGTGCACGACTGGGCAGATTCTGCATCTTTATGGATCTTTCTGTTTCTCCGAACAAACATGTCACGATAGCAGTACACTGCCACACCTGCAATGAATGCACCCAAGACAAAAGCCGCAAAGACACAGGTGATGAGGACATTCATGTGGACCATCTGGTTGGACTCTCCAGACTGGACTTCCCATCGTACACCTGCAACAGACACACAGGAGAAGAGTCTGAGTGAGGAGCTTCTTTAAAACAATATTAGCCAGCAAGTGGCTTCCACTGAACCAACACTACCTTCACATGGTCCGTATGCTTAGCTTGGAGGGTGAGGTGGACTCCAAAATTCCATATTTTTTCCTTTAATCCCAATAGGATCCCCAGAGACATTTATGATCGCTACAAATACCAGGACAACGCTAATCTTCCACTGATCTGTATTTGTCTTTTCCCCTCCAATCCCTCTTAAATAGTTGTTACATAACATTCAAAATTTTAAGGGTTTCTACCTAAAAATTAGAGCTAGAAGGTATATATTTTCTAAGTGGCCCATTTTAAACTCATAAAATGTTTTTTTCTCATGATTTTCTCTTAATTCATAAATCAGGATTAAAGGGCAGCTACTGGGATTAGGGAAATGTGTGATGGGTATAAATATATATTTTGCTAAAATAATTATGCTAATGCAATTATGTCATCTTAATTAGAATGAAAGTATATAGTTCGTTCACCAACTAAAAGCATCTGCTTGGTCACTGTTAGCTGCAAATATAGCCTCTCGTGTTTACTTTGATTTTTTTTTTTTTCATTCCATCTTGGAGTGAAGCACTCTTGAATTGCCTGCTATGAAAGAAATCCAGACAGTCTAAGGAAATATACTATGTTAAGTAATATTATCCAATTATCTTAAGATATTTAAGAAATATCTAAATTAGACTAGAAATAGAAGAGTGAATTAGTTTATAATTATTGGGATTTTTAATGCAACCACAGACATCTAGACATGTTAGTTTAAGAGGTATCCAAGTCTGTTACATGCTACAAGCACAGCTATCCCAGAGTAAGGTAAGTCAGAGTGATTTGAAGATGCTGTTGCTTTAGGTTAGTACTAAGGCCTTTGAACATTAGTTGTTTTTCACCAATGTCGAGGGCTATGGAATTCAGTGGCATTGTGAAAGACAAAGAAAGAAACGTAGAGAGAAATGGAATTACTAAAGAAAATAAAAGAGGAAGAATGATTATAAAATTGTTTACAATGAAAACAAATAAAACCAAAATCAATAGATGTAAATCATAAATGACAATGCACTGCTATAAAAACTGATTGGAAACCTGATACCACAGTTTGGGAAGCACTAAAGAATAGATTTTTTCCCAGAGTGATCTGTCTAACAAGGTAACTCAGCAGACAGCTCTCTGATAAATGCTTCTATTATGGGCTGAAAATGATAGTTACGGACGAGCACTCTGTTAGGTTTCAGTGCTTGTGGCATTCAAACAACTTCGCGCCTCCCGTACTTTTCAGATTGCATTGTAAATTGCAGCTAAACAAAAGTCTGAGAAAGGCTCCTCCACAAAACATCCGATATCAGGATATTTGCAATTAATGAGTTTTGCTTTTGGATATCGCTGGGGTGACCCTCGGAATTCTCTGATACCCAGCAGAGTGTAGCTTTTTCAGACAGAAGCCGACACGGATTCGATTGTCTGAGTGGCTGTTTAACCAACTCCTTCTTCAACAGCTTTCCACCTCTTTCATCGGCTAAGGAATGCACACTCCACGTAACCACAGAAAACCGGTGTGAGTGTGGCCAGCGGCGGCGATGGTAACAACAGAGGCAGCTCCGTCCGGCTTCACCTCCACACGTTCCTCAGAGATATTAGGAATCAGGTTTCCACTCAGTGAGAGATGAGTTCCCTGGTGAGGCCTTACCCTTTGGGATACCTGATAAAGGATCAGTAAAATCAGAAGTGTTTGGGTCATCTTGAACTACAAATTTCCGGGAGCTGGTCAGTTTAGGTCTCCAGGTATCAATCACTTTAGGTGTAATTTCTGGGATACTTGCCATTGTGGTAACAGAAGATGAAGATACCTCCATGTCTGTGGTGGCAAACAGATTTTTATTAACATGGGTAGTGACAGCGGATGGCTTCTGACTGGTCTGTTGTATTTTCAAGTAAAGTTTAAGCAAATTTTATGAGAAAGCCTGTTCTAGGATTTCATAAAAACACATCCAAGGAGATTATACCAAATCCTTTTCTTGCAAGGGAAAAATATAAGCTAAAAATGAACAATAAAGACATATTAAGCAGATTTCGAACTTGAAGACACTGAAAATACTCCTCTACGAAGCCTCTGCGGTGATTAATGACACTCATGGAAAAGGTACGATGAATCCCAAAGACTAATTGCTAGTTTCTCATCCTTTTGTGAGACAACATCACTTCTTTTGTGTATATTTATTTAAAGCATTTTCATAGATGGTTGGAAACTGTATTGCCTTCACTGGGGAACCTACAGTGTAACGTCATCAGAAAACACCTGATTAGGTCTGCATAAACACTTGATTTTAGACCTGACAAAGAGGCTGTCCTGCTTTACCACAGACATCTTGTCTATCTGTAGATTACTGACTGCACTGAGGGCTCGCCATCCACGGTAAAGCACTGAAGCAGGGATGAACCTTGTCCGTGCCTTCCGAAATGCCCGGGGAGTTTCTTCCAAAGAGTTAGCAGCAACTCATGCAAAAGAAATGGCATTCACAAGCTGAATAAGGATGTTCTGATACACAAGATCTTCCATCCTTTTCTCCCCTCTGAGGAATGAAACTGCTGGTAAGGTTTAGAACCAGCAACAGGATCGGGAGTAACTTAACCTCTTTGTGTGTCTATTACTGATTTCTGCCAAGCAGATTTTCCCTCAAAATGTAAGCATATGATCTTGGGTTAAACCCCTGGAGACCCCAATTCAGACTGGTGCAACGGTCACAGATGAAGACTCCAAAACGGATGCAGACAAGAGGGGCACAGGGAGCCCAGCGACCATCTTAACACATCAGAAACCAGCTTCATTCGATGGGAACCTTTTTCACACCACTGAGACCACAACATTCAAAGGTTTCTAGGATCACCACAAACCATTCAGAAAAGATCTCTCAAATTTATAAATACACATTTTGGGGAAATGTGTATTTGTTTACTAGGTCTTAGGACAGGTGAGGAGAGAAGGGGTAAATAATGAAATTCTGCCATCCATTGAATATAGATGACCAGAGGGAACATTCACAATGCACAGGGGTGAGAGAGAAGGAAGCTTGGGTGGACGGGCGTGCAGCTGGAATGCAGCCTATGTTAATCCATTGGATTTTTCTTAAAGGATGTGCCTTGGTCAATGATGGGCTGTTAACATGCTACACAGGGTGAAGTGCTGAATAAGAAAAAGTCTTTCGGACCATCAGGGGGGTTATGAGTCAAAGCAGAAAAATGAAGGGCTGCCAAACTGTGCAAAAGGAAGGGAGAAGGGGCTGAAAATGCTGAACTGAAGGAAAGAAAAGGTTGTTAATTCAAAAAAATGAAAAAAAACTAACCAGATGTTGGACCGCCAAATATTTTGTAATCTGGTGTAGTTGAAGTAGGCAAAATTTCTAAAAGAATTAAAGGAACAAGTAATCAGTAAAAAGTAACCAAAAGAAAGCAAAAATTTACGAATTCCAATTAACTCAAAAAGTCAAAAGAAAGGACTATAAATTAAAAGAGTAACCTACTGCTTAGACTACCTTTCTCTAGATTTCCTACAAGACTGTAAATGGTGAAGGAAAAAAAAAAAGTAAGATTCTTCTCTAATGTATCCCCATGACCAAACAGCTCAGCTTTTGTGACGTTTAAGTTAAATGCTAGGTGGCATGTGTCCTGAGTCATTATAAAAGGCTGATTGTAAAATAATGTTCACGTGCAAATGTGGTCAAAAAGAAGCACCAGGAGGGAAAGGAAGATTCGGTCTTACCATGGCAGTCCCCTAGATGGGCTGTGTTGCCATATTCCGTGTCCTGTTCAAATCCTCCAGCGCTGTGGTTATGGAAAGCAAAGAAGTCTTCAGTTAACAGCCTTCATAGGAACACAAGTGACAACCAGAGCAGAACCAAGAACACAGATGGATTAGTAAGAATGAGCAGACAGGACATTTCAACATAGCTTGCTAAAATGAGTATTTCTAGTAAACATTTGGCAACTAGAATGTTTAAGAGAGCAGAAGAGAATTGGTTCTTTCTCTCCATCCATTTCCCGTAGGTATTTCACTGTCTACAATCTCCTTTCCCTCTCACAGCTCCAGATTTTCTTTTTTTCCTTCTCCCATACAAAACAAACAAACAAAAAACAAAAAACAGAAAAAAGGAAAGAAAGAAAGAAAAGTAAAGCAAAAAAGAAAAGTAGTGCTATTGGAAGTTTTCTAAAATTTCTAGCTTTAGAGATAGAAGCACATCTGGAGAATATCTCAGCTAATGTGACAAAGTATACTTACAGCATCCCTGGGGTCACTTGACCACAGGCCCCTGGGCTTAACCAGCCACAGTACGGGTCTCGAGATGCAATACAAGACCTGTATAAAACCAAACAGAACGTAACTTGAATTTTCTCATCATCAAAGGTAATGATGCTGTAAGACCCGGGATAAGGAAAGAAACATCAGCCTACTTTTTACATGATGCGTAACGCTCACAGCGACTGAGGGGGATGCGGATAACACAGCTTGAGAACGCCACGTATAAAGCATGATGAACTTTATCCAACTGGAGTGAGATGACCCTTCTGTCCTCCTCATTCTCAGCATTGCACCTATATTGTGGGAGACATTTTGAAGATAGACGTTTAGTAAGTCAAAAGCTACAGGAACTACATGAGGCAAGTGAGCTTTGGTTTTTGCAATTATTGAGAGCCGGGGAGGCGTTAAGGAATATTCTCAGTAGCAAACCAGGCAAGCACGTAGTTTAGGAAGTAATAATGATGTGATTCATCTTCTACTGCTCTGCATGGCTGGTTTAATTTCAAGCTGGACAAAGGGTTTTTTAAAGATTGGCTTCCCGTTCTGATGATCGAAGGGAATTGCATTTGTGAACAGCATGTTAGACTATAGGGAAGAAAAAGGATAATGTTTTAATGCATTTAAATCTTCCTGTGCTAGATATTTCTGGATCTCTCCTTAGTCTTCTTTGCTCCATTTCTCTCATCTATTTCTTGTTTGTTTTAATGGTCCACATAATTTTTTATATCAGTGGTTAGAAGAATTATGGTGTACTGTGTGTGTGTGTTTGCAATCAGCTGTCTGCTCCACGTAGCGTCCTGAAATATATCTTCAAGGTAAGAGGGTGGTGATAAAATATTCTCATTTTCCATAGGTGACAAACAAGGGCTGAATTATTTTTAAACTCATCACTGTCTACCCTCCAAGCCCTAGCGGACTCAGGAAAACAACAAACCTGGGTTTTATTTCAGTGAGGAAAAAAACAAAACAAAACACTGATATGCCAAACCACTGCTAATTTAGAGGGCTGGAAGGAAATGACTAGATGAAACACACACTGGAAGTACTAGAAAGTGTTCTCGTATAATATACCTACTTTGCATGGTTGTACGCTTCAATCTCTTCCAGTAACACGCTGTCATTCAAAGAGAAAGGACTGGTTTTTGCCAAAACTTTAAGTACCATGCCAGCTTCCGAGCCAACAAAGATGACTGTGTAGTTTTGGTGGGGTCCCGCAGAATGGTCGACGGCGATGGCCGTCAGTCTGTACCTGCCGGAGGAGGGGAGCCAGGTCAGGGGGGCGGCCAACAGGAAGGGAAGCCACTGGATGGGAGAGGGCCCGTGTTTCTGCACAGTCTTACCTGATCCGAGTCTTTGTGAACCAGGGCTCGTCGGCAATGGGTGGGACGGCAGAGTCCATCAGGGGGTGGGATTTAATGAACGACAGGGTTTCATCCGGGAAATCGATGGAGGTTTTATAAGCTTCGGCAAGCCCGTGCTTTGCACAACAGCCGGGCCTGAAAGGAACATAGTGTGTTTGGTCCCCCCTCACAATCTGTATCTAGGGATTAAGTGTCCGTCGTGGAAGACGAGGTCAAGAGAGAAAGGAGAGTGAACCAAACCAGAGGAGCGATGCTATTTCCCTGAACTCTGGGCGCTCTCCATATTCATGCTCTCAGAGTCATATTCACTGATTTTCTGTCTGTAGCGCTGCACAGGGACCCTTCCTGGAGTGGGAGGTTGGCCCAGCTGCTCTCTGAGGACGGATGCTTCCCACGACCGGAGGGTTTTGTCAAAGACAAAAATCCTCTCCGTTTTTTTTTTTTTCTTACCTTGGCTTCGGTACTTTGTCTTCAGGGACTGCTGTCCAAACAGAATCTGGAGTTTTCTGTTCTTTAAACCGTCCTCTGAATACTTTTTCAATGTCATCCATGCTAAATGCACAGACAGCAGAACCAGGAATGCTGAAAAAGAGGAAGGGTGTCAGGAGACAATGGGCCTGTTCTCGGCCTTTTGAAGCGCCGGGGATCTGTTCTCACCTGTTGAGCTGTGTGGTAAACACCCCGACCACAGTGGGGACGCCATTGATTTGTATTATGTCTGTGACAGACTGCAGAACATCAAAGTAGAAAAAGGAATCTCCGGGGACAGAACAGTTAAGACGAGCCTTCAGAAATGAAGTCCAGTGTTTCTCCAGGACCCGCTGGGAGCCACCCATGTCGTTTTTACATATGCGGGCCACACGGGAATATACAGCCTGCCCACGGGACAAAAGCAAAGCAACAGGGTTATGAGCACGTTGGAAGAATGGGAAGAAAAAGCTGCCAGATGAGGGAGGGATGAAACATGCTAAAGATACATGTGGTTCAAAAGACTCCGGCAGCCTCCTCCCTAGGGATCTGTATAGTAAGAATGTCAACTAGATTTATCTGTGAGAAAAAAGGGCCATTTGCCTGCTCTGCCAAACAAGCTCCATAAGAAGTGAGCTATCAAACGGCCCGGCTGAATGGAAACCATTCCCATGCTCTGTTCTCATATTGTTAACAAAATGCACCATTCTTAAACCTGGCATAGAAGGGGCCGCAATATTTTAGAATCATATGGGCTTGTCCTGATGTATTCAACAGTGAACAGGGGCCCTTACTTTCCATCCTGCCTTCTGACGCTGAGAAAGAATAGCTATCGATAGATTCTAAAGAGTTAAAGAAGCATCTGTAGCTCAAGGGAGCCTGCAGAACATTCTCTGTAGTAACAGAAAAAGAAAAAAAAGAAATCTCAAGGCCCAAGGCTGCTGTTCCCACTCTGGCCATTGTGCAGGCATTCCACAGCAATTATTCTCAGGATAAGCAACTCACCTCTCTGCACTTGGCCCTAAATGCTTTGAGTGCTGGAAAATATGCAAAGACTTTACCAAAGCGGGCTCAATTCCATGCAGTATGAGTGCACAATCATATACTTGCCTTGCCTAAATTATTATGTTCGACAGCAATTTCTCGGAAGAAGAAATAGACATAGTTTCCATATTCTATGGCATGAAGAAAGTGTGGCTCTGAAAGAGAAATTGAAAACCAACTGGTTCCTAAAGGATAATTCAATTAGTATCAGACCCTGACTGCCAGGCATGACTGACAGATGTCACATTGCTACATTCAAGCCAAGGAGAACTCTGATATGCCAGCGAGTCTGTGGATCCCAGTGTGGGTGTGCTGAAGCTTCAGGGAACCCGGAGTCTTTAATGTTAGCTAATGGACTAGAAAAAGCCTACAGGGAAATGAACTACAACAAAGGTCTTTGTTTCAACAGATTTATTCATTAACTTGGAGTTAACTAGGGAAGGAAACTTCTTACGCTGAAAATAAAACATCTTGATTTCTAGACTCCAAAGATCAAAATAACTCTGCAGATACGAACTACTGATTCACTTTCCAGGGTAGGTAGATGGAAGCGGGCAAGGATTATTACATGCATTTAGAGTTAGGCAAATGGCACACAGAATTGAGATCTTTTTTCTGAGGTCACTTAGGATAAAAATCTACTTTCCTGACGTGGCTACTGGTCTCCTCATCCCCCATTAATGCTCCGTTCACAACCAAGGCAGCTTGTACTTGGCTCTAACTAAACAATATAAAGTCATGCACTGAATTTCCTGATGCCCAGGTCTCCTGTTCCCACTCGGCCATGGTACTTCCCTTGGTGATCTCCCAAAGCCGTTCTTCAAAGATACCTTTGATCCACTTGGAATCATATTTTATAGTACGAAGGGCAGATCCATCGCCCATGCTTCGGTAAATAACGGCATCACTGGCCAGGAAGTCAGCCACTGTGGCAGAATACAGCTTCCCATCTGAAACCAAAGTTATAAATTAGATAAAACAGCCATAATTATCCTAAGTGTGTTATCTTATATAGTGTATTATATCCTCTGGAGTGATTTCACCTACATCATTGCTACATATACAAATAAATCTAAACCTGATGCTCAGAATCAACCTGTGACAGGTTGACCCACAGTATTATCTAAGTTTACGGATGAGGGATTGAAGCACCAGAAAGTTAAGTGACTTATTCAGGGTCACTGGCCTAGTTAACAACAGAGCCAAGTGTCAGAATACTTATGCTCACTTTTAATTCCTCTTTTTTGAAAACTTGTTCATAGCTTTTAGTCTTTTTTTTTTTTTTTTGGCGGTACGCGGGCCTCTCACTGTTGTGGCCTCTCCCATTGCGGAGCACAGGCTCCGGACGTGCAGGTTCAGCGGCCATGGCTCACGGGCCCAGCCGCTCCACGGCATGTGGACCGGGGCACGAACCCGTGTCCCCTGCATCAGCAGGCGGACTCCCAACCACTGCGCCACCAGGGAAGCCCAGCTTTTAGTCTTTGAAACACCTGTGTCGAGGTAGCTATCCTAGTTATGAGTTTTTTTCTTCCTTTAAATTCCTTTTGCCCCTTCAATGTCATTAATCATTTATATTCATTACACTAAAGAATCTTACCGGCAAAAAGGGCAACATTGGTTTGTCTGGCATCAAATGGGCACCTTGCCAAGCCACTAATTTCTTCCCCATCATACTCTAAGGTATTCAACTACAAAAGAAAAATAAATAGCTAGTGTCACATCTGTTCAATGTACATGTTTGAAGGCAATACTGCTTTATTTGCACTGAAATTCTACGGGAAGAATTCTGTCTTTATTCCTCCATAGCATTAGAGATAAAACAAATTACTGGGTCTATAGGAGAAAGGATTTGACGCTAACGACATTCCCGTAAAGGAAGAAAAGTTGATTTAAAAAAAGCACATTGTATAAAATATACTTACCCTATAGTATCTACACATGGGATTAAAAGCATTGGTGCCACAAACAAAAACCATCTCGTCGTTTCTCGGAACAAACACTTTAATAAAGTTGTGGCATTCATCCTAAAGAAAGTAACAATTACATTAACATTAGACATTCCATATGCTTACACTGTGGGCTCAAGCCCCCACAGAGACTCAGTCTAGTAGGCACTTGTTTGTTTCACTTACTTTATGCTTGCCTTTCATAGCACAGTTTTCTCGATCCTGTTGTCTTGACCGCCATGTCAGTTTCTGTATCAATCAAGCAAACCAAAGTTCAATATTTTAAATATCGAGGGGAGAGGGACATTAACCAAGTTCTGAGAGAGTGCAAATAAATTTTCCAACTCCACTTGCTCACCTTGTTTGGTATTACTTCTGTTTTGGGGATTTCATTTAAGTTTACCGTATAAACTTGATCCCTGTTGGAAACAAGGCAGTAAGTCATATCATGTGAATACATAAAAACGTTAAGCTGATTCTTATTTTATTTTTACAGATCTGCTTTTATGGTGTTTTGGAGATCATTTGGATTTTCTCTGTCTCCAACAAAGTCAACAAAGAGTGCTTTTTCATTAGTGAGTCGCTTTTATATATCACTGTGGTTAGGGAGCAAAGAAAGCTCTTCAGGCATGGGTCAAACTGCTACTTGGTATTAGCACAGACATACTTCTAATATTTGCTTGAATAATTCCAAGTTAAAAAAAGAATAAAGAATGATTTTTTTCTCCTGCTGCTTTAGGAATAAAGAATGGTGCATGATTTCTTGATGGCAGTAATAAAATAAGACTGCGAAAGGTTTTTGCTATATTTTGTTCCTGGTACACAACACTGACTCTTCCGGGTGAATATTTTTGGCTACTTGCAATTTTTGATCACAATACATATTAGTTTTTCATGAACTAGACACATTAATGCAAGCACCACAAGAGAAAAGAATTTTAATCTAATAAACCAACGAGAGGAAAATTACCTGCCAGCAATATAAAGTGTGTCTCGAATTTTCAACATCAGCTGAAAGTCCAGCCTATGCTGTGATTCATTGCCTGAAGGGCGTCCTCTAAAAACCGGATATTGCCTTGAATCTGCAAGTAAAAATGGGCTAAACCATCAGTCAGGATTACGGAGCTGAAGAATTGATATACAGCATTGATTAGCTGTATATACTAGTTGTAAAAGGGTTTTAACTAAATTCCCCTCTTAAGGTCTTGAATATGAATGAATAAAGGACAGTGAATGTCAGCAAATGGTCTTTTTCTTTTAACTGAAAACATATAACCTATATATGGGCTGCTTTAGAAAAGCACCTAACTAAACTGTCCCATTTTCTCCAGACGCTAGGAAATGATTATGGATAAATTAGTATGTAAAACATTATAAAGACATAAAACTCTCTCTCTCTTTCTAAAGATGAATATGCTTAGAAAATCAAAACCAAAAAAGCTTCCTTCTTAGAAAAGGAGAATGTTCCTTAGATTACTTACAGTGGTAGTCAACAGTATTAAGGGGTTCATCGTCTTCAGGAAAGCTGACTGCTCTCAGCTGGGAAATCATCAGAAGCAGCATGTAGGCACAAAGCAGGAAGAACCTCATGGTGGGCCAAGATGAAATCAGAGCAGCCCCTCCTCAGAAATCCCACTTAGCTACGGGAAAACAGAAATAGTTTGGAAAGATCTCTCTGCTGCGATGAAACTGTTTTGTCATTTGCAATCAGCTCAATTTTCACCACCAGCTCTCCAATGCCCCCCCTCCCATCAGAAAGATGGCAGTGGTGGAGGAGGTATCTCTGAAAGCACAGGCCAAAGATGGAACCATGCCAAGTCTGATGAAAGCATCTGGTGAGCATATTGAAATTTGAGGCCAATTTGCAAGAGTTTTTGAGGTAACTACATATGTTATCACAGCAAAATCACCAGAACCACAAACAGAAATGTTGGTGGCTGATAAGAAGATGGGCAAAGTTGGGATTAGAATTTTAATTAAACTCCAATCTGCTTCCCTTCCCCCATCCCTGAAATAAATCCAGTACAGCTCGTCTCTGCCCCCTCCCCGCTAAGATGCCCAAGCTGCCTCGAGAGTATCCAAGGAGCTATCAGTCCTGTTGCCCCTCACAGCCCCTTGAGGCCTGCCAAATTCCCAGCATTATTTAAGCCCTACCCCTAAATTCTTAAGTAGAACAGTTCCCTAAGCTTAGAAAGAACAACATGAAAGTAATGACATGAATGACCTTGAATCAGGGTGAAAGAGAATTAAAAGAAATGAAATGAGTTCATGATCAATCAATCAGAGAGGGGCCGGGAAGCAGCAGCACAGCTGACCCCAGATTACTGGGGAAGCCTATATTTTTACATAAAACCATTTGGACACAAACCAATACCCTAAGTATGCCTGTCCTCTTAGCTTTATTAAGCTTTAGAGCCATACAGGGCCTTAGGGACCATCTAGTTCAACCCCCTCATTTTTTAGATAAGAAAACTAAGACCTGGAAAAATTAAGGGACTGGCTGAATTTCATGGAGCTATTTAGGGCAAGATCAGAGTCCAGACTCACATCACCTGAGTCCCCATCCAGGCCTTTTTCATCAAATTAGATAATGAAATTAAATGGCTGGGTTTTTTTTTTTCTTAGAAAATATAGCACTCCAAAAAAATCTTTGGGGGGGGGTAATGAATACACTCATTATCTTTACTGAAGGGATGTTTCATAGGTGTAGGCATATGTTAAATTTTAACAAGTTGTACAATTACATATGTGCAGATATATTGTATGTCAGTATCTCAACAAAGCTTATAGTGTTAATTGTACAATATTAGCTGCAAAAATCTTTAAGTGTTATTAATTTATTAGAAAAATAAATTAAGGCCCTACTGGGCCGATGGGTATTTTTGTGAAACTGTAAAATTTCTGCTTCGCAACAGTATCACTCCTTCTTCAACAGAAACTGTCACTTAGAGCTACTATACTGAACAGTAAAACATTTAGCTTTAGCCTCAATCTCATATATCTAAGAACTTTAGGTGTGATCATGAGAATCACTTCAAATTCTGGGGGAGTACAACCACTCAGCTAAGTACTTCCCATGCCTCTTTCATCTTAATGTCAAAAACACAGATGCACACACATGCATTCTATACAACACTCTCAGTATTTGTCTTTCTAACTAGAGTAGAAGCCAAGTATGTATACGTGGAATTTAGAATCCTAGTTTTTCAAGAAGAGAGAAAAATATGGCAATACGATTTTTCTCAATGGACAACTAAGCCAGCGGTAAGTTAACACACTTAAAATACTATATCGCTTATATGTGGAATCTAAAAAAATGGTACAAATGAACCTATTTACAAAACAGAAATAGAGTCACAGATATAGAAAACAAACTTATGGTTACCAAGGGGGAAGGGGGACTAAACTGGGAGATTGGGATTGACATATTCACACTACTATATATAAAATAGGTAACTAATAAGAACCTACTGTAGGGAAGACATATGGGAACATATGTATATGTATAACTGATTCACTTTGTTATAAAGCAGAAACTAACACACCATTGTAAAGCAATTATACTCCAATAAAGATGTTAAAAAAAAAAAAAAAGAACCTACTGTATAGGACAGGGAACTCTACTCAGTACTCTAATGACTTACATGGGAATAGAATCTAAAAAAGAGTGGCTATATGTTTGTATATGTATAACTGATTCACCTTGCTGTACAGCAGAAACTAACACAACATTGTAAATCAACTATACTCCAATAAAAATTAATTAAAAAATAAAAATAAAAATGCCCTGCAGAAAAGCCTGGAGGACTGGGCCCTGCGGCAGCATCATTCTATACTCTAGTTGAAAGAGTGTGGACTTTGGTGGCAATGGGACTGGGGCTTGAATGGAAATCCACCATTTACCAGCTAATCGACCTGGGAAAGGTTCTTCGATCTCTCTTAGCATTAATTTCTAAAAGAACTAAAGGCTTGGCACCTACAGCTTCTGAGCAAAGTTAATCTTCCTTGCCCACTTCCTACAGGACACCATGGATATGACCAAGTTGACCTTAACAATAGGAGCAAAGTCTGGAAAAAGATATCCTAAAATATTAAAGCTATTTGGCCAGTTTTTTTTCCCACAAGTGGATAGTTAGTTTAAAATACGAAACAACTGTTCTTAGAATAAATTTTACAACGTGAGCCTATTTATCAAACCTAGAAAAAAAGTAAAAAGCAATCACCAACAATCCTACCATCTCAACCCAACAACCGTAATGATTTCGTTCTAATCTTCTTGCCACACACACATATTTTCAATCATGACAAAATGACCTCTTTCAATCTACCATTTTTCCTGAAGCAGCACCTTCCTGTCTTGCTTTTCCACAGTGTTTTCCCATTTATAAAGACCCTAAAGAAGATGTGGTATATATACATATACCACATATATATGTATACAATGGAATATTACTCAGCCATAAAAAAGAATGAAATAATGCCATTTGCAGCAACATGGATGGACCTAGAGATTATCATTCAGACAGAGAAAAACAAATATCATATGATATTGCTTATATGCGAAAGCTATAAAAAAAAGATACAAATGAACTTATTTACAAAACAGAAATAGACCCACAGACATAGAAAACAAATTTATGGTTACCAAACGGGAAGGGGGGGGTAAATTAGGAGTTTGGGATTAACATATACACGCTACTATATATAAATAAACAACAAGGACCTACCATATAGCAGAGGGAAGTATACTCAATATTTTGTAATAATCTATAAAGGAAAAGAATCTGAAAAGGAATATATATGTATGTATAAGTGAATCACTTTGCTGTTCACCCGAAACTAACACAATATTTGTAAATCAACTATACTTCAATAATAATAATAAAAAAAGACCCTAGACATTGAAGCAGTGTAAAAATATGACATGTTGCCCTAGGAATTAAATTCTGCTATTACATCAATCCCAAACTGGATGTTTCTGCTGGGTATCAGAGGAAAAAACCAGAAACACCAATGAATCCTAAAGAAACACAGAAATATCTGCATGAACCCAAGAAGGTAGTTCTGTGAATCTTTCTCCACTAGGACAGGTAACTGAATGGCTCACATTATGTGGGCAGAGCTTCCATGCCCCCGACAGCAAGGCAGGGAGGGGCCCTCACCAGGAAGAGTGTCTTTCACAGCTGTGATTCCAGCATTGAGACTGAGGATGGAATCACTGCTGACTCACTGGCAAGCACCAAGCTGCTGGCTGAGCCATCATTTCCTGTAACTCATTCATCTGACACTGCAGAAAGCAATTTCTCCCTATACCCCACCCCTCACCAATCTCATCCTCCAAAAATAAAACCCCACCACTAATTACTTCCTGTCCCTGCATAAAGCTTTATTTAAAAAATTACTTTCAGATTTGCCACAGAACTTATAAATGGAAGCATTTAATGTGAAAACATATATCAAAGCGAAGCTGAGTAGGGGAGGTAAGAATCTGGAAATACCCAAGAAGAATGTACCAGGAAGGAGATTTATTTGCATGTAAACCCCTCAGACTACTTCGTTCTCACCTTATTTAAGGAAGTATCCCAGGATTCCAGGGCTCGGTGAAATCATCAAACCAGTTATGTGGAATGAAGGCAAGACATGAGGCAGGACAAAATGTTGGAAAAGAACCTAGACCTTGAGGTTAGAAAGATCTGAGTACAGACTTGCTTGTGCCATTTACTTCCTGGCTCTGGAACCTTGTTTAAGGTGAATTAACCCTTTAAACCTCAGTTTTCTCATGTGTAAAATAGGAATAATTACCTTTACTGCCTCATAGGTTCTTCTGGGGATTAAATGAGATAATCTATACAAAACGTCTAACACAGAACCTGGCCTATAATAAATCTCTAGTAAATCTTACTGAATATTATCATGACTATTATTGTTAGATCTTATTGTGCAAAAGGGCCAAAAAAAAAAAAAGAAATATGTTTACTCTTTTATTTTGTATAGCTATTTATTTACAACTGTTTATGTACATCATCATAACAATAATAGAGGTATTCTTAGAGGATAAGGTACAGCTTCATAGACATTGATGCCTCCAAGAAGGAGGAGGGAACCACCTTCCTTACGTGTAAGCTTATAGTAAAGAACATACCTATATGAGGTTATTCCTTTCAGTGAGAGAGCAGGGAATCTGAGTAAGTATATTTTGGATTTTTTTTTTGTATGGGCTTCCCCCTTACATTCTTGATTTTCAACCTAAATATAATGAAGATAGCTCTTAAAAGGAGTTCAGAGCTGCCGAGACAGCCAGGGCTTGAGTGACAGAGACTAAAATTTTTTACACAAAATGCTCAACATTCAAGCGGCAATTACTAGACATTCCAAGAACTAAGATTAAGAGAGAAAAAAGACAATAGAAAATAGGACCACAGGTAACCCAGGTATTAGAATTCTCAGATATAGTTTAAAAAAGTAACTGTGTTTATTTTGTCCAAGAAAAAAGGATGACAAGATGGAGAATTTCACCAGATACCTAGAATCTATTAAAAAAGAATTAAATATAAATTCTACATCTAAAAAGCACGGAACTAAAGCTTCTTAATAGATGTGTTTAGCAACGTATTTCTTACAGCTGAAGAAAAGATTAGTGAACTGAAAGATAGGTTAATAGAAAATACCACACAGAAACATGGACAGCAAAGAGGTTGGAAAAAACAGACCAGAGAGTAAGAGACACACAGGATCTTGTGAAAAGATGTCACATATGGGAGTTCCTGAGAGTGAGGAGAGAGAAAAATGGACAGAAACAATAACTGACAAGATAATGGCTGCAAAACTGATGAAGGACCATAAGGCACTCATTAAAGGAGCTCTAAGAACTTCTAAATACAAAGAGAAAACACACTTAAATATATCATAGTAAAGATGCTAAAAATAAAAATTTTTTAAATGTTAAAAGCTAAGATAGGTTACCTTCAAAGAAGCAAGAATACTGATGGACGACTTATCAATAGAAATGATGGAATTCAGTAGACCACAGAATGACATTTTTAAAGTGCTGAAAGAAATTACATTTCAAGCCTAGAATTCTATAATCAGTGAAAATATTCTTCAAAAATGAAGCAAGATAAGATGTTTAAGATAAGAAAAAATTGAGAGATTTATTGTTAGCAGGCCCAAACTAAAAGAAATACTGAAAGGAAGTTCTTTAAGCAAGAGAATTTATAGGGTTGGTTAATACAAGTTCTTTTTATGGTTACAGAATAGTGGCCAAATTTGAAATTAATGAATCCCAGATAGAGAAATTGATCTATAGTCTGTCTCTCTTAAAGCTATATTAGTTCAAAGGAAATGAGAATTCAGAAATGCAGTATGCCTACTTAATTTTCTCCCCAGTCCAAAGAACCCAGAAAGAACCATGCTGATTTTAAACCCCTGGCTCTCTTCTGGAAATGCTACTTCTCAAAGAGGAGCTGTTTAGACTCTCATACTCTCCCTACACCTCAGGATCTGACAGTGGAGCTGCTTCTGCCCAGTTTCCCAGTATTTCTTCTAGACTTTGGGCTTCCATCCTTTTACAATAAAATCCTGTGCTTACTTGAGGTTCTGCCCCTCCTCCTTCCTTTTAGCTGATAACTTCCCAGTCACTTTCTCTAAGAAAAACATTTCAAAGACTTTAGCTGTCCTGGTCCATGTGTCAGACTTTCTTGCAAAGTTTCTAGCTAGGATGAACACAGCCTTCTGCACCTTCCTTCCCCAGAGCAGCTGAGCTGCTGTAGGGAAGACAACCACAGTCTGCGGCAATTTGGTATGTACTAATGTCACAGAATTCTTGACCACCAACTACAACTCACACTATAAAACTGTGGGGATCCTATGTTTCTCTACTAGATTTGCCCACATCCCAAATCAGTAAGTTTAAACTTTCCCCATTCACCTCAAGGCCCTCATCTCTTCTCCCTCCTCACAGCTACTTCACATAGAAAATAAAGCCATAAGTTAGGAACTGCCTCAATCCTTCCCCCTTCCCATTACCAAGAACATCAACCTATATGCTTCGTCATGAAGTTTTTCCTCCCTCTCTCCTGTTTTAAGAGGATTTCACTCCCCAACTCCCCTCCATGTGCTTTAAACCCAACCCCTTCTGTTTTTCCTGGAACAGAAAAAAACATGGATTATATTCTGCTCTTCCGGCACGTTCTATAAATTTTTATTGCTTAAATATTATCCACCAGCACTTAAATTTGCCCACATCCCTCTCATCTCAAAAACAAAAAAGGTGAAAAAGCCCCTGTCACCCCAGATCCTCCTCTAGTCACCGCCTATCTCTTTCTTTCCGTTCGCAGACACTGACAAAAAGTTTTTCATTCTCACTGTTGTCATCTCCTCACCTCCCACTCAGTCTTCTACTGCCTCTGTTGTAGCTCCTCTCTCAATAACATCTTTTAGTAAAAACACTGATGACCTCCAGGTAGCTCAATGCAATGGATACTTTCCAGTCCCATCTCATGTAATCCCTCAGTAGCTTTAGACGCAGTTGACTGTCCACAGCTTTTTAAAGCCTTGCTTGCCTTTTACCACATTCTTCTGACCTTTTCCCTACTTTTCTGTCTGCCCCTTGTTTGTCTCCCGTTCATTCTGTAGATGCAACAAGAATGAGCTTTTCAGAATATAAACCCCATCATAGAACCTCATAATCCTCCAGGAACTTCCTATTACTCTTAGGAGAAAGTCCAGATCTTTGCAATGAGGCTTTAAGGCAGTTCCTGTTCTGAGTCCTGGCTCCCTCTCCAGCCTTATCTTGAGTCTCTCTCCCTCTTTATTCATGCTTCTACCACCCTGGCTATGGTTCTGGCCTTGGAATGTGTCATATGCTATCTACTTCCACCAAGCCTTTGCTCCTCCTTTCCCTCTGGATGACCCTTCTTGCCTCCCATCCTTGGCCTAGTTAAGTCCTCCTGTAGTTCTTCAGAGCCCCAAGAAGAGTCAGTCCCTTGGGACAAGCAGGTCTCAGAGCTGTCAATACTTGATACAACTGTGAATAAACTGTAAATGAAGGAAGAAACAAAAGAACTAGTCATGTGTCCTGAAAACTACCAGCTCTGCTAAATCTCTCAGGGCAAGATTAGCATTTTGGATTCCTGTCTGATTCAGCTTTACTTACTACTGTTAAACAAAACAACAACAATAACAACAGAGAGCAGCAGACCCAGGGAGGATGAGCACCCTAGGTTCTGCTCCCAAATAGCATTCATTCTTTTATTTGAGTGTGCTATGAACTACAGGAGAGAAGCGGGGTGGGCCTGGAGCTGCAGCAAAGGGCACCATTCACTCCACAGTCTATGAAATTCCACGGGGCACTGTTTACACTGCAGTGCATGAGAAGGACGGCCCATGGAGTTACAGGAGTTATAGGTCTACGGCCTGACAGCCCCACATGACAAAACGGAAATGGAGCAATGGGTTTAAGTGGATTGAAAAAGAACAAAGAGAAGGAAGTTAATTGCTATTCCTGGGAACCTTACCAACACACGGAGGGTTGTCATTGAAGGTCAACTACAAAAGAGAAGTTTATGTTTATAGAGCATTCACGTTTCTAGATACTAGGCAGTGCGTTCTGTGTAGGGCTATGGATTTCAATCTGTGCTCAACATCAGTGTTTAATGAGAATGGTGTGACAACCAGGCTGACAGCATAACCTCCGGAGCATAAGAATGTGAGAAGAAGAGATGATGATACAGGTTCCAGAAGACCTCTTAGCAGAGTTGGGGCAGGGTACTCTGGGCCCTTCTCAGCAGTGTGGGTAGCTACTTACATCCAGGCTCACCGAGTGATTCTTGACTGATGGAGTCTCTTGGGAGAGCATCAGCTCTCTCATTTAAGGAAGCTCTACCGTCACCCCCACTGCCACCGTCCCCCCCTTGGCCCGATCCTCTCCTGCACAAGGGCTTGGGGCACCATGTATGAACAAATATATCCTCCCTGACCCTGGGCCAGGAAGAGGTTTCTGAAAGGCCCTCGACTTTGAGACCCCTCCTCCCTCTGGGAACTTGGGTGCCCAGGTGAGAGGAAGAGGCTTCCTGCACTGTTCTGTTAATGACACTTTAACAACTTAAAACATTGCCCTCTGGCATGTTGAGGAAATGACAAAGCAGCTCTCTGACTCACCCCCCCCCCAACACAGCTGAAGCCCTGCTGACACAGCAGAATCTGTAAGGATGTACATTCTGATGGAGCAGGGAACAGTCAGTCTGGAGGATTGGGAACTTGGAAGCATAAGGAATGTCAGGGCTGCTTCTCCCACTGACACCGGCAGCAGGAGAGGAAGGGACCAGGCACCAGTAGATCTGGGGTCATGGACTTTCTATGTGACCATGGACAGGAAACCTCACATTTTGGGCTTGAGTTTCTTCATGTAATAAAAGGGAGATAAAAGGAAGATGTGGTACATATATACAATGGAATATTACTCAGCCATAATAAGAAACGAAATTGAGCTATTTGTAATGAGGTGGATGGACCTAGAGTCTGTCATACACAGTGAAGTAAGTCAGAAAGAGAAAGACAAATACCGTATGCTAACACATATATATGGAATTTAAGGAAAAAAAAAATGTCATGAAGAACCTAGGGGTAAAACAGGAATAAAGACACAGACCTACTAGAGAATGGACTTGAGGATATGGGGAGGGGGAAGGGTAAGCTGTGACAAAGCGAGAGAGAGGCATGGACATATATACACTACCAAACGTAAAATAGATAGCTAGTGGGAAGCAGCCGCATAGCACAGGGAGATCAGCTTGGTGCTTTGTGACCACCTAGAGGGGTGGGATAGGGAGGGTGGGAGGGAGGGAGACGCAAGAGGGAAGAGATATGGGAACATATATATATGTATAACTGATTCACTTTGTTATAAAGCAGAAACTAACACACCATTGTAAAGCAACTATACTCCAATAAAGATGTAAAAAAAAAAGAAATAAAGTCTATTAAAAAAATAAAATAAAAGGGAGATAAATTGAAAGTGTAGGAGCACTTTTTCTCAGAGTCCATGAGCTCCTTCTGAGGGCTGGAGGGCAGAATCCAACTTCCCTGCCTGCTCAGATAAACATCCTGGTGTAATACCCACCACTCCCACGTTCTTTCCCCTCCACATTACCAGCATCTCAAGTGGCTCTCATCACAAACAGTATCTCCCTGATTCTGAGGCTGCCTCCTTTATCTCCCTGTCTCTCACCCCTTCCCCAGCCAAACTGCTTTGAAGAGAAGTCTCAGCCTACTGTCTCCATTTTCTCACATTTTATTCAATTTTTAACTCACTTCAGTCTAACTTCAACTCTTGCCCGTCAATCACCTTACGGTCAAATCCAACTCAATCCTCTTTTTTTTTTTTTGGCCGCGCCTCGCAGCAGCACGCGGGATCTTAATTCCCCGACCAGGGATCGAACCCATGCCCCCGTGCAGTGGAAGTGTGGCGTCCTAACCACTGGACGGCCAGGGAATTCCCTCAATCCTCATTTTAAGTCTTCTTTCATCTCCCTGAAGTATTCAGTCATGGTGGTCCCTCCTTCAGATCTTGAAGCTCTACTTTTGGCTTTCATAGTTATCTCCTCACCTCTCCAGCTACTCCTTGTCAGCAACCTTCCCAAACTTGTCCGAACATGCCCACCCTTAGATGTGGTCCTTCATGGTTCTGTTCAGGCTCTTTGAAGATTCACCCACATTACACACACTTTCTTCACTACCACTGATTAATTGATGAATCCTCACTCCACATGCCCAGCAGAGATCATACGTCTCTGCTCCAGATCCAGCTTGCAACTCTCTTGCTAGCTATTTCGGCTCATAAAATACAGGCAACTTAAATTTGGAAGGTGCAAATCTGAACTTCAGATACTCTGTCTTGACTTGTACTCCTGCTAAATTCCCTACAGAGGGCAGGCTCTGAGCTCCAAGTGCTTGGGTTCCAATTCATGCACTATCACTTACCAGCCATGTGACCCTGAGCCTGTCACTTCACCTCTCAAAGTCTCAAGTTTTCATGCAAAAAATGAAGATAATTTAAGCACTAATATTACAATGATTTAATGAAATAATCTGTGTAAAGCACGTAGCCAAACCCTTTGCACCTGGTAAGGATCCAACAGTTACAATTATTATTATTATTGTTGTTAGTAATATTTTTAAGATCCTACTCAGTCACTGAAGACTTAAACCTGGGAGTCACCCTAGATCTCTTCCCGTCCATCATCCTGTTTCCAACCTGTCAGTACATCCTGTTGATTTCTCTTTTAATTGTTCTAGAATCTACGCTGAACTGGTTTCTGCCGTCCTAGACTTTTAGTTTATTCTCCACAAAGCCACCAGAATAATCTTTTCAAAGCACAAATAGCATCATGTTACTTCCTTGTCTAAAAACAATTTTATGGTTCCCGAAGGCCTCTATGATAAGGTCCAAATTTATTTCCAGGATTTACAAGGTCCTCCACAATTTGATTCTTGCCAGCTTCTCTGTTTCAGCTACTAATGCGTCCCAATCTTCATCCCAAAGCAGTGTCTTCTACACATACTATTCTCTCTCAAAAGCCCTTCCTGGAAATTGTCTATTTATCAGATCAAAATGTCCCTGGCCTTTGCCCCTTTCCCATTCTTCCAACTACCCCAAATCCTGCTCCCCTGGGCGCTCTGTTCCCCTCAGGATGACTAATCGTACTATGACACTGTGTAAAACTTCTATTACAGAACTCACCACCTCATCATAATGTTACTTATTTTCACATTTTCCCTACTAAACTGGGCTCTGCTCCAGATAGAGAGTACGTTGTATTTGTCCTCTTTATCCTTTGCGTGAGGCACGGGGCCTGGAATGTAGGAGGTCCTCAGTCATTATGTAAAGGACAGAGAAAAAAAGAAGTAGATGGAGGCTGTACACGTGGCTGACGCAGCTGTGGTGGCACAGGTGCCACGGCTTGAACACCTCGTCACCGTCGCCCCAAACACCTGGAGTCTTGGGTCTACCAGTTCCCTGCAATAGCAGTAGCACACAACCCTCATCAGCCCCAGGCGTTTCCAGGGGCTCCAAATCTAAGAGGTTCTTGCAAATGGCAACAGATGCCTCCTTTCACACCCTCCCATCATTAACAAACTGCTCTTTGATCGGAGGCATGGGCAACACAGGCCAAAAGAGTAAGTGATTTCCGTCACCCCCCACTGAAATTCCGCCTCATTCTGCAGCTTTCCCAGAACAAGGAAAACTGAGCTGTTCCTGAAATTAAAGAGTGGGGTATATGGAACTGACAGAGAAGGAAGTCTGTTGACTCCCCACTACCCAACAAGGAAAAATAAAATAAAAACCAACCTGCCTAATGGCTGACTGCTGCTGGAGATTCTGCAATGGGAAATTCTTTTCTTTGGCTGACGGACTTTTTTTCCAGTTATAAAAGTATGTAGTGCTGGAGCGTAACATAAGCCAGAACTCAGTATGAATACATTTGTAAGATCTTTCCTTGGGGCTAGATTCTGATAGAAGAGAAAAGAAAGAAAGGTGGCAGTAGACACCATGGAAGGCAGAAAAGGGCACACTGCAGGGTATGGAAGCCTGTTGTGTTCTTTATTAATGCCTTGCTTTTATAATCAATGTCTTCCTAAAGGTTGGGTCAGTTTTGTTTATTTTAATTATATTTTACGTGCATAAGGAAAGCTGGCTATTTAAAGAAGTTTTCTGAAAATTAAAGCAGCTCTCATGTCAGGTTTTCATTTTAAGTCTAGGTGTTCTTAAAGCAAAGCATACCAATATGTCCATCAGTAATGCTTCTGGTCAAATATTAATAATTCAGAAAGGAGCTGCACTGAAAAGGAACTGAGCAGGAAGGGACAGAAAACAGGATCTAACCTGTCTCTGCGAAATTCTAAGCAAATCTGAACAGGAACCCCAGAATTCCACCTCTGATCAGAACCATGGCTCTAGGGAGCATAATTCTAGTGACACCTTGCCTACCAGATTTTGCCTGTCCATCCTGACTCATGTCGGGTAACATTTTAAAGCTAAACTGACCTAGAAACAATCTTCATTTAAAGTGAAAATAACAAACGAAACTAATGAGAGGATGAGCCCCATATCTAAGCAGAGAGAATCTGCTACCCAGGCAGATGACAAAACACATCAACTTCTGAAGAGATCAAGATGAGCACTAGCTTTGCGAAAACATAAAATATATTTTATATTTTGCAATTGAAAAAAAAAAAGAGAGAGAGAGAGAAAGCAGAAGGTTGCTGTGGCAGAAATGAATACAATGGTGTCCTTTTTCCAGGGAGGACTGCAGGGCTTTCAAGGCTAACTAGTGACAAGAGACATTAAAAGCTTCTCCTGTGTTATCTCCTCCGCACGCGTGCTCCCCGCCAGGCTTGGCTGCTCTCCTTTGGCCTCCAGGAAAGGAACCGTTCTAGACAAAGGAAGGGCTCCTGGTTCCAAGGGATGATTGAGATGCCAAAGGACTCAGCCTGTCTTTGGAACATTGGCTTATTCTACTAGATCACCTGCTGGAGCTGCCATATGGCCTGCGCAGACATTCTGTTCAGGCTAATAGGGCCTGGGCCCATGCCTGGTTCTGCCCTCTGGGCTGGGATGACAGAAGTAGAGCAAGCTTATTCTGTTTCTACTGACTTGTCTGATGCCACCACTGTGGAGCCATAGCTTTCAATATCCCGTATGGTGCCCGTTTTAGGTTTTCAAAGAACATGAACAATACTCAGGCAAGGGAGGACTGAGGATGGGCTGTTGCTAGGAGAGAATGAGGAGATAAATTAAGGGACTCGAGGTCCAAGAGTGGTAAAGCTGGTGCAGAAGCCAGACGTCATGAGAGTCTGTTGATGTATGTTTCTCATCCCTGCCCATGACAGGAATTTGCTCTACATGAAGAAGCTAATGTTTTCCTGTTTCATCTTCTGCACATCACCTCACCAGAGGTTCCCAGGTGATGTCATGATTTCAAATAACTGCTGAAGGGTTTACAGAAGGGTTAAATTTAACAACCCAGAGAAAGCAAAGTAGGCTTTAAAAAAATGTGTAAAGCCAAAAACTCCTCGGCCAAGCACTATGGTTTCCAGGGCCTTTGTATTTGCCCTCTGTATTTGAAAACACAGTAACAGCTGCTCGTCTATGGCAAATGTGGAGAATGATTAGTAACTGTTCAGAAGGATCTCCGATAAAGCCCCACCATTATCCGCATTCCATTAGAGAATTCAGTTCTGACTTGTTTTTAAAAATCCACTTCCTGGGTGAAGAGTACATGGGACCCTACTATTGTTGCAACTTCCTGTTAGTTTATAACCATTTCGAAACAACTTCTAAATAGGTCATGTTGTTCTACTGATGGAAATGAGGTCCCCTGGTGAGGGTTCAGCCAGCAGACCTGGACTAATAAATAGGCCCAAGTGAATTTTTATGGCCAGAAAAAGCTCTGTGAGGGCCCAGCCTGGGCCTGAGTCAGCTCACCTGTGACTCACCTGTTGCCCTTTGTCTGGGCTCCGTTATGTATCATATCTATGAGCTTTTGAAACCTCTGGGTCCACAGAGGCAAAATGGGAGTCTAGGTAAATCGATGCCAACTGCTGAGTTTTACTGAATCTATTCAACACCGAGCGGGGATGAGAAAAGTTGGGCCCTTCCTCCTCTGGGGTGGAGCCCAAGTGAGTGCTGAGCAGTGCTGTACCATGATTGCGAACATGAACTCTTCAGCCAGAAGGCCTAGGGAGGAGACCAAGCTTGGTCCCTGAAGCAGCTTCAGGCAAGCTGCTTAACCGCTCTGCTCTGTACTTCAGTTCCCCGTGAAGTGGGGATAACTATCAGCTCCTCTCAGAGAGGTGCCGTGAGGCCTGAGTCAGTTACCTAAAGAGCAATCCCTGAGCTCCTGTGATCATGTTCTGTGATCAGGTGAGTGCCAGGAAGCCAGTGCAAGGCTGACGGCGGCACCACCTTGAGGAAGGGCTGCGTGCTCCATGCTACTGCTGGAGATAATTATGCCTCAAAGGTTATACTACCCTTATCTACGTTTATTCTCGCCTCTCCTTATGGGGATGCTAATTTCACCCCAGACGTCAAACATACCAAACACACCTAGCGATAACAGGGGACTGAGCAATCTAGATTCTACTCTAGCAGCCAAGAGGCCGCACCTGCTCTGGCTTCAGCTTCCTCATCTATAAATGAAGGGATGGGCTACAACATCGACCATTTCTAAGGCCCGTCTAAGTCATTAGCTTTTATTGATTCTGAGTTTGGTGCCTGGGTCGAAAAAGGCTCTTTACCGAAAGTAACAGAATTCCCAATTCACACTTCTAAATTTTTCCTATAGCTCTGGCGTTGCCTAGGATACAAAATGCATGTGCCCCCTCTGAACCCCGAGACAGGAGAGCTGTCATCGCTGCCGCTGATCTATAACACCAAACCACAAATGGGCTCTGTAGTACAAACCGACTGATGTGCTGAACATGGAATGTGTCTCCACTGGCGCTTATGAAAGTATTGTGGCATTCTGACTCTGTGCCAGATAGAATGGCAGAAGGTGCATTTTTTTCCCCTTCTCCCAATCACGTGGTCTTGGAAATACCGCCTTTAGGTGCTGCCCTCTAGCTTCCCTGGACCAGGGGTGAGGTGGTGCAGCCCCTCCCACTGGTCAACAGATCATTTCCAATTTCTTCTTTAAATTGTGTGATATGAACTTCCCTGGTGGTGCAGTGGTTGAGAGTCCGCCTGCCGATGCAGGGGACACTGGTTCGTGCCCCGGTCCAGGAAGATCCCACATGCCATGGAGCAGCTGGGCCCGTGAGCCATGGCTGCTGAGCCTGCGCGTCCGGAGCCTGTGCTCTGCAATGGGAGAGGCCACAACAGTGAGAGGCCCACGTACCAAAAAAAAAAAAAAAAAATCGTGTGATATGCTTGTGGGAAGCTCAGGTCACATACACCAGGAAGCTCTAGGTTTCTTAGCCTCTCTCTGTGTCCCCAAATGTACTTTGTAGCTGATCTGATGGAGGTATTTCACTAACTTCTGTGTGTGAGGGTGGGATCAGGAACTCCCAGCTCTCAGTGATAGTCATCCCAGACCAGAGAGTTGGGCAACGAGCTTTCACTTTTATAGCATCTTGCACTTTTTAAAGCAAATATACCTTATCTTTTTTTTTTTTTTTTTTTGCGGTACGCGGGCCCCTCACTGTTGTGGCCTCTCCCGGTGCGGAGCACAGGCTCCGGACGCGCAGGCTCAGCGGCCATGGCTCACGGGCCCAGCAGCTCCGCGGCTCGCGGAAACTTCCCAGACCGGGGCACGAACCCGTGTCTCCTGCATCGGCAGGCGGACTCTCAACCACTGCGCCACCAAGGAAGCCCTACCTTATCTATTTTGGTCCTTAAATGTTTAGGACAGAAATTATTATCTCCATTGAACTCCATGTCAGCTTCAAGAGAACAGAAATTAGGTCTGTTTCGTTCTCTGCTTTATCTTTATAACCCACCATGGTGTCTGGTACCCGGTCTCTACTTAGTGTTGGTTGAGTTAGTAAATGAATCTCCACTGTACAGATGAGGAGGTAAAGAACTGCTTGAGGCCAGGCTGTTAATAAAAGGCTTCTGGGTCATCTGTCTCGAGGTCCACTGCTCTTTCTATCACCTTAGTGGCTAATCTCAAGAGAGGCTCAAAGTGGATTTGGATAGAAAAAGAAAAACCAGGCTCCACAGTGACATTCAGCGGTGAGCTTACAAAGATGAGGCCCAAGAGGGACCAGAGGTCAGCATTTGGATGTCAGTTCTCCTAGATGACACCTCTTTTGGCACCCCAAACTGTGGGTATATGAATTCACTGAGTTCTAATAACAAACCTGCTTCTCCTATCTCTTGGCCTTTGCATGTGCTGTGCCCACCCCCTCGAGTGCCTCTCTTGTCCCTTCCTCCTCCTTTATGTGGCCAATTCCTAATCAGAAATCACTTCCCACTAGGCTTTTCCCTCTTTTCCTCCTCCTGTCGCCAAAATCTGGGCTCACCTTTATCGAAGCGCATAGCACACAATATTACATTTCCTTAGTTTCTCAACAGGTTCTCCCCTCCCCCAGCCCCACACTGTGAGTTCCTTCAGTGTAAGGACTGTGTCCTTTACGTCCGTAAATACATTCCTTAGAAAGTGGTTGGCATATAGGTTTTTAATAGTTGTTGATTCAATGAACTGATACATGCAACTCCGTTATCTTTTTTTTCATATAAATATATTTTTTTCTTTGCGGTACGCGGGCCTCTCACTGCCGCGGCCCCTCCCACCGCGGAGCACAGGTTCCGGAAGCGCAGGCCCAGCGGCCACGGCTCACGGGCCCAGCCGCTCCGCGGCAGGTGGGATCCTCCCGGACTGGGGCACGAACCTGCGGCCCCTGCATCGGCAGGCGGACTCTCAACCACCGCGCCACCAGGGAAGCCCTCCGTTACCTTTTGAAGAAAAAAGAAAACTTAAAAAATCTCCAAAGAGCACTTCTCCCACTCATTGTAGTCTGCTAGCAACAGGTCATCCCCCAGGCCACCAGTAACAAACAGACACACACCAGCATGGAATGATGCTGCGGTATGCAGGGAAGGTGTTCTCTCTTACAGCTGCTGATCTGACCACAGTAAGACTTGGGCCTCCACTGATTTTGCTATCGTTGGGATGAATATATAGGACTTAATGCACCAATGATATTCTCTGTCCCATTTCCTACAATGACCAGTGCCTTGGACCTGGGGCCCCAAATTCTAACCCTGTCACAGGCAGCATCCTGGGGATGTGCAGAAAAGAGTGTTGCTTTACACATGCAAACAGGCTGAACATGGTTGAAATGAGCCTGGTTACCTTTGGAGGGAAAAGTGTGGCTGCCTTTCTTTTTCACCTCCTACCCTTACTACAGACTCACAGCTCCTTGATAAAAAGGAAAGATGATAAAGCCAGGGGAGATGGAGGGGTTGAGGTCTTTTGTATAAAGGATACATGGACAAAAGTGAGGTTACAACCGGATTCAGTAGAGAACCCTAACCAGTACTTGGAGAAGAAAGATAGGAGGGACCTCTGGGTTTCCTCCAAAGTGGTTGTGTCTGTAGCAAGCTGGGGAGAGAGGGAGAGCTGCCTCTTTCACGTTGGATTATACATGCTGAGGTCCCAGAGAGCCCTCAGGGTGGTGGGAACTCGAGTAGCGGCAGCCACTAACAGGCACGATCTTCAACCCAATGGAGGTGGGGCTACTCCTTTTGAGGTGCTCTAATCAAAAGTTCCCAGGCCCTATGCTCTGTCTCGAGTGATCGTTTATACCTTCTCTGCTTCCTGTGTCTTTGGCAGCGTCCATCCTGCCAAAGTGAGAAGAAACGGAAGCCACTGTGAAGGAGCAGAGGGATCCCGCGGCAAGGGTACCACCCGCACGTGTGGGATGCAGCGGCCTCCCACGCTCCCAGGCCAGCCCTGTTGCCTCTTCAGAGGTGAGATAAGGGGGCATCGCTGCTGACGAACTCACCATGGTTTTTCAAAGAGACAAGTGAGAAAATGTGAGTAAAAATACTCTGTAAATTGCAAAGGTGCTATCCAAGTGTGAAGAAGTAGTAGTATTATCAGTGCTTTATTTAGTCGCAGGTTGCCACAGCACGGTACACTGACATCGCTTCTGCCTCTGCTCAGATAAATATTAACATGCCTGTTTCCCTGGATGCAGCTACTCTGCAAGGCGAGGGCCTTGCTGGGCCTCCTGCTGTGGGCTCCTGCTGTTCTCTGGACCAAGAACACCTTCCACGGCTTCTCCTCCGACTGGCAAGTTCCTATTCGTCCCTTAGGACCCTTCACCAGTTTGAGCCCTTTTCCATTTCTTCCCTTTCACAACACTCCATCCATTTTGACTCTGGTTTGACCGTGGTGGGGAGCACTGGCCGTCTACATGCTTCTTTCTGATTAGACTGAGTTCCTGGAAGGCGGGATCTATGACTTCTTAGTGCAAATAAGTTCACAGGCCACTACATGAAATATTTACCATGCCTGCTCCGCTAAGAGAGCAGGGTTTGCTGGGTAGCATACTCCTCTTGTGTTCATGGGACACACCTGGAGTTATGTGTAATATGCACATGCCAGAGACTGGAAAAGTAGAGATGATACTGGTCACAACAAGCCGTGGCTGAATGCTAAGGAAGCACTAGGCATTGTGCTAAGCACTCCCTAGGAGGCTGGTGCCATTTTCCCAAATTTTCAGATAAGGAAATAAAGAGATAATCTGTCTCCAGTCACAAAACTAAACATTGGGGCTTAAGTCAATTTGACTCCAATGTCTGCCGTCTTAATCACCACACCAGAAAAAGATAATGCAAAAGAGACAAAAAGGAGAGGAGAAAGAGGCCTTTGTAATTTATTAAGAAAAGAACACTGTCATGTTTTTAGCTTGATTTATTACTGTTATTTTAAGATATGAACAGCACTCATCTCTTCTTCTAGTCTAATGACCTAGCAGGTAACTGCAGCAGACAAAGAAAGAAAGATTCCATGAAACAAAAAACTAATAAGAGAGGAGTTTCATGCCGGAAGCAAGCGAAGACCCTGTCTCCCTAAGTCTTGGGAGTTGGTTTCCACCTCTTCTTCCTACCTCCACCTTTGAAGCGGTCAGGGGCCTTTTCCTTACTATCCCTGACCCAACAGCAGAGCCTTCAAGTTGTTTCTGGGGGTGACAGGGCAGGGATGCAATGGGGACCCACTCCCGAAGTCAGGGAACCTCCTCGTTCACGTGTTCCTGTGTGGACACACATTGAGGGTGGAAAGCCCACCAGGCCCCTCTCTGCTCCTCGGTCCCTCAGAGTTAAAGAAAGGCTCCCGTGGGAATCTCTTCCTTTAAATGTCCTGCAGGCCACGCAGAGTGGATGGGGGTGGGGGTGGGCACGTAAGAAGGCAAGTCTCCACCTCTGAAGGCTTGTCTACTTCTTTTAGTAGACAAGTGGAAACTCTTATCCGCAGCCCACCTCAACCCTGAGAAATGGCTGAAAAAGAGGGTCACTGTGGAAACCCGCAGAAGGAGCCATGAGAGGATGGCCCATTTTCTCACCACGCCTGAGAATAAACACCCTCATACAATCCAGTGAGGAAATGGACTTTAAGAATACTCTGGTTCCACCACCCATTAGTGGTGTGACCTTGGAAAAACTACTTCACCTTGCATCTGTAAAAAATAGAAAATAATTGGACTATCTTAAAGGATTGTTTTAAAGGTTACAGGCTTAATATTCAGAAAACCTTTAAAACTGTACCAGTCAAATAAGTGCAGTAAGTATTAGCTATTATTATGGTTATTGCTGCTAGTATCATTATTAGCATAACTCTGTTTCTGTGTCCCCTGCCCTGTGATAATTTAATCTTTTCTGAAGACCACCTCTGGTGATTTCAGTGTCTTCTTCTATGTTCCAAATTCTCTCTTGGAATGTTCTCTGGAAGACTAGACAAAGAAACTGCCTTTCCCTTTGCCTGGCACTAGGAATAGAAACACCTACATAAACCACTCAGCAATCAGGTGAGATCCTCATAAGTGCAACTGTCAGCACATTAGATGATAAACATTTTGCCACTATAAATGCAGCAAATATACTTAATGCCATTATTTTTTTTGAGATGCAGCACATACCCAGGCCCACCTCTAATATCTATCTTAAAAGAAAAGAGCCATGACACAGATGATTGAAAGCCCTGAGACCTGGCTTCCTGGGGAAGGCTGGGGAGTGGAAGGAATGCTGCTAGATTTCCACAGTGGAAAAGTCAGTCAAGAGACACCAAACTGAATGACTGAATTCCTTGTTGTGGGAAAGGTGAGTTAGGTAAATGGAGAACTCACTCCTGGAGTATTCTAGAAAGCAAGGGTAGAGGCCAGTGCTATAATATTATACCTCCCAGTCCATGGTGTTTCAAGTATCTAGATTCTTAGCCTTTCAAAGAGCTAGAATACTGTATGGCAATTGAAAAACATGGTCCCCAAATATTTTTATACTGTTCCCATTTAGAAGTGGGTGCATAGATCCTTCTTTTGAATCTGGGATATGACTGCCTGAATAACAGAATATGGTAGAAGTGATGTTATATCACCTTCTGGGCTGAGAACATAATGAATGGGCAGCTTCCACTTTCTGTTTCTTCAGACACTTTTTGAATCCAGCCACCATAGTATGAGGAAGCCCAAGCTGCCTACGAAGCATTCATGAAGAGGCCCGGGTAGAGAGGGACTAAGGCTGTGGCTCTCGGCCCTATAGTTGATCTCCCAGATGATAGGCAACACCCATGGGCTTCCCACATGAGTGGGCCAACTTGGAAATGGATCCTCCAGCCCCACAGCTGAGCCACCCAAGTTGATACAATGTGGAGCAGAAATGAGTCTCTCTGCTGAGCTCTGCCCAGATTGTAGATTCATGAGTCAAATGAATGATTGCTCTTATTTTAAACACTCGGTTTTGGGATG
The DNA here is from genome assembly GCF_039906515.1 of Pseudorca crassidens. Lineage (NCBI taxonomy): Eukaryota > Metazoa > Chordata > Mammalia > Artiodactyla > Delphinidae > Pseudorca > Pseudorca crassidens. The sequence continues at coordinate 91,029,308 of NC_090296.1, read as the reverse complement.
GATACTGCATGTTTTGGGGAGAATCCTTTCCTGGATCCTTTAAGGTACTCTCTGTGGCCTGAAATATTGCTGTTTTTTGCTTTCTCCTCTTAGTCGAGCTGAAGACTGAAATTAGCTGTCAGAGCTGGATATATTGCAGAGACACAGGAAGCTGTTGGTCAGAATGCAGATGCTATGACAACTCCCAGTCTTCAGATTGTCTTTCTGTGTGTCAAGCAGGACTAAACTTGTCCCTAAAATGTCTTATCTCAGTTTCTTAAAAAATCAGGCTTCTTGTTATTAATCAGAAATGCAAATTACATCAACAAGGTACAATTTTACAAACTGCAAATAACTTTTGTTTTTTTCTTAAGGATAAAATTTAATACTAGTAAATTGGGATGAAATCAATATATTGCACATGGCAGGGTAAATACAACCATTTAGAAAACAATTTGGCAATGTGTACACACACGCTGCCATCCATGCATGCTAACAATACTAACCCTAACTCAGTAATTTTTACTTCTATTACTTTATCCTAAGCAAATGATCTAAAGTAAGAAGAACAAAAAAAGAACCTGTTAGAGGAAGATGCTTATTTATGATGGTGAAAAAACTGGAAACAGGTGAATTTTCTAAACATGGAGTAGTTAAAATAAAAGTATATTACACCAGTCTCATGGAATATTATGCAACCATTCAGATGATAATAATGAAGACCAGTAATCCTCAGTTTATGATGTAATACCAAATGGGAAAAATCAGAATATAAAATTGTATATCCACTGATTACAACTCTATAAAAACAGAGATACATATAGACAAATATCAAAAGAGACTAAAGACAAAATAAGTGATTTTAGGACTTTTCCCCTTTAAAACAATACATTGTATTTTTTTTTTAACATTATAAGAGGAGAGATGGAGAGATGATCAATTAAAAATATAAAGTCGGGACTTCCCTGTGGTGCAGTGGTTAAGAATCCGCCTGCCAATGCAGGCGACATGGGTTCGAGCCCCGGTCTGGGAAGGTCCCACATGCTGCGGAGCAGCTAAGCCCATGCGCCACAACTACTGAGGCTGTGTGTCACAACTATTGAGCCTGCTCTCTGGAGCCCGCAGGCCACAACTACTGAGTCCACGAGCCACAACTACCGAAGCCCACGTGCCTAGAGCCCGTGCTCTGCAACAAGAGAAGCCACTGCAATGAGAAGCCCGCACACTGCAACGAAGAGTAGCCCCCCGTTCCCCTCAACTAGAGAAAGCCTGAGTGCAGCAACGAAGACCCAACGCAGCCAAAGATAAAATAAATTAATTAATTACTTAAAAAAAGCACAACACTTAAAAATATATATATAATATATATAAAGCCACCCTCCAACCCAAGTAAGCTGAGCATTTTCATGATGAAGGCACTTAATGCCCTTCTGTTGACCAAAGCCAAGAACTAATAGTTGGATCCTACGGAATATATCTCTTGGAATATTATTTTAGATGGTAACTTCCTAGGGAATAAGTCCTCTGTAATTCTAAATATCATATTTATACTCTGGGTGTTCAGTAAATGAACATGGAAGTAATTCAGAGATTTCAGTTAAATTGGCATGTCATCATTCTGGCTTTGCTCTTCTCCCCTTCTAACCTCCTACTTTTTCCTTCCTAGGGCTCCAAAATATAAAGTGCTAAAATAAAAGCAGCAACACCAGTTTCTATTTTTAAAGTGAACTTTAATCTGATTTTCACAAAGATCCACGCCAATTCAAAATCGCTGCTGTACTCTTGGTGCTGGTAATATGGTGATCGCCTTTTGCATTGAGAATTAAGAATTCTAGTCACACAGGAGAAAGAAAACCTGGCTTAGACTTCTCAGTGGTCAAGTGCAAAAGCAAAAGGAAAACTGATTGCAATTGTGTCCTTGGATATTTAAAGTCAAAACCATTTTTACCCCAGTTGTTTAAATATTGGCATCAAGGTCTCCTTTCTCTAGTCTAAAAACATGCACAGGAAAATGGAGAAGAAAGACCTGGCTCGCTCAAATTCCAGACTTCCTCTTAAAGCCCGGTGAGCGGAGTGGCAAGAAGTAAGGACGCTTTCATTGCCAGCCTTCCTGCTGGAGTCATCACCCTACTTCACTACCCGCCGTGTAAGTGACATTCTAAGCATTAAGTATACTTTTATTTGTATGTGTAGCACAACATTAAATACATGTTTTCCTAAACTAATTTCTAAGCAGAACTGTTTACAGTTTACCTTAAAGATAAATGGCTGCTGGAACACTGAATCCATTTCGGAATTTGGTCACTTTGAGCCATTTTTATTAGTCATAAAATAAATACCAGAGCAGATAAAGATAATGCTGTCATTCTGCCTCTAGGTGTTAAGAGTAACAAGAAGTCACACTTCAGCTCTTTCTGTGGCCCTTTTTGAATCAGCCCGCTCAATGCTAATACGAATGTAAACACATCAGTCAGCCAACCATTAGGGGCTGAAGAAATATCTCCTGAGCTAAAATATAAACTCCCATTTGGTTTCCAGGCTCCTAAGCTAATCATCTTATTGCACACAATAAAACAGGCAGAAATCAAGATGTTCTCTACCAAGATAAACTAGAAATAAATGAAGTTAAATTAAATGAAAATAAGTGAATAAATAAACAACCCCTAAACTGAGTAACTTTTAGGAGGCCCAAAGACATGATACTTCCAGCTCTTGAAAGTAGAAAAAATTACCATTCTCTCTCTCTCACACACACCCCCTAAACTGAGTTGTTTAAAAGAATCTACATTAACACCTCTTGATCAATGTCAAAGTAATTGCTTAATATTTAAGGGATGAAATTTGTAGCACCAAGGCTTTGATTTTAATTGGCTCCTGGTACTGTGACTTACACTGGAGTTGTCTGTGGGCTTTTAACATTACAGAACGGCTTCCCATCTCTGCTCAAACAGGCCAACAACATGCGTGCGAAGTGGAAAAACGTCCACTTAATGATGCAGGTTTAGGTGGGTGATTAGAGACACTTTGAGCATCAAGTTGTCTTGTGATCTAAAATTTGCTCAAGTGGAAGGCAGCTCCAGGCAGAACTGAAGGTCTGTCTAAAACTGATGACTGCTACATCTCAATTAACTTAAAGTTGTTTTTCTTTGATACGTCTTTATTTCAGTTTGCTGGCGACCTCAACTTGATAAAAAGCATGAGTATACCTGAAGTCTGTGCTTGCCATTAAACAGCTACGAGTTTTAATACAGAATTTGCAACAGTGCTCACGCAGGGTGACTGCAGATTCATTGGTGGTACCTCTTTCTTGCACCTTGGAGAGACTGGGTCTCCAGAGAACTAGATATTTGGACCACCATGAGTACAGTGGTATCTTCTCTACAAGTTAAAACTGAAGTTTAAGCCCATACAGTATAGGCCCAGAGCCAGCATTCCCCCTGCACCACACTGTGGGGTCTGTTTAAATTGGCCGGTTGCCCATGCCAGTGGGCTGCCTAAATAGTTTGATTATCACCTTGTAATATACAAAATGAGGACTGTAAATTAGAGAACTCTTAAGGATGCCAATATTTGTATATGAGAGTTTTAAAGTCTTGGATATAGATTTTTTTTAAGTGTGGCAAAAGTACAGGAGTGAGTTACGTCTCCTCTGGGATATTAGCATAAAATCTATAGAGAGGAATGGACAATACAAATGAAATGAGCAGAACAATGCCAGGGTTCAGTCAATTCGATTTTATGTTGTAAAATCACTAAACAGCATGTAGGCCTAGTCTAGAGGTCACAAGTTTCAGCTACACAGCTCAACTTCTCCAAAAGAGTCCTGACTGCAACTTCTTTTTCTTTTGGTCCCATCATCCCCATATCCTAATTTTGAATTTTGAGAGTGTGGTCACCCCCGTTACAATCCAAACCCAGGGCGGACATCATTTGACACTCGTGTCTTACTCTCCTGAAGTGTGCAGATTACCGGCAGTGACCCTGGAGACCATGTCTTTTCTGCCTCAGTTTACAACGGAGAGAACCAAGGCCCAGGGAGATCAGGCAGCTTGCCTGAGAGTGCGAGGCAATGGGAACTCAGGCCCTGTCAACTCAGATCCTACAGAATAAACAGCTTTGGTGAAAAGGAGCAATCAGGCCAGGCTACCTGATTCACAGGGGCCAGTGCAAAATGAAAATAGGGGGCTCCTTATTCAAAAATTATTAAGAATTTCACGATGGCAGCACATTCTAGGCATGGGGCCCAATGGGACTGCACAGGTAACACACCCACGAAACAGATCCTGGATGCAGTTATTTCATTATTTACTGAACTTTGACTCTTTGAAGGCCAAGGGGAAGAAAAGCTCTTTGAACACTGAATGTGTTCAAAAATGATCTATTGTGTGGATAAGTGAACGAATGTGTATATGAATGAGTGAGGGAATGCGCCTAGAAAATTACAACTCAGACCCAGGGTTACTTGGTCCCTTATTTAAGTGATGCAATTCATAATCTGAAAATACTTCACAACATAATAAAATTTCCCAGCCCCAACATAAATAAGTTGCCAGAACCACGTGCAAAATGTGAGCAGCAAGGTGTACAGGTGGTAGCATTACCATGCTTTTATGTGCTCAAGAAAGGCCACTTCTTAGCAGAATTGGTCTTGCTTTTTTTTTTTTTCTCTTTGTGTGTTTAGAAGTAGCCATCCAGATATATTTTATGGAACCTCTCCATGTGCAAAATCTACAAAATACTTCGGATATGAGTATTTCCTATTGCCAAGCATCCTTGATTTGAAAACAGTAGTAATAACAAAACTATAATTTATAGAGTTTTTTATTATGTCAGATACCATGCTCAGTGCTTTGCATATATTTCCTCCTGAAGAAAGACCTCACCACAACATCTCCATGAAGTAGATATATTATCCTGATTTTCCAGTGAGGAAAGCAAGGCTCCAAGAGGTTGAATGGCAGAATCAGAATCAGAATTTGACCTTAGGACCATTTGGACTCCTGGCGACTAACAGTTCTTCGCAAGGTTAGGTATACACAGAACAGCAGAGCAAGGGCTACTGCTTCCTTTAAGGAATGAGACTTTTATCTGATAAGGACTGAGTGAAGTTTCACTTTGGGGAACAAAATTGCAGCCATAAAACACTGAAAGCAGAACCTTCTGATACTGAAAATCTAGGTGGTTAGTTTTATAGCTTATTGCAAAGTCGTACAAAGGCAGGTAAAGGAGGAACCTCCTCGTCCAGATTTTAGGGGGCCTCAGGGTCTGATTTACTGCATTACTGTATCAGGAAAAGAGGTTGAACAGGACAGAGGGAAGGAAGACTTAGCCAGGCTAAGATTTCCACTCAGGTAGTCTGCAGTGTATTTCATTAAGGGACAAGAAAGACAAAAAATGTGGGTAACTTTCAGGATTATAAATTCACATTTATCTCAGAGTTGAAGAGAAGAGAGTTAGTGTTTCTGTCTCTACCTCTCAAGAGATAAACGTGGCTTCATAATTATGGCTTGTATTTATTATGATGTTTCAAAGTGTTAATCTATTAAGTATCTTACTTCTCATTTAAAACAAGTCACAGGTGGGGAAAAAGAAAAAAATATGGGAGCAAATTCATTTGATATATTCTGTCCACTTGTTCGTAGCACTGTCCTCCAATGTCATATCTTTTATATTTTTTAACTGCCTAATTAAATGAAAATGCTGTTCTAGGGACATAAAATTTTCAAATAATGGCAGAAAAATATTTCTGGCCAAACACTAAAGTTTTATAGCTTGAAAGCACTCATGAATACAAAGAGTTTGTATTTTGTTCATCTATCCACTGGTAAGCCAGTCTGATTTTGTTCATGCATCCACGGGTAAGCCAGTCTCCTCCATGTAAGTCGATTGTGGTGGTCCCGTTCTCCTGCCCAAGGCTGCTTTAGGTTACAGGTGTGAGCAGGTGCCATGATTCTATCAATGGGAGAGTCTGTACTAGTAAAGGTTTCTTAGGGACTCTTGGTCTCTTGATCTGCTGGATTCTCACCTGGAATGTGCCAGTTTTACTGGGAACATGAAAAGAGCTAGCCAAGGGGAGGTTGACAGGATGAGAATGGCAGAGAATATAGACAGCGCCTGAGTCTTTGATGATATTAAGCCAAAGAATTAATCAACACTGGAGCCACCTCATCTCAGGACTTATTATTATTGACTTAATGTTATATTTCCTCATTGTTCAGCAATTTTGAGTTGGGTTTTCTGTTATTTGTAGCCAAAACCAACATGACCGAGCACCTATTGTGTTCTAGGACCTAGCTGGCCAATTTCCATGCATTAGCTTTAATTTATTTCCCATCTCTTAAGGGACGTTTTCTCCATTTAACAGAAAAGTAAACTAAGACTTGGAGAAGCTAGTGATATGCCCAATTTCTCACATCTAGTCAGCAGATAGGGGGCAGGATTCCAACCTATGTCTGTCTGACTTTGAAAAGTTATTTAAAACCTCTGTATGTGTTTGTGTATATGTGTGGTGGTGTTCTATTTTTATATATGTCCACATTTATACATCTACGGTGAAGGTGTTATCTGTAGTAGCACAACCATTCATCGCATTTTTGAGTCTCTGATAAAACAGTTAAAAATGTTAAAAATATTCCCTCATAATTGAGGGAATAGCAACAAAATAAAGCAAATGGTAAGAACTGGCAAAAGTAATCATTATCAAGTTTCCTTCTCCATTAGGAGTTACTTATTTTCAAGCTCGGTTCTGAGACATCGTGCCAGATGACATCTGCATTAAATTACTCAGCAATCTGTATAGAGATCATTAATGAGTGTGAGTGCTTTAAGAGGGATATGTGTCTCCAAAGAAAATACTGAATCAAAGATGGCGAATTTGTTGTATAGAAGCTACCATGCCCTCTCCCTTTTTCACAGAAGACTTTGCAAATCAGTCAAGGCATCCTTTTTCTCCCTGACCTTAGATGTAGCCCCATAAGTTTCTACAACACAAGGTGCAACAGCTACTACCAATCAGGTTTGGCTCTCCACTTTGAAACTCATTTGCCCTGTCTGTCCTACACATTCCATGGGGAGTGGCTCTTCAGGGAAGTAACTGAAAATTACAGGGAAATTGTGCAATGGTAGCGTATCAACCCCTGAGAGCTGAATGAGGTGCAATTACTGCTAACTGAAAATATTATCTATGTATTTCTGAAAATTGAGTCTAAAAACTCAATATTAGCAGCAGTGAAGTTTAAGTGATCTTGAAAGAAAAGGGCAAAGTGTTGTCAAATGTAAATGGCAATAATAAATTTGAGAAGTTGGACTACTTGTGTGTCTGTCTCTTTGTACAGATAGCTCTATGCACATTCATGAAGTGGATTCGTATTTTTTTAAATCACTGTTAGATGTGCTACTATGAGGCAATTAAAATATGGAGATAAATATAACATTATGGAATCCTACTACTAGAAAGAAACTTGGAAATCGTTTAGACTGTCTCTGATGCCCATCCCGACCTCACTTTGTTCTAATGAGAGCACTAGGGCCAGCGAGGGCAGGGCCTTCTCCAGAGCTATCTGGTGGGCTAACAGAGGAGCCAGGCCAGATTTCCAGACTCCAGCTCTGTCCTCTCACAGCCTTTTCAGTGATGGGCGCACGTTTTGAATTTTAAAACGACATTAAGCCTCAGAAACCAGCAAAGTGTGCGGCAAAGAGAAGAAAGAGAGAGAGAAGAAAAGTAAGAGAGTGGGAAAGAGATCTCTGATAACTTTCTACAATTCTTAGCAAAACACATGCTCCCGATTTTCTGATTGACCTCTGAGGACATCAAGCCTCATAAGTTGGAGATGGTCTTGGCTATCTATCAGTGGATGGGCTGGGGTACGTGCTGCCTGAGGAACCACGTCCAATTGGCCAAGAGACACTGCCAGAGACAGCAAAGGATGGTCTGGTTATAGCCATCACCTTTTGTCAATCATCCTTTGCTGGACCAGGAGCTCCATTAAAATACCTTTGTATGGTCCTCCAGAATGGTCCCCTGGTCCCCCAAATGCTCTTTATTTAGTCAACCCCATGAAAGACAACCGGATTCAGGGACCCTGCCAATTCAGTTACCAGGTAAATAGTATTCAGCCTCACAAGAGAAAAGTGAATGACTATATATATAGAATGCTTAGTACAAAGTTGGACATGGAGATCAGTAAGGTTAACTTCTGTGTTGTTACTGCTAAAATGATATTTAAAAGCCCCCAATTGATTATTCTAAAAGTAACATGGCCCTCCTCACTACTTATGTTCTGCGATCTTATTGTTTCTTTCACTGACTGAATTGAGGAGATTTTATAGTGAGTGGTTGAGATCATGGGCTTTGAAGTCAGACAGGCTTGGCCTTGGATTCTGACACTGCCATTGTGTGCTCCTAGCAGGTACTTAACTGTGGTAGACAGAAGAATGTCCCCCTCCATCCCCAAAGATGTCCACACCCTATCCCTAGGACCTGTGAATATGCTATTATACACAGAAAGAGGGACTCTACGTATGTGATTAAATAAGAGATCTTAAAATAGGGGGGTTTTCCTGGATTACCTGGGTGGACTCCATGTAATCACAAGCGTCCTTAAAAGATGGAAGAGGAAGGCAGAAGAATCCAAGAAGGAGATGTGTCTATGCAAGCAGAAGACGGAGTTCTATGATGGCTGGCTTGGAATTTGGAGAAAGAGGCCACAAGCAAAGAAATGCAGGTGGCCTCTAGAATCTGGAAGAGGGAAGGAAACGAATTCTCCCATCAAGCCTCCAGAAGGAATACAACCCTGCTGACACATTGACTTTGGCCCAGCGAAACACATTTGGGACTTGCAACCTCTGGAATTGTCAGGTAATAAATGTGTGCTGTTTAGACATCTAAGTTTGTAGTAATTTATTACAATAGCAAAAGGAAACTCACTTACGCTCCTTGACTGTCTGTGCCCGCCGGAATTGTCAGGTAATAAATCTGTGCTGTTTAGACATCTAAGTTTGTAGTAATTTGTTACAACAGCAAAAGGAAACTCACTTATGCTCCTTGAGTATCTGTGCCCTCATCTATAAAATGGGAATAAAAAAAGGATGTGCCCCAAAGGGCTGACATGAGGATTAAATAAGAGAATGCAAATAAAACTCTTTAGTGCTTAGCAGAGATGAAGAACTCAATAAACGTTCACTGTCATTATGCATGATATCATTATCTAGAGAGGAGATTTATATATTGTGATTGTAATAAATGGTGATTCCATAAAGTATAATTCATTGTATCATAATAATCCCTTACATTTGAGCCGCACTTATCTGGTTTTTACGAAGCCCTTTTATCAACATCGTCTTACTTGATGCTCGGTATAATTGTGAGTCCACAGATGAGGAGACAGAGCCTCCGAGGAGACAGTGCTTTCCTTAGGTCACTCAGAGAGCCCACTATTGGCCAAAGTTGGAGTCTAGGTCATCTGATTCCAGATACAGTAGGCTGCCAATTTCATCATGTGGTTTATAGAAATATACACACAGGGTATGTAGAATCTTAACAAAAGACAAAAATGATTAAGGCCAAATGATGGGGTTGTTCATCCCACACAAGACCATTTCCCATGTGATCTCATCCAGCGGCGTTTTTTGCCAGGGCCTCCTGCCCCAGCTCCTGCAAGTGTAGCCGGAGGCCTCTCTGTAATGCATCTAGTCAGTTGTGCAAAGGACAAGGGAAAAGATTCCATCCTGACCGCAGCAGGCAATCACCTGATGCCCTGAAGCATGAAGTTTGATTACCCTTATCTCAGTTTATCATTAAATCAAAAACTGTTGCTATGAATACTGGCCCAGGACTCCATTTAGGAAATGATATAGACCAGTCAGCAGAAGTGAGTGAGTGTCCTTTTTCTTTCTTAATTTCTGCTCACCGTGAAGATCTTTTGCAAACTAGAAAAAAAAAAAACGGCAGCTTTGAGCAGATTTTATTACTTTCTTACTCTTTCATGAGCTGGCCAGGATGCCTTTGGCTCATAACCATTCACCCTGTGCTGTAGGCAAGAGGTTTGAGATCTACGACCTAGTGGCCTGCCAACACTAGCCTTGAAGTCTACCACTTTGATGGGAATCTGAATTTTAGCAAAATGCCAGGCAATTTGCAGGGGCACTGATGTTTGAGAAACTCTGGCTACACCAGAGCATTGTTTCTCAAATTGTGGCCAAGGGACCATAGCCTATGAATCACTTTAGGAGTTTGTTGAAAATGCTGACTCCAGGGCCCCATCCCAGACCCAGCAACACAGATCCATTGGTGCTGGGGCCCTGGGAATCTGCAGTTTAGCCCTATGTGATTCTGATAAATTTTAAAGTTTGAGGACCACCGGTAGAGATCAAAGATGTGGGTGATGACAGGAATTGTTAGGAGAGGGCCTGAATTTCCATGGTGTTATTCAGGTTTTAATCAGACTAGGGAGCAACCAGCATAGAACACATACCAGTCACCTATATTTTTGTCCTTCGGCCCAACCAACAGAGGAAGCCAGATTTCTGACATCATGAATCTGAAACGGCTGATATGTGGGTCAGAGCTAGGCAGCTAGGCGTCAAGGTCTGAGGTGACTCTCTAGGCCCCTGGAGCTCTCCTGCCAAATTCCCCTTTGCAGTCTGGCTGAATCTGTGGCACGTGTAGTGGGTGGTGGTAGAGAAGAGCTGGTTGTAAAACTGGCTTCAAGGTCTATATATCAGTCAAAGAGATACGATAAAAATCACATGTGAAGAGACTGCATAGTATAAGGGCTAAAAGCATGGGCCTTGGAGCCAGACTGCATTTACTTTTACTTAACAGACATTGAGATAAATACAGCACTCACTGCTAGCCAAGCACCATTCTAAGTGCTGTTCAAATCTTAATTCATTTATGTCTCACAGCGCCTACCAGGTGGGTACTACCCTCATCATCCACCTTTTAGGTCATGAAACTGAGGCTCAGAGAGGTTAAGTAATTTGCTCAAGATCACACAGCCAATCGATCACACAGCCAGGACGCACGCCCCAACAGGCTGGCTCGAGTTCATGTTCTTAACCACCCTACTAAGTTGCTTCCCATGGACCCGAGTCCCCTGGTTCCACTACTCATTAGCTGTTTGACCCTGGGAAAATTACTCCATCTCCCATCCCTTAGTTTTTCCCCTGTGTAAAATGAGGATATTATTAATAATAGTACCCACCTCAAAGAATTCTGATCAGACGATTTCATATATCCACTTAAAAGAGTATAAGGCACACGGTCAGCACTTAACAAATGCTAACTCTGAGGGAGCTATCAGTCCCACACTCTCAGGGGTAGCATGAGGATTAAATTAGGTAACATATTTAAAGTACTAGGCGCTGTGCCACGGCACCTGGTAAGCACACGGTGAGGGCTAGCTGTTATTATTAGTCGAGCTGAGCCACGCCAGTTTATTTTAGGTTTTGTCTGGAAAGCAACTGTGCTCTATGCAGGGAGGCAGCACGCCCTTCACTTCAGAAAGTAACTGGGTAGGAGCCAGACTAATTCCTAGATCCAGCAGGTTCTCTGCTTTACGTCACTGGAATATTCCTGAAAAGTCCCTAATATTGAATTTGTATATGCTTAACCCTTTTTCCCCATTGACCTATTTTATAATTTCTGATTGATCTTTCATTGGCAGTGTTTCCTCAGACTTAAGAGTCTTCTCTCAGACTGTCATGTAACCATTAACTTGTAAAAGACTTAAACATACCATACCAGGGAAAATTGAACCACTGGAGCGATTCTTGGCAAAGCAATTGTAATGTAATTGTTTTCATTTTATTTTTCCTTTGTTATGTATTCACGTGCTTACACTACAGAGAACTTCCGGTCTTTCCTCCCAGAAAGCTTATCACCTCCACTATTAAATTTAATCGTGGATTGATTACAATTTACGTTAACTCAAGGGGTTAATGATGGCTTGGAAACCCACATACCCAAACATCCTCGCTTGGAGTATGGCTGGGCACCGGGGTAGGGGAGAAAGGTGAATGAAGGTGTGGGAGTTGGGAAGGTAGGGTCGTGGAGAGGCATTGACGGGGGTGAGTTTATCCTGAAAGCTCAGACCCAAAAAGGGATGCTGGATCCCCAGGGCCTCTCAAGGATGGGGTTTTCTAAAAGGAAGTATTAGTAACTCCAAGTTGTTTCCTGCCACTTTTTCGCTCCTTCTATGAGGAAAAGGCTGCCATAGCTCTAACCCCATTGCTTGCGAACTTTCCCAGGCATGATAGGTTATAACCACAATCGAATGAATAGTTCAACTCAATTAACATGTTTACTAAAATATCTGCACCACGTCTACTATGTGTCACGCTCTCTGCTAAGTTACAGCCGTGAACAGGCAGTCTAACCTCATGGGGCCTGCGGGCTCCTCTCCCAAGCACCTAGAGTCCAACTCATGCCTCTCTCACGGTTTCAACAAGTTTCTGCTCTCTCTTCGGCTTCCTATCTCCACGTCCTCCCCAAATCCACATCTATGTATGCAGCTTATTCTTTGTTATAGAGTCTCTGTCCAGAACCTCTTGAAGTTAAAGCAAAAAATAAAGTCCATGAAGCATCAACCTTCTAGTGTGATTCTGCTAAACCCCTCTGCGGGGGGAGCCAGCTTGCTGGGTAATTCGAGGCAAGTCACGCGATCCCTTGCGATATTCCTGTGGAACACTGAACCCGTTGGCAGTTGATGTGGGGTTTTAGCTCTGATCACGGAGCAAACTCCGGAATCATCGCAAGATCGATCCCATTCATTCTGACGGCTTAAGCCTCAGGGCCATCTACTGATCGGCCAAGTACAGTAGGCCAGAGACACTCAAAACCTATTTGTAGGTTGCATGGCAAACTGCTTCTTCACACCTGAAACGCGAGTCTAGGTCAGGACCCAAACGTGGACAAGTGACCTAGACCCCTACCCGCACCCCAGGGCCTTTGCCTAAGCTGTTCTCTATGCTTGGAATGCCCTCCCTCTCATCACCTCCCCTCCTGGCCCTTGCTGTCCACCTGTCCAAATCCTACCTAGGTCAAGGGCCAGCTCGAATATCAGTGGCTCCACAAAGCCTCCCCTGCCCACCCTGGCCAGAAATAACTTCTCCCTCCTCTCAATCACCATAGGTCCGTGTGTGTTTTCTGGCACTTAAGACACTCACCATTTTACTTTGGCTCTGTGGTTACGTCGTTTTTTTCTACACCACTTAGTAAGAGCCTTGAGCTCTGGACCCATGTCAGTTCCTCTTTGAACCGTTTCCCCACCCTGGCACCTCCTTGTACAGAGCCAACACTTGGTAAAAGTTGGCTGAAGGAACAAATGGTTACCCTAGCAAGGACAAAAACAGAAGCAACTGCAACATGCTGTATCCCCCCTTTGGCTGCCTGTTCTCCTCCTTCTTCTATAGCTTTTAAAAATGTATTTACTTGATCCACCAATTACCCACGGGAGGTTTGGGGACTTACTGATAAATGGAGACAACTCTGCAGACCAAAAAGTTTCCAGAGACCCTTCTAATGACAAGAGAGGCCTAGGCCAATGTAGGCGCTGGGGGAGTCTGAGTCCCTGGTCTGCTGACAGCCGGCTCCTGGGAATGGAAGTGCTATTTTCTCAAAGAGCTTCATCTGCTCTCGTTCATATGTGCCAGTTCCTCAGCTGAGTAGAAACTCCTGACTTTATTTTTAAATACAGACTCCAATAATAGGCTAAGTAATTGCAGATCTTCCTGAGGCCTTATTATACATGTACCAACATATTGGACTTTTTAAAACCCATCCTTCTTTTCCAAAAATGTATGTTGAAAACCTTACATTTCAGCATTCTATGTAGTGGTAATGTGTATTTGTTTTTTTCCCTCCCATAGGAATCCTGAGTAAAAAAGAACAACAAAAAATGCGGATGCGTGGGTGACGATTTCTCAACAACGTATCTGATGACTCACAGAGGTAAAAGGATTCTCTCTCAACCATAAGTAAGAAAAATGTATATTACAGTACAATACATAGTCAGATTTCAGTAAGACAATTTCCATCCTCGCGCCACTAATGCGTGAACAGCTGCAGCTCTCACTGTCTCTGCTGATGGGGCCCATGAATACTCCTGGGAAATGGGACCGAGACACATAACGGATCTTCACCTGCCAAGATCAGGGAAGTGAGTGTCAATCGCACCCTGACGCAGAAGCACTTTTCTGGTGGCGAGTGATGAATACTGCCATTTGTCCTATGCCACGCAACCTTGGACAGGAGAGTCTAACATGGGGAAAAATGGTGGGCGAAGATGCTGTTCTAGGACACTTGAAAAGAAGACAGTGTCATTAATTATTCGGCCAACAGGAATAAAAAAGAAAGAAGAGTACGCCCATATGACTTAGTTTAGAGAAATGTTAAAACTTAAGAGCATAGCGATTCTGTACATACCATTTCATTCAATACAAAGATTTCCCTCAAAGTATGACTCTTTTTTTGAAAAAACAACGTCAGAAATATCAGGGAGTCAAAAGATTGCAGGGTGATCTGTGTTCCTGGAAACAATTCAGTGCAGTGATGACGTGGTGGGCTGAGATGTCAGGGAGATCTGAATTCAAATCCTGACTCCACCACTTCCCTGCTCTAAGACCTCAGGAAAGTGACTTGACTTCTCAGGTGCTTGAGTTCTTTTCTTGATAAAGCAGTGATAATGACAGAATCTGCCTCACCCACCCCAGTTGTCTGTTACATGACATAGTTAAGATAAAGGTCTTAGTGTGTGCCTAGAAATTAGTAAGCGGACTAACAATAAGTATAGTTGTTGTGGGTGCCGCTTTCTCTTCTTCCTCTCCCATTATCATCAGCAGTAGGAGCATCCCATCATCTCAGCTGTTTTGTGGCTGATTTCATTAGTAAACATTAGGAAAAGAGGTGAGAAGACTATCTCCCACCAAAATATGAGGCAGTCTCCCCTTCCCACATCAAACTCCAAAAGCAGTACTTCTAATTATAAAAGTCTTTTTTGTTTTTAAAGCTTGGCAACATAACCTAATAAACATGTCCACCTAATTTATGCCATTCTTGCTTTAACAAGCAATGACTACTGTAACAGATATCTTAGTGAGTAAAAAGAAGAAAACAAACCAAAAAATGTGATAGAAAGCATTGGGTTCCGTTACTCACGGGTCCCAGATTTAGGTACATCACAGGTTCTTTGTGAAAAGAGATGAAGCAATGATACCTTCAGCTCTCCAAAGGACGAGACAGGGTCTTTTTCTGTTTTCAGTCATTTGGGATCACAGGCTAAAAGCTACTTCATTCTTTTCTTCCCCCTTTCAATAGACTGAGTTCTGAAGGTCTAGGATGAGTGGTGTGAATGACTCCTTCTAATTCTGTAATTCTGGTGGTTTAATCGTATCAAGTCTAAAGAGGCTTTTCTGTGGGTCACGTAAGGTGGAGGCAAGTCCGCTCTGAAGTGGAACATGCCACTGCAAGCCAGCAGGGCCTTTCTGCAGGTGTGCCCCCAGAAGTGGGTGAGGGGCCCAGCACAGGTTGGCAGACAATGGAAACGTCCTGTTCTGGGTGTTAACTTTAGCTACCACAGCCAGACAATGTTGCCAGTGGTGTGGAAGAAAAAAATTGCTGTAGCCAGCTGTGTTGTTCACAGTCGGATGGATTCTGTGTAGCTCTAAACGGTGACGGAGCCAGCAGCCTGTTGTAGCCAAGGACAGAATGATGGATGATCTACATACTGTGTCCAAGTAGAGAGAATGGCAGAAGTTCACTTCAGGGTTGTTAAAATGCTAATCTGGGTGAGTTAACAAAAGCTTGATAGAAGAGAAAAGTTTGAGAAAAGTATACCTTGTGAGGTATCTAGTGGACCACTGATTTGATCACTCTTGGTTACATAAATGGTTGCTTTTCAAAGTAAGCCTGTTTCCCTAGTTATCCTACTGGGAAGAGTGGAAGCAGCTTCCCTTATCAGCTGCACTGACACTTGTCAGGGTCTGAGGAGGAAAAGTTAGCCCAACAATCGCCACCTTCACTGAAAAGGGTTATGATATGCTTAAAATAGTTACATGATTTTCATTCTCTCTACAATGTCATGGGAATAGATCAAAACACATTTTTCCCCCCACAACTGGAAGCTGGCAGCTGTTCACAAAATAAGCTGCAACCTAAGACACTGGCTTTGGTAGATTTTAACTCTAAGTCTCCATTCACATGAGCCACTGAAAGCGAGATCCCCTGCTCCAATGAGTTTCAACATGTGAATTACACTAATAGTACATTGCATCATTAGTGTTAAAGGCAGGAAGATTGGCCCCCTGTAAATATGTGGTATGGATAATCTTCCCTTAAAATCTTTAGGATGAAATAACATCCTTCAAAAAAAGGTGCAGATTTACATTTCTTGCCAAATGATCCAGTTTTGCCACTCTCTGTTTCTTTGGATTCTTCTTTCTTACTTAAGTTGAACATAGAGAAACGTGTCTGCCTCACCTGATGTTGGAACATTGGCTAGCATAGCTCCTTGCAAACGACAGGGACTCAATAAATACTGACTGGCTGGCATACCTCAAGCACTTCTTGCTTCCTCTAGAAATGAATCTAGAATGGGCAGGCTTAAAGTCTATTAACTGAAATAAAAGGTAATATTTTATCTTGTAATATGCTAAGAAAGGAGTCCACCTCCTACGGTTACACCAATAACGGTTAGACATTCAGCCAGGCTCTTAACTCTGCATAAAATGCATCAGAAGGGTGAAAAATGACCCTATTTCAGATGCATTTTTCACTCTTTGTCTCTTAGTGGAACTCAAATGCAAGAACAATGACTAAGCTAATTACCAAGGCTTATTTTGATGGAGCAGCAAGAAGTGAAGAACTTCTCCAGTTTCAATAAGTCCTTAACAATTATGGGCATTTTTGTGAAACAAAGCTCCAATTCCTGCTTACTTTGTCTGTGTGCCTTTCATGCAATAGAAACCACCACACAGGATTCAGGGGCCTACGTACGCAGAGCACAAGTTACTGGACAGATCCTTCCTGTTTAGCAAGCAGCCAGTGAACTTAAGTCCACTGGATTTCTAAGGAAGTTACCCTCACTCTAAGGACTAATAGGTTTGCATCACAACCATCTTTCAAATCCATCCAAACGAGGGGAGACAAGAGCAGATGGTGCTATTAGAGGGCACCTAAATAAATAAATACGTAAATAAATAAATAAAGAGAAAGAGGGCGGACTGCCCACAGATCTAAATCAAATTCAGGTCAACTAGCTGTTTGGTGAAGGAGAAGCCACGACATTCCAGGCACACTGTCCTGCATCACAGAGATGTTCCTCAAAAAAGGTTACCTGTGTAGCATCCCTAACAGAAACAAGGACAGGTAACAACTAGAATCCAGTAAGAAACAGTAACTGGCTGTTAATTTCAGCAAATGTACCACTGGAAGAAAATGGTTTGCTAAACAACACCATTTGGAAATCTCAGGGTTATTTATTTGTCTTTCTGAGAGCACAGTCTAGGGACCTAAGTCAAAGCATGGACACTAACTTTAAAAACAAAACTCAGCTATGTTTATTTACCTCAAGATGTTCAACTTCACGGTAATATAGGCCCAAATCTCAGAGCTTACTTGGCAATTTCTATTCATCTAAGCCAGCGTAAATGTTTGTGTCATATTGGCCAGCCTGACAGAACATGCCTGTCACTCACTACATTGAATGTGACGACACACAACTTAATTTCCTGAGTTAGATATCAAAGAGAGCGAGGGGATTTTTTTTTAACAACATGGATAAACCAGCATCAAAACCTACTGTTAAACCACCAAAAGAATAGTAAAATCCTCACCTTGAGCTGTCTGGGATAAGCTTTCTCAATTCTACAAGGAAGAAACCTTGAAACATTTCTCCAAACAATTATTTCTCCAATTCTGAGGAACGGAGACCAAACCAGATTTAAAAATGTTAAACCTTTCCCCAGGACTTCAGCCTTGAAATAAAAGCACCCACTTTACGGCCCCAAATATCAAGTAGAGGGAAGGACAATCCTTAAAAAGCAACTAAACATTTTACTGCAGACTTAAATTCTTAGGCGCCAGAAGTTCTTGGGAAAATTGCCTTACACATTTCCTCTCCCAAGTAACTGGAAACACTACCGTTATTTTTAAGGGAAAGCCGTGGCCCATAGCGATGGACATAAGGTTCGATTATTGTTTGCAAAGTCTGTATATCTATAATAATGATCTACTGTTCCTTCTGTGTGAATATCCCAGCTGAACATAGTGAGGAGTGGGGATGCCGGAACCTGGGTTACTGACTGGTCACCTCGGAATGAGGAATACTACTCTGGGTTCCTGCAACTCCGCTACTTCACTCCTCTCTAGCTCCATGACCATTAGCTCTTTACAAGATCGGGATTTAGAGAATCACCTGACAGCAGTGGTCCCGAGAGCTGATTTAACAAAAAATTTTCAAACCCAGTTCTCATCCGCACCTTGAAGTCCCTTATGACCTTTAGTTTCAATCCAAGAGTTATACACGACAGAGGAAGCTTTAAGCCCTTCCAAATTACCCAAGGCGGCCGCTGTATCAGTTTCTGCAGACCAGGAACAAACATCATTGCTGTCAAGACGGGAGATAAAAGTTTCCCTACCTTTCGCCTCACCATCCCCCTGCCAGCGGCTGCCGACGCGAGCGGCGGCTCCCTCCCGGCTGCAGAATGCCTCTCGCCGCCGGAGAAGAGGCTCATGCAAAATTGACTCTTCCTTATTTGTTTCCATCCATAATTGATGGGTAGATGAGAACGTAACACATCTCAGCGCTGGGCTCTTGCCGCCTGGCGGAGACCCTGTCCAAGACGCTTCCGTAAATCATTTCCAGCCGGAGAACAAAGCACGGAAAGTTGCGGGGGAGAGCGGCCGGGAGGAGAAACGGGGCGCCGGGTGAGAGGCGGGCAGCTCTGGGCCCCGGAGTCCGCCCGCGGCGCGCTCGGCCAGCAGGGGGAGAGGGAGGGTTGGGAAGTGGCCGCCCTCCGGGCAGAAGCCGGTGCCGGAGCCTGGAGGGCTGGGGGAGGGCCGAGTCCCCCGAGCCCCCGCCCCTAGCCAACAGGCGCTACCGGTGGGCCGTCCGACCCGGGGGCGCACTGACAGGTAGCCGGCGTCCGCCGTGAGCCGCTCGTCCGTCGGCTGCTGAGCTGCGCCCCTTCTCCTGGCGCGGGCGGGTGCTCGCCCATCCACGGCTAGCCTGGCCCGGCGGTCCCAGAGTCGGCTCCCGTGCGGGCGGGCGGAAGGGGGCGGCGGAGCCAGCAGCCGGCTCCTTCAGCCTTGGCTCGGCGGTCGCGCGGGCTGGGGACGTGGTGCCCGGCACCGAAGCAGCTGGGTTCCCCCTGGTAAGGTGCGGGGGAGCGCGGAGCTGGCGCTGCCTGGCGAGAAACTTTTGCTGGCTCCCTCCTTCCGCTTTTTATTTTCCCCGAGGGGGGTGCACAGTGTTGGGGGGCCCACTCCCCTCAAGCCTCCAGCAATGCGAGTTTTGACGCGACCGCCAAACCTCTCCAGCCCTTTGCGCGTCCCTGGTACGGCAGGCGGAGAGAACAGCTTGGAAAAGAAATCAACTCTCCAGTGCCAACACACACACGCATACGCACACGTACACATACACCAGAAGCAATTCAGGCTCTAAGGATCAGGGTCCGATCCCCACCAGGCGCCTAGAGCATTAGCAAATTTTTATAGGGCTGTCTTACCTCATGGGGGGAGGAGGGGAGGCTGGTTTAAAAAAAAAAAAAGCTTGTCACGCTCAGAGAGAAGAGAAGATAAAAAATAAAGAAAAAATTAGAAAAAAAGAGATATATCCCTGTGTCTCTAGGTTTTGGCTTCTTCGATATAATCCTGAAACTCGCCACCACCAGTCCTTGCAGCAGCGGCAGCGACAACGACAGCAGCAGCGGGACGGAGCGTGAGCCAAACAAATCGAGGCACGGCAAATGGTGTAATTCGATCCATCTTCAAGTCAATCCATCAGGCGAGCCGGAGCCTCGTTCCCTCCCCGCACTCGGCAGCTCGCGGCGTGGGGCCCACCCCCGGGCGCGGAGGGCAAGAGGCGCGGGCGGCCCGGCGCACTCGCCCTCTCCCGAGCGCCGCGGCCAGCGCCGCCTGGAGGCCCCCAGCCCGGCGCCGCGGCCCGGCTGACCCCTCGGTGGCCTCCGCGTCCCTCCTCCCCGGAGCTCTGCTGCGCGCCCTCCCTCTCGCCACCTCTGAAGAGCTGCTCCTTCCAGCAACTCGCAGCGCCTCAGTCATCCAGCTCGCGGTGGCTGCTGCAGCCTGAGAAGCAGCCTTTTCGCTTTCCTACCTCTTTCCCTCTTTTTTTCGCTCCCTCACTTTTTTTGAGCTTTCCTCCAGACATTTAGAGGACAAGGCGTTGCAGCCCAGAGGAGCTGCAGGCGCAGTTGCTCCGTAAAGTTATGCCTTAGTTTCCTCATCTAAGATTTATTTTTTAAGCACATCCTTACAAGCCCGCCCCCGTATTACATTTGTCGTCCCCTCGCCCCAATTTCTCTTTACAACCACTAAGCAAAACAGCTAGGAAGAAGCAATCAAACATTGTTTTATCTTTATAAAATACAGAAATTGCCTACTAAAAATCCCATTTCTACTTTGAATGAAAGCCATTCAGTCCAGTATAATTTTGCAGGCTAATGAGCCGGTTTTACAGGCAAGTGTGTCGTGTAATATGTTCTGGGAGAAATGAAAATGTCCTTGAAGTGACATCATTTCAAATTGACTGTCACAAAGGAAAGGAAAAAAGTCACATACTTAAAAACAAGAGGATTTTAATCCAAACTTCATATCCAAGAACAGGCTGTGTTTTATTAAAATTTCCAGTTGAATTATGAATCACTGAGGGGTCTAAATGGCTGGAATGAACCGTGATGCCCTCATTTAAAGAAAAAGAAAGAAGGGAGCATTTCCGCCAAACTTTTAATTTTCATTTGAGTATGGTTAATTACCGTGAATGAGAGGAGAAGGGGGCAGAGAAAGGATTTTCCTTTCCTCAATGGTTCCTGCTTTCTCCTCAGCACAGTTACATGTTTACATTTAGGAAAAATACCCTGTACTGAGTTATTTCTAAAACTTCCACCGACAGCCTTGAAAAGGAACTCAAAAAAGACACCCCAAGGAACTGCTGCAGGACTCACCCAGAGAACTGTTTCCTCGCTAGTCAACACTTTGTTACCAAAAGGAAGAAGGAGGGAGGAAGAAGGGGAGTCTTTTAAAATATAACTCTCTTCCTGCTGTTCCTCCCATTCGAAGTAAGGGGTAGGGGGCGGAAAGAACAGCTTTGGCAACACAGCTTTGTGATTTTTCTGTTGTTGTTAAGGCTTTTGTTGGCTGGCTGGCTGGTGTTTTCAGGTTGTGCTGGGCTCTGACATCATTGCAAGTTACTTGGCAGTCCGGGCCCTTTCCCAGCCAACTTCTGACCCAGAAAGCTGTGCCTGTTTTACTGGTGTCCAGTCATTCCGTATTTTCTCCATCAAGGGAGCAAGCCCCGCTGCAGGCAAAGGGCTCTGTGCACTGAATGAAGATGCAAGGGGGTGACCAGTGGTTTGAGGAATCCTATCGCCACCCACCTGGAGGCAGAAAGCTTATGAACTGTCTTCTGTCTGCAGTAGCAGACAAGTAGCAGAGAAGAAAAAAAGTTCAGTTCTCCAGATTCTTGAATTCTTTGCTGAAATTCTGCGATGGCCAGCTTTACAGAGCGCCACCCCAGAGAGTACAGTTTACCTGAGATTAAGCTCTTAAATTCAGGAATAAAAAAACCTTTAGGTTGCAGAAGAATATGCTGATAGGTTATTTCGAGCCAAGGATTAGATATGTCACTTATCACAGGGAAGGGAAAATAACTGTTTAGGATGACTTCCTTACTAGGTGCTTCTTAACTGCTGGGATCTTGTCTTATTTACCTGGACAGCCCCAGTGCCTAGCACAGTGCCTGGCATTTAATAGACACTCAATAAATATTTGTTAAACAGATCTGGCAGGGAAACCCACAACTTTCTCACACTCTTTTATGTGCTGAATCAGGGAGTATAGTCATCTCTAGATTGTATGCTCCTCCAGAGCAGGGATTTATTCATTTGTGTCCCCAGGGCAAGCATAGTATCCGTGTAAGGATGTTCACTGAATGAGTGAAGAATGAATAAATGAAGAAAGGAAGAAGGACGGAAGGAAATAAAGAAGATTTTGGCTCTTTTCACACCTAGAAAGAATACTTAAAAGTGGTCAGTGCTTTAGATAATTAGTGGTTATGCTTTTGCCGTTATCGCATATCTCCCAGGAGTGATAAGTAGTAACTTTATTCACAGTCTATTTTTTGTTTCTCTGTTTACTTTAGGAAAAGCTCAAAATTTTATTTCTATGTTTCATTTCCAATCTAGTTTTAAGAATAAAATGTATCTGAAAATGATAGAAAATCTGTGTGTAATAGTCAATAAAATGTTATCAATCATTGGAGAGTACCACTCCTTAACTATTACAGTTATTAAAGAAAGCAATAGTGCTTACTATCTGCCAGCCTCTTTTAAACATTTTATAAGTATTACTGCTTACAACAATTCTTTCATTTAAGTACTATTATTATCTTCATTTTGTAGAAGAGGAAACTGAAGCTTAGAGGGTTTAAGGTACTTGCCTAAGGCCACACAGGTAGTAACTGCATAGGAGGTGAACCCTAACCTCTTACTTAGTTGTAGTAATGGTTAGTAGTGAGGTCACAGTTAGTAGCAGTGGTAAATAGTGAAGGCTTTGGAAACATTTGACAACCTGGATTCAAATCCAGACTCCCCCCCTCTCTTGGGATAATTTATTTAACTACACTGCGCATCAGTGTTCTCATCTGTGAAACAGGAGTCATAACAATACTTCAAATGGATTTTATGAAGACTGAATGTGATAATGCATGTAAAGTGTTTAGCATCTTCCTTGGAACATGGCAAGCACTGAATAAATATTAGCCAATGTTATTATATGTGCCCTGTAGGCAGAGCAATCTTGGAATCCTGCAGAACTGGATTAGAAATTTAATCCAACCTCACACTAAACGTGAGACTTCAGGGGAAAGCACATGGTACACAATAGGTTTACAAAACATTTTTGTTCCATTCCATCTCCTTCTTTCCCTCATCTATGTATATATGTCTATGAATTCAGCTACATACACTACTTAGTATCCGGTTGATATGAAATAACATTTTGTATGAATTTTAATGAATCATACAGTTTAGAATGTAGAATTTCATGTTTCAAAAAAAAAAAAAGATATCGGTATTGAAATTTCAAAGGTAGCTACAGCTTCTGTGATTAATTTGGAATGCACATACAGTATTCCTTGTGTTTGCACATTATAGAAAGTGCTTTCAAAACTCTCCACGACATGATAAATCATTAATAATGTAGACCCAAACCTGGGCATCTGCATGGGCACGGCTGGTCTCCTTATTTCAGCATTCTGCATAGGAAAGTGACTCTGTCAAGACACTTCACTTCAATGAAACATATTTATCATGGTAAAGCTTAAACCTCAGATTTTACTGACAAAATTCATTTCTATTATCATGCACCATGATAGTACACCACCACAGCTATGCTTATGTTTGGAATGGTAAAATGTGCTTTTGTAGTCATTGTGATTGCTCTATCTTAACATGAATAATTTTGCTGTGCACTCTGAGTAAGGGGAATGCACCGTGCATGTATGGAAATAATACATCAGTTACTTATCTAGTTTTGCTAATGACTCCTCAGGTGTCACTGTGTGGAAGGACACTGAGTGCTCAAGCCAAATAAAAAGAATCAGGCTTTTTTTTTTTTTTTCCCCATCCAAAAGATGAACAGCAAACAACCTTTAATAATACTAGCTCTTTTGAAAACAGACAAGAGGCAGGAATGCTATCAACGTTTTATCAAAGATCTTTTGAACAAACAGAAGCACAATAAACTTTTTGGATGAAGGGTGAGTTGCTTAATTTTACTTATATATACTTTGGGAAGGAATACTTAGGACACAGGGAGGTCAGCTTATATCCTGGCAGATGTAAGGAATCTGGGACTCTGTGTAAGTTCCTGACAGCCTTCTCTCCACAAATTTACAGTAACCAAGCCTCTGACCTTGAAGAATTGGGACCAAATAATATCTTTTAAATGTTAGAATGTCCAAGGAGAAAGATAATGAAAATGAAAATAATCAAAAGGGGCAGAGAATTAGAACATTTTATCTGTTTTAAAAAATATATAACTTTTTACTTTGTTTTTAAAAACAGATCTCCTTGCCTAACATTATTTTCTTTGCTTGAGCCAATGTTAAAATTCAAATCAACAAAGGGAGAAGAAACTGTGGCTAGCCAATATTTGGCTAGCCACAATAGTATCACTTAATTCTTACCACAGCTCTTGGAGACAGGCATCATTTAGGAACAAAGAAACCCATCCTTGCTTAAGTTAACCATCTTGTCAGGATTTTTAGCCCTTGTAGATGATAGAGTCTAGAGTCTAATACAGGTCTGTTTGGCTCTTGAGCCTAATTTTCTTTCTAGGACACAATGCTCTGAAAAATGGAAAGAGCATAAGTCTAAAAAAATATGTCTTGAATAATAAAGGAAACAAAAACATTAAAAAACCTTGTCACATATAAATGAGTGTCAGGAACTCTTCGATGGGGTTTATAGCATGGTTTAAACCTCTATACATTATATGCATACTATTACCCATGTAACTCCCTTGGATCGCTTGTAAATAAAGAGATAAGAGACCTGTTTAGCAGCATGTGAATTTATGTTAAAATCAACCTCACTGGTTAAGCCACAAGTATTTCAATGAATGGTTAGGGCTATATGATCATACCTTTGGCAAAATAATAATAATAGTAATAATAAGGGCCAAATATTATTATTGTTGAATGCTCTAAGTACGGGAACTTCTATATGTTAGAGCCAATTCTTTGCCAGAAACCACTAGGGCCATCTATTGGTTAAAAAAAAAAAAAAAAGACTAGGATTCTGGGTAATTCCTGTCTTTCCAAATAAAGGCACACAAAGGATACATTTTTTCTTTCCTTTTGCTTTCTCAGATAGGATGCTTACTATTATGGACATTTTATTAATATTGAATATATTAGAGTCGTTTAAAAAATTACACTGCTAGTATGAAAGGGAGTCAGGAAATTATGTGTACAGGTGACAGGAAGAAGCTGACATTCTGGGATAAAAATCAATAGCAAACACTGTTAGTGTTCCACTGTAATTATAGGAGTTGTCTAAAATCCCCAATGCCCTATTAAACTGTGATAAGTGACAAGGCCCAGTAGCACATGGGAGATACATCTGGCTAACAAGTGTTTAAATCTGGGTCTGGGATATGGTGTCACTGAGTCAGCAATGGCACAAACTAGGTGACAGGAGGTAATGCTTGCTCCACCAGCCCCAGTTACAGGGGTTTTATTTGTGTCCTAGAAGGAGGCTTGGGAGAAACCTACAACTTATCTAACCTTTGGCTGATTCCACAGAGTGGTCTGCACCCATGTTCTCCTCATCCCCAGATCTCTCTGGCCTTTGAACCTAGAACATATCACTTGTTGACAGTCTGTAAAGAAAAACAATAAGGCCTATTACATTTTTATAACAGACTTTCGTACCAGGGTGGCCCTAGTAACCCAGTTACATTTAAACATCATCTGATCCACTTGACTATGGGCCAGGATGGGCTCCTCCATGGCTGTCTTCTACAAGCTTGAATTGTGATGGCTGCTGAAAAATCACTTCAAACTTATATTATCAAGGAAAGCTTTAAAAAGGAGGCTCACAGAGTTTGCCATTGTCTGAATTTGTATTTCAATTACTAAGCTAAAAGAAGAAACTGTTGGCTAAGAGCCTTTCTGGAAAATCCAGAAACGTCCAGAAGGACTGTTTAGAAATTTTTAACAGTATCACACAGCCATTAAGTTAGAATATTTCCAGGTTATAGTATATTCAACAGTTGACTTTTCAAATATTACTGCATCTGGATACACACACACACACACACACACACACACACACACACACACACACACACAGACTGTGTAATTTTTCTCCAAGAGTCCCTATTGAAAGGCTTTGTGAGTTCTTTTACTATTTTAAAATTTGGGGAATTGTGCTCATATCCCAATATGTTCTGAATTTCTGGGTCATAATTACAGAATAAACAGATTCACTTCTCATCACAAATTTTAATTAAGAATTCCAGTTATGCAATTATTTGCTAATGAAAAATAGCTGCTCAGTACCAAAGCATACCATTAAGTATGTTTACTCAAAATTATGTTTTCTAAAGATAGTTTCCATAGGTCAGTTTCTCATTTTTATGTCATCAACCTAATGTTAAAATAAGAGGAAAAGTTATCTCTTATTTTATCGAGCTACATGGGGATTCAGGAGAAAAAGATAGTCTGTAATTGCTGGAAATAAATTAATTTAATGTTAAAGTCTAATTAGTCATGATCTCAGCTCTTCATAAATGTCAAGATACTGAATTCTGTGATTTACCTTTGTTTAGATCCCTTCGTGAAGATACCCAATTGTCCAGTCACTGGCTGGGCTTTTGCCTAGAAAAGGGGTCAGTCGAGGCAATTATTTGCCCCATATTTATTTATTGTGCTTTAGAAAAAACTACCCCAATCTGGGTTGCTGATTCCTTAAATATGCTCTTGGTTCCCATGTGATAGGAGAACACTCAATTTGTTTGCTTTTGACTTATTTGCCAGCTTTTATGTTGATGAACAAAAAGTATACATAAATGAACAAATAATCCATTTTGATATCAGGCAAGTGTGCAGCCTACTGAAGGGAGATATTTCTAGAAATTTCAAACAAAGTTAACCCTTCCAAGTTAAACTGCTAGAAACATACAAAGCCTGAGATAGACTATGTGCAGAAAGGTTTCCCCTAAGAGACAGTGAGTTTAAAGGGAACAGAAATCAAACCAGGGCATTACAAAATCCAGTCAAGGTGACGAGAAGATATCACCCAGAGAACATAAGTGAAGTGGAAAAGGGCAGGATCATTCACTCATTTATCCTTGCATGTATTCATTTTACCATTATGAATAGCTGCAATCTGCTTTGTGTAAAGCAACGTGCAGAGATAAATGAGAAATATCTCGCATTTAGACAGCAACTTCAAGTTTGAAAAGCAGTTTTATCAGAGTCCTGGCAGGAAACAGACGGCACATTCGACTTGGGTAATTTGAGGAGCCTTTAATAAAGAGATTATTTGTAAAGGTGTGGGTAGAGTGCAGGGAACCCACAAGGGAGAGTTATCCTGGGGCCTAACTTCCCCTAGGACCTAAGCAGCCAGAGGAGGGAGCAATTAGCAGAACCTGGAGACATAGTGGCGATGTGGAGAGGACCTCCTTGCTTAGAGGTCAACTTCTAGAGGCAGAGAGTAGAGAAAAAGGACAGAGAGTGAATCTGGTGGAGCAAGTGGAAATTCACTATTTAATTTTATTTTGAGTCTTAGAGAACACTAAGTGGTAGGGATCTTAATTTTGCGAATGAGAAAACTGAAACAAGGAGATTTGTTCATCATAACTTAGTTACATTAGCAGAGCCAGACCCTGAACCTGAGTCTTCTGAATCTCAGGCCGGCGCTTATCACACTGTCTCCCTATTTCCTGCCCTTGGGACTTCCTTATTATACTTATCTCACCATATCACATTATTTACATGTTTTATCACATACTAGACTGACCTATTGAGAGAGAGAAGTAGGACTTTGTATTATTATTGTCTAGAATAGTGGCTGGGACTGGAATCCTGCAGACATTTGATGGATGCAATAATGAGTGAGAGGGTGCGCATCCTAACTGGAGAGACAGAACGTGCAGAAGCTAACATCATATGTGGCAGTAGATGCTGAATCCAGAAGTAGAGAAAGAGTGCTGTAGACAGATGGGAAAAGGGAGTGGGAATAATAGTGAGGTTGTAAAAGACTTCATGATGCGGGGTCATATGAGCTGAGCCAAGCACTCTGAAAGACGAGTGTCAAAGGTAGAGGACTATAGCCAATGTGGACTGTGGAACAGCGAAGGTGGGAGGGGGTGGCAGGGGTGTGGTGGACTTGGGGCGTGCCTGCCGTTCCTGGAGGCAAAGAGTAAGAGATGTGACCGGAAGGACGGGCTAGGGTTCTGTATGGGATTTCTGAATTGGCACTTCCTGGAGTTCAAAAGTTTTTCTCAGGGTGTTTAGAAGCCATCTTTTTTTTCTTTTTTAACATCTTTATTGAAGTATAATTGCTTTACAATGCTGTGTTAGTTTCTGCTTTATAACAAAATGAATCAGCTATATGTATACCTATATCCCCATATCCCTTCCCTCTTGTATCTCCCTCCCACCCTCCCTATTCCAACCCTCTAGGTGGACACAAAGCACCAAGCTGATCTCCCTGTGCTATGCGGCTGCTTCCCACTAGCTACCCATTTTACATTTGGTAGTGTATATATGTCCATGCCACTCTCTCACTTCATCCCAGCTTACCCTTCCCCCTCCCTGTGTCCTCAAGTCCATTCTCTACGTCTGCGTCTTTATTCCTGTCCTGCCCCTAGGTTCTTCAGAACCGTTAGAAGCCATAGATTTTTGAGGAAAATATCATGCTAATCTAGGTTGTTCTTTTGAGAGACAGCACTTAACCAGAGAGAAGCACAGCTTAGAGAAACAGGAGGCTTCTGAAGAAAGGATGCTAATATAGGGGTCATGACAGAAGATGACTTTAGTGGTGGAATCAATGGAAAAGTAGGGTTATATACCAGTGACGCACCAGAGTGGGCTGATCTTTGAATGTCAGAGGTAGAGGTGTGGGAGATTTTTCCAAGTTTCTCTGTCTGGCTGAATTTAAGAAAAGTTGAATTATTGTAAGAGATGGAGACACAGGAAGTGGAGCAGGTTTGCAGGGGGGATAACTGAGTTTGGTTTTGGCTAAGTGGAGCTTAAAGTGCTGGTATGGTGTCCCTGTGGGGATACCCAGCAACAAATTGGAAATTCTTATTAAAATTACAGCTAGTGGACAGAAGAACTTTCTATCTTCCAGAGAAACACCAAAATCTAAATAAGCCAAATGCTTACAAGAAAGTAAGAGGAAATCATCGAACGACTAGTTTAGCCCAGATATCCTCTGAAGTTGCACGTGCTCGGAAACATTGAGGTGAGAAACTTTTACCCTTCCCGTTTTCTGGACTGTTTCTTCCAACATGGAAACCATACAGTGTACAATGATGGAGTAATTCCCATTCCTCAATCATGTCTTACAAACACAGAAAAAGTAGACCCAGCAATTCATCATATTTTATCTAATACTTTTCTGAGCTGACTGTTCACTGCTATCTTTTCAGCCTGACACTTTTACTGAAAATGCTGATAGATACTTTTAAAATTTTTTGTGAAGTTATCCAAAATCATCATGTTAGATTTGCTAAGGGAAATTTTGTCTTTCTTAGTGTGGTGTAGATGAGAAAAATGTCCAAAAATTAGGTTACTTAAACCATTATCACTCCAGGTAAAATTAAGCACCCTTAGGCTCTGATTATCAATACTTGCTGCTTAAGTCTAAATGAACTTAGAGAAATACAATGCAGACAAATCTCTATGACTATAACCTGGGGAGCATCACGGAAAACTTGCTTTGGAGTCGTGTGGCTGACAGGGTCTTGGTGCTCTGGCCGGGTGTCAGGCCTGAGCCTCTAAGGTGGGGGAGCCGAGTTCAGGACATTGGACCACCAGAGACCTCCCAGCCCCATGTAATATCAAATGGCAAGAGCTCTCCCAGAGATCCTCATCTCAACACTAAGACCCAGCTCCACCCAACAGCTAGCAAGCTCCAGTGCTGGATGCCCCATGCCAAACAACTAGCAAGACGGGAACACCACCCATTAGCAGAGAGGCTGCCTAAAATCATACTAAGTTCACAGACATCCCAAAACACACCACAAGATGCAGCCCTGCCCACCAGAAAGACAACATCCAGCCCCACCCACCAGAACACAGGCATCAGTTCCTTCTACCAGGAAGCCTACACAACTGAATGACCCAACCTCACCCACTGGGGGCAGAAACCAAAAACATTGGGAACTACAAACCTGCAGCCTGCAAAAAGGAGACCTCAAACACAGTAAGATAAGCAAAATGAGAAGTCAGAGAAATATGCAGCAGATGAAGCAGCAAGGTAAAAACCAACCAGACCAAACACCTGAAGAGGAAATAGGCAGTCTACTTGAAAAAGAATTCAGAGTAATGATAGTAAACATGATCCAAAATCTTGGAAATAGAATGGACAAAATACAAGAAATGTTTAACAAGGAACTAGAAAAACTGAAGAGCAAACAAACAATGATGAACAACACAATAAATGAAATTAAAAATTCTCTAGAAGGAATCAATAGCAGAATAACTGAGGCAGAAGAATGGATAAGTGACCTGGAAGATAAAATAGGGGAAATAACCACTGCAGAGCAGACTAAAGAAAAAAGAACGAAAAGAAAGGAGGACAGTCTCAGAGACCTCTGGGACAACATTAAATGCACCAGCATTTGAATTATAGGGGTCCCAGAATAAAAAGAGAAAAAGAAAGGGACTGAGAAAATATTTGAAGAGATTATAGTTGAAAACTTCCCTAATATAGGAAAGGAAATAGTCAGTCAAGTCCTGGAAGCACAGAATCCCATACAGGATAAATCCAAGGAGAAACACATCAAAACACATATTAATCAAACTGTCAAAAATTAAATACAAAGAAAAAATATTAAAAGCAGCAAGGGAAAAGCAACAAATAACATACAAAGGAATCCCCATAACGTTAACAGTTGATCTTTCAGCAGAAACTCTGCAAGCCGGAAGGGAGTGGCAGGACGTATTTAAAGTGATGAAAGGGAAAAACCTACAACCAAGATTACTCTACCCAGCAAGGATCTCATTCAGATTTGACGGACAAATTAAAACCTTCACAGACAAGCAAAAGCCGAAAGAATTCAGCACCACCAAACCAGCTTTACAACAAATGCTAAAGGAACTTCTCTAGGCAGGAAATACAAGAGAAGGAAAAAACCTACAAAACGACTCCAAACAATTAATAAAATGGTAATAGGAACACACATATTGACAATTACCTTAAATTTAAATGGATTAAATGCTCCAAGCAAAAGACACAGATGGGCTGAATGGATACAAAAACAAGACCTATATGTACGCTGTCTACAAGAGACCCACTTCAGATCTAGGGACACATACAGACTGAAAGTGAGGGGATGGAAAAAGATATTTCATGCATATGGAAATCAAAAGAAAGCTGGAGTAGCAATTCTCATATCAGACAAAGTAGACTTCAAAACAAAGACTATTACAAGAGACAAAGGAGGACACTACATAATGATCAAGGGATCGAACCAAGAAGAAGATACAATTGCAAATATTTATCCACCCAACATAGGATCACCTCAATACATAAGGCAAATGCTAACAGCCATAAAGGGGAAATCGACAGTAACACAATCATAGTAGGGGACTTTAATACCCCACTTTCACCAATGGACAGATTATCTAAAATGAAAATAAATAAGGAAACACAAGCTTTAAATGACAAATTAGACAAGATGGACTTAATTGATATTTATAGGACATTCCATCCAAAAACAACAGAAAACGCTTTCTTCTCTACTGCACTTGGAACATTCTCCAGGATAGATCATATCTTGGGTCACAAATCAAGCCGTGGTAAATTTAAGAAAATTGAAATTGTACCAAGTATATTTTCCAACCACAATGCTATAAGACCAGATATCAATTACAGGCAAAAATCTGTAAAAAATACAAACACATGGAGGCTAAACAATATGCTACTAAAAAACCAAGAGATCACTAAAGAAATCAAAGAGGAAATCAAAAAATACCTAGAAACAAATGACAATGAAAACATGATGACCCAAAACCGATGGGATACAGCAAAAGCAGTTCTAACAGGGAAGTTTATAGCAATACAATCCTACTTTAAGAAACAAGCAACATCTCAAATAACCTAACCTTACACCTAAAGCAACTAGAGAAAGAACAAAAACCCCACAAAGTTAGCAGAAGGAAAGAAATCATAAAGATCAGATCAGAAATAAATGACAAAGAAATGAAGGAAACAATAGCAAAATCAGTAAACCTAAAAGCTGGTTCTTTGAGCAGGTAAACAAAGTTGATAAACCATTAGCCAGACTCAGCAAGAAAAAAAGGAGAAGACTCAAATCAACAGAATTAGAAATGAAAAAGGAGATGTAACAACTGACACTGCAGAAATACAAAGGATCATCAGAGATTACTACAAGCGACTGTATGTCAATCAAATGGACAACCTGGAAGAAATGGCAAAATTCGGAGAAAAGTACAACCTTCCGAGACTGAACCAGGAAGAAATAGAAAATATAAACAGACCAATCACAAGTACTGACATTGAAACTGTGATTAGAAATCTTCCAACAAACAAAAGCCCAACACCAGATGGCTTCACAGGACAATTCTATCAAACATTTAGAGAAGAACTAACACCTATCCTTCTCAAACTCTTCCAAAATATAGCAGAGGGAGGAAAACTCCCAAACTCATTCTACGAGGCCACCATTACCCTGATACCAAAACCAGACAAAGATGTCACAGAGAAAGAAAACTACAGACCAATATCACTGATGAACATAGATGCAAAAATCCTCAACAAAATACTAGCAAACAGAATCCAACAGCATATTAAAAGGATCATACACCATGATCAAGTGGGGTTTATCCCAGGAACGCAAGGATTCTTCAAGATACAGAATCAATCTATGTGATACACCGTATTAACCAATTGAAGGAGAAAAACCATATGATGATCTCAGTAGATGCAGAAAAAGCTTTCAACAAAATTCAACACCCATTTCTGATAAAAACTCTCCAGAAGGTAGGAATAGAGGGAAACTACCTCAACATAATAAAGGCCATATATGACAAACCCACAGCCAACATCATTCTCAATGGTGAAATACTGAAACCATTTCTTCTAAGATCAGCAACAAGACAAAGTTGCCCACTCTCACTGCTATTATTCAACATAGTTCTGGAAGTTCTAGCCACAGCAATCAGAGAAGAAAAAGAAATAAAAGGAATCCAAATTGGAAAAGAAGTAAAACTGTCACTGTTTGCAGATGACATGATATTCTACATAGAGAATCCTAAAGATGCTACCAGAAAACTACTAGAGCTAATCAATGAATTTGGTAAAGCAGCCAGATAAAAAATTAATGCACAGAAATCTCTGCCATTCCTAAACACTAATGATGAAAAATCTCAAAGAGAAATGAAGGAAACGCTCCCATTTACCACTGCAACAAAAAGAATAAAATGCCTAGGAATAAACCTACCTAAGGAGATAAAAGACCTCTATGCAGAAAACTATAAGACACTGATGAAAGAAATTAAAGACGATACAAACAGATGGAGAGATATATCATGTTCTTGGATTGGAAGAATCAACATTGTGAAATGACTATACTACCCAAAGCAATCTACAGATTCAATGAAATCCCTATAAAACTACCAATGGCATTTTTCACAGAACTAGAACAAAAAATTTCACAGTTTGTATGGAAACACAAAATATCTTGAATAGCCAAAGCAATCTTGAGAAAGAAAAATGGAGCTGGAGGAATCAGGCTCCCTGACATCAGACTATACTACAAAGCTACAGTAATCAAGACAGTATGGTACTGGCACAAAAACAGAAAGATAGATCAATGGAACAGGATAGAAAGCCCAGAGATAAACCCATGCACATATGGTCAACTTATCTTTGATAATGGAGGCAAGAATATACAACGGAGCAAAGACAGCCTCTTCAATAAGTGGTGCTGGGAAAACTGCACAGGTACATGTAAAATAATGAAATTAGAATGCTCCCTTACACCACACACAAAAATAAACTCAAAATGGATTAAAGGCCAAAATGTAAGGCCAGACACTATAAAACTCTTAGAGGAAGACATAGAACACTATGACATACATCACAGCAAGATCCTTTTTGACCCACCTCCTAGACAAAGGGAAATAAAACCAAAATTAAACAAATGGTACATAATGAAACTTAAAAGCTTTTGCACAGCAAAGAAAACCATAAGAAAACCAAGGTGAAAAGACAACCCTCAGAATGGGAGAAGATATTTGCAAATGAAGCAACTGACAAAGGATTAATCTCCAAAATATACAAGCAGCTCATGTAGCTCAATATCAAAAAATCAAACAACCCAATCCAAAAATGGGCAGAAGACCTAAATAGACATTTCTCCAAAGAAGATATACAGATTGCCAACAAACACATGAAAGGATGCTCAACATCACTAATCATGAGAGGAATGCAAATCAAAAGTACAATGAGGTATCACCTCACACTGGTCAGAATGACCATCATGAAAAACTCTACAAACAATAAGTGCTGGTGAGGGTGTGGAGAAAAGGGAACCCTCTTGCACTGTTTGTGGGAATGTAAATTGAGATAGCCACTATGGAGAACAGTATGGATGTTCCTTAAAAAACTAAAAATAGAACTACCATATGACCCAGCAATCCCACTACTGGCATATACCTTGAGAAAATGATAATTCAAAGAGAGACATGTACCACAGTGTTCATTGTTGCACTATTTACAATAGCCAGGACGTGGAAGCAACCTAAGTGTCTATCAACAAATGAATGGATAAAGAAGATGTGGCACATATATACAATGGAATATTACTCAGCCATAAAAAGAAACAAAATTGAGTTATTTGTAGTGATGTGGATGGACCTAGAGTCTGTCATACAGAGTGAAGTAAGTCAGAAAGAGAAAAACACATACCATATGTTAACACATATATTTGAAATCTAAAAAAAAAAAGGTTCTGATGAACATAGGGGCAGGACCTGATAAAGACGCAGACTTAGGAATGGACTTGAGGACATGGGGAGGGGGTAGCTTAAGCTGGGGCAAAGTGAGAGAGTAGCATTGACATATACACAGTAGCAAATGTAAAATATATAGCTAGTGTAAAGCAGCCGCATAGCACAGGGAGATCAGCTCTGTGCTTTGTGACCACCTAGAGGGGTGGGATAGGGAGCGTGGGAGCAAGAAGCAAGTGGGGAGGGGATATGGGGATATATGTATAAAAATGGCTGATTCACTTCATTATACAGCAGAAACTAACACAACATTGTAAAGTAATTATACCCCAGTAAAGATGTTAAAAAAAATAAAAGAAATACAGTTCAGTGGCTTCTCCTCTCAGTTATCTTGGACAACATGAACATCACCATTTTACTTGATTTGAAATGTTAACATGAAATATAATAGAGAGTGGATCATTTCAGAGTAAGAAATCACATCTTGACAGCCAGCTGATGAAATTCTATAACAATAAAGATTAGATCACTTCCAATTCTCTTTACGAAAAGTTCTAGAAAAAATTGAATATGACTTTAATACTTCAAGGACAGTTTTCCTTTTTCTTTAGAAAAAGAAAGGTTATGAAAAGTGAGTGTGGGGGGCCACGATCATTATGATATTATGTAATGGTCAGGGTGAGCTTTGAAGTAACAGTATTTTCAAGAAAATTTATAATGTCATAGAGGAGTAGAAAAATGGCCACTTTATTTTCTCTTATAGTGATTAGTTTTCATTTATATTATGTGTGTCATTTGAAAATGTATAGTGTTTTCATAGTGTTTAGCGGGGAGAGAGAGGAGGGCAAATGGGGAGGGGGGCAGAAAAGAAAAAGTAGAGCAAAAAAGTGAAAGAAAAGGAAGACAAATAAGAAATCTAATTAAATTTAATGACACATTTCCAAGAAAAAGATACAGCCTTTAGCAACATCTGCAGTTTCAATTTCTAAACTGCAGGTGCTTACATACGTAGGTACTTACTTTTTTTTCTTTTTATTATTTGCCATTAATAGAAGAAGAAATAAAACAGATATAAGTATTTGTTAATTTCATGCAAACCATTTCAAATTACACAGAATGTTATAGAATGTATGCTTAATTACATAAGCAACCTTTCTATTAAAAACATCACTTTATTGCCCTCTATGAACATTTTATGAATCCATTTAGTTTATGGTTAAATTAAGAGGAAATGAAAGGCAGGGATAAACTACAAAGGATTCTTTCCTTATCTTTTAATCCGACTTCATTAAAACTGTAATTTAGTGCGATGTATATCTGAGCAATCCAAGAGTAGAGATGGGACAAAGCTACACTTGTATTAGTCAATCAAATGTTGACAAAGTAGTGTTTGGCTTTTGATGAATATTTAATATGCCAGAGAGCTCTCAAGATTCCACTTTAGCAGTGAGATCTGGAGCAGTTTTCAGCAGGGACTGAATTGCTGATCTGGCCTCCTGAGCTCCCTCTACCACTTTTCTCCCTCTGATACTCCTTAAGTTGCAGAGAGGTAAAGAAATACAACATCCTGTTGCCCAAACAGTCTCTTATGTGTGCTCAGTAAATGGAGACAATTAAGAAAAGGACTTGGGTACTGAGGCAATCCCCACTCTGGGGAAGGAGCAGGTTCCCCTTGGTTTGAGGAGTATGGCTACCCAGCAAAGGTTTCTGACTCCCTGGTAATGGCCTGAAGCCTTGAGGGCTTGATGGAAAGCCAGCATTTTTTCATGCTGCAGCAGAGAATTTGGCCCTGATTGGAACATCCCCTCCCTTGCCTCTTGATCAGCCCAAGTCAAGACAGTACTTGTGGGACAAGAACACAGGACTTTCACAGAGGTCTGGCCTTAGGGATTCCTACAATTCAGAGGGATTGGGAAAAGCAATGATTGGGAAGGCCTGGTGTGATTAACAAGTGACTGTCTGGTTAAAGTGGGAAATGGGGTAAAAAATCTTGGGGGTAAAAAATCAGGGAAGAATGAATTCTAAAACCCTCTGCCAAAGATGATGGAAATTATTAAACCATATATTGTTTTATTCAATTATTTTCTTAGGGTGAGTGCAAAGAGCACAGGTTTTGGTGTTTTGCTTACCTTTGGTATCCCAACAATGCCAAGTTTCAGTTTCCTCTTCTGTAATGTTGATAATATGTGTAACATGAGGTTATCATTAGGAGTAAAGTAATTAATTTTGTGAGAACATATGTAAGTTTTATAGAGTAAAACTGTAAAAGACTACATTAAGGTTAGATATTACTAAAGTTCAGAGACCAACATGGTGGCCATACAGCACCATGGGGTGCTTTGTTAAATGTTACGCACCACACCTGCCTCTCTTCCTTCTCCAGTGCTGATCTGTCCCTCTAGTGTCCTTCTCTCCTCTCTCATGAGCACCACTGCTCTAGTGACCCACTGTTATACTGTGTCTCATAAGTTTCTCAGAGTAGTAAAGAGGGTAAAAGAAATTACCTCCGGCAGTGAGAGCTAGAAAGCAGGGGCCGTATTTGTATCCCTAGTGCTTAGGTCGGTGTTTGGCTAAATACATATTTATTGAAAGGACGATTTGAGTGATAACACAGAAATTATTACCAGAAAGGTGAATTACTTCTACCACTACCGTACATCTGTTAAAAACTTGAAATACATCTTGAGTACAGCTCTGAAACAAAACTACAATAGGATAATGCTTTAACATGATCAAATGTCAACTGCTCAAATCGAAATCCAACTCAGTTCTTAGTGGTAAAATCCAAGAATTCCTCTTAAAGGAAAAAAAAAAGGCCATGGACATCAGTCATCAATTGCTACTATTATCTACTATGATTTTGAATGTGCTGCCCAAAGCAATAAATCAAGAAAGTGAAATATAATCATCAATATATTAGAAAGAAGGAGGAGAACATGGAAATTTTAGAAGAACAAGAGAGTTTAGCAAGATTAATAGTTCATAAAATAATGAAAAAATCACGAGCTTTCCTATAAGCCAAATACCACACAGATATTGCAATGTTTATTGGGAAAATATTCCATTCACAAAGGCTAGTTACACATAGGTTACCTGAGGATAAACTTGGAAAGAAATGTGCTGAATGTATATGAAGAAAACTGTAATGTTTTTCTGAGGAACATGAAAGGAGATGGGTAAGTGAAGAAGATTTAATTCCTACATAAGAAGTCTCAGTGTGATAACTATGTCTATGATCTCTAAATTAATCTCTAAATACAGTGTAATTGGAATTAAATTCCCAATGCTGTTTTTTTGGTGTTGGGTTACTGAAGACGACTTTAAAAAACACTTAGAATTATAGTATATGGCTAGTTTGGATGGTTCTGGACAAAGAAAATAACCCTTGCCTACTCATGTAATAACATGTATTTTAAAGCTACAACGATTTTACATTTGGTAGTGTATATATGTCCATGCTAAGATAGGGAAGATGGGAGGGAGAGGCAAGAGGGAGGAGATATGGGGATATATGTATATGTATAGCTGATTCACATTGTTATAAAGCAGAAACTAACACACCATTGTAAAGTAATTATACTCCAATAAAGATGTTAAAAAAAAAAAAAAGCTACAAGTAAAACAGTGCTACAGTGATGCAGGAAGAAGCACCCAAGTCAGTGGACCAGAGCAGAGGATATGGATAGACACACATTTTAATGTACAAATTAAATTCATTCTAATATGCCAATTAAACATAAATATGGTAGCATTTCAAGCAACAGCAAAAGGATAAATTATTAAATACCCAACCCAAAACAACTGGCTATCCATTTTGGAAAAAAAAGCTGGAATTCTCTTTCACATTTGATTGCCTACCCAAAAAATAAATTTCTAATGGATCAAATATCTAAATTTTAAAAAGAGATTATAACGAAGTGTGATTATTTCCACAAACCTAAAGTAGGGATAGAGTTTCTAAATATGACACAAAACCAAAAATCATAGAGAAAAAGACTGATATTTTTACTATAAAAATACGGAAGATTATATATAGTGAAAAATACAATAAAACTTGAAAATACTAACTAGAAATTGTTTGCAAGAACAAAAGTATTATTATTTTTTAAAATAACAGCTGTATTGGGCTTCCCTGGTGGCGCAGTGGTTGAGAGTCCGCCTGCTGATGCAGGGGACACGGGTTCGTGCCCCGGTCCGGGAAGATCCCACATGCCGTGGAGCGGCTGGGCCCGTGAGCCATGGCCGCTGAGCCTGCGCGTCCGGAGCCTGTGCTCCGCAACGGGAGAGGCCACAACAGTGAGAGGCCCGCATACCGCAAAAAAAAACCAAACCAAACCGAACCAAACAAAAAGCTGTATTGAGATATAATTCACATGCTAAAAAATTTATTCTTTTAAATTATATAATTCAGTGGTTTTTAGCATATTGATAGAGTCATGTACCCATCACTACAATCTAATTCCATCTCATCACCCCTAAAATAAACCCTGTACCCCTAAGCAGTCACTCCACATCCCTCCTTCCCCTGTCCCTGGTAATCATGAATCTACTTTCTGTCTCTAGATTTGCCTATTCTAGACATTTCTTACAAATGGAATCATACAGTATGTGGCCTTTTATGTCTGGCTCCTTTCACTTAGCACAAAATTTTCAAGGTTCATGGTTCATCCATGTCGTATCACATATCAGTACTTTATTACTTTTATGGCTGAATCATATTCTTTTGTATGGATAGACCATATTTTGTTTATCCATTCATCAGTTGATGGATGTTTGGGTTATTTCTACTTTTTGGCTATTATGAATAATAGTGCTGTGAACATTTATGTACAAGATTTTGCATGGATATATGCTTTCATTTCTCTTGGGTATATACCTAAGAGTCGAATTGCTAAGATAACCCTACATTTCATTTTTTGAGGAACTGCCAAACTGTTTTCCACATTGGCTTCATAATATTCTATTCCTACCAGCAATGTATGAGGGTTCTAATTTCTCTTTGTGCTCACCAACATGTGTTATTGTCTGTCTTTTTGATCATAGCATCTTAGTGGGTGTGAAATAGAATCTCACTGTGGTATTGCTTTGCATTTTTTAATGACTAAAGATGTGGAATATCTTTTCATGTGTTCATTGGCCATTTGTATATTTTCTTTGGAGAAATTATTCAAGTTCTTTTGCCCATTAATAAATTGGGTTATTAGGCTTTTTAATTAATGAGTCATAAAAGGTTTTTATATATTATGGATGAAAGCCCCTTATAAGGTATATGATTTGCAGATGTTTTCTCTCATTCCATGGGTTGTCTTTTCACTTTCTTGATGGTGTCCTTTGAAGCACAAATGTTCAAAATTTCAGTGAAGTCCGACTTACCTATTTTGTATTTTGTTGTTTGTGCTTTAGTGTCGTGTCTAAGAAACCATTGCCTAATCCAAGGCGACAAGGCATTATGTCTTCTTCTAAGAGTTATAATAGTTTTAGCTTTTACATGTAGGGCTATGATTCATTTTTGAGTTAATTTTATACGGTGTGATGTAGGGGGTCCACGTTCATTCTTTTACAAATGAAAGGACTAATATTCTTAATATATTAAGTGCACTTCAATAATAAAAAATGCAAATATGCCAATAATAAAAAGGCAAATGGGGCTTCCTGGTGGCGCAGAGGTTGAGAGTCCGCCTGCCAATGCAGGGGATGCGCGTTCGTGCCCCGGTCCGGGAAGATCCCACATGCCGCGGAGCGGCTGGGCCCGTGAGCCATGGCCACTGAGCCTGCGCGTCCAGAGCCTGTGCTCCACAACGGGAGAGGCCACAACAGTGAGAGGCTCGCGTACTGGAGGGAAAAAAAAAAAAAAAAAAAAAGGCAAATGATATTGAGCAGGTAATTTCGGCCAATTGACCTATAAAAAGGTAACAGTTTCATTAGTAATCAAAATGCAAATTAAAACAATGAGTTATTTATATTCAATAATGTTGGCATTAATTATAAAGAATGATAAAATCAAAAGTTGAATATGTATGGGCACATGAGCGTTCTTGTGTATATTGGTGGGAACAATTTGACACTATGTATTTGAATGTAAGATGTGCTTATCCTTTCAACCAGAAGGCCCACCTCTGTGAATTACTTCTTTTAAAAAGAATTAGGCAACTGCCCATAAATGTATGTATACTTAAGTCTATTTATGATAGCAATAAATTTCAAACAGCCTAAAATATCTATTAACAGGAGAATATTTAAATTATGGTGCATTCAGTCACTGGAATACCATACAACTATTTAAAGTGATGAGATGTTAACATTTTGTACATAGAAATACATCTACTATATACTAATATAAAAAGATAAGCTGTAGAACCTCTTATTTCATACGTTTTCATTTTTGAAAAACAAAACCAAAACGAGGAGGGTGTGCGTCTGTGTATAAATCAAAATGTTAAAATCCCTAAGTTTTTAAAACAGGTAATTGTCTTTCTTCTACACACTTCCATGTACTATCAGAAGTATTCTTCTTTCATTGAGTAGGGATTAATTTTATTTGCAGCCAAAACTTAATCTTAAGAAAATCTAAAACCTTGTAAAACTTTTCAATATGTTCCCACATAATGATGCACACATAAACCTACCCCATCTTCCCTCCTCTCCAAAAAAGAGAGAAAGAAAACTGGGCCATTACTTTTGTTTGTTTGTTTTTTGCGGTACGCGGGCCTCTCACTGTTGTGGCCTCTCCCGTTGCGGAGCACAGGCTCCGGACGCGCAGGCTCAGCGGCCATGGCTCACGGGCCCAGCCGCTCCGCGACATGTGGGATCTTCCCGGACCGGGGCACGAACCCGTGTGCCCTGCATCGGCAGGCAGACTCTCAACCACTGCGCCACCAGGGAAGCCCAAACTGGGCCATTATTTAGCGTTGGACTGAAATGTTATTCTTATCTCTACTAATTGATTTGGCTATTTCAGGGAGGGTTTTTTATTTTGCCAGATTTATCTAGATTATTGTATTAATTTTCTACTTTCCTTTATGAAAATATAAGTTCAAAGAGTAAGAGCCATCTTACAGGCATCATTTTTCCCTCCATGAAGTTTCTGGAAGTTGTCAGAAAGTGAGTTGTTTAATGGTGGGTTCTTTTCTCTTTTTCCATAAAAATAGTGACATATATGAACCTTTACATAGAGGACCAAAAATGTGTTATGTTATTGATTATGACATAAATAACAGCTCTAGCCAATGTCATAAATTAAAATATGTAAATATGCATCTTTATATTTACTTTAAATAGCAAAATTATATTTCAGCTCCTATAAAAATAGCATGCAAATATTTTTATTGATTACACAAAAGGCCCTGAAGTGCTATAAAATGAATGTATAGCTTATAAAAATACAATCCATCAGGACATAAATTACAGTTAGCTAAAGCTAATGGGCTAGCTACAGTAAACATTAAACTCTTGATTAACAATTGTACACCTGCTTTAGAATTCAGAAGTTCTTCTGGAGGATTATTTCAACAGACTGTGTCTTCTTTTAAAAAGGTGTACATGAAAAAAAAAAAAAAGGTGTACATGGAAATATGAAATAAGAACTTTTTACTCTTAATAATAAATTCATGGAGCTATATTCAAAAATGTTCCATCCGTCCTTTTCTTTAAACATACACACACATTGCATCACAGTCATTTTGGGGAAGCACTGACAAACACTGTGCTGTAAGTGGGGGATTAGAAAGTAGGAATATCTCGCATTAGGTTTTCTGGCTTTTCCTCTGTTTTCTTTTCTCCCCTAGATGTTTCCTTTCCTTTCCTACTGGACTGATGTTAAATGTAAGAGGGCAACTTAAGCTACATGTGTAGGTATGGCTTGGACAGACAGCCACTGCTCTCTGTTTCTGGTAACTTATGTTTCCAGGATTCAGTTTTCTGATATGTTAATAAAAAGAGTGCCAAATAGCTAAGGTCTTTTTAGAGGTAATTTGGTATAGTGGAAAGAGCACTGTATAGAGACAAATGAAGCTGGGTTTATATCCCAATTTCTTGGAAACATTACCTCGATGAGTTTTAATGTTCTTATGTATAAAATAAGAACAATGCCAATCCTAATAGGGTTGTTAAAGACTTAATGATATATCACTGGCCAAGCACTACCATAGTGCTTGGCACATAGCAGGCTTGCAATAATTATTAGGTCTCATGTTCTTTTACCTAAATCCTATTGAGGTAGGAGATAGATAGGCTCCAGGACTGGACAGCTGGTATCTGTCAAGTGGAGTAAAATTGAAGCTCTGCTTCCCCCAGACACTCCAAAGACAAAGCTAGTGGCAGAAGCTGAGCTCTGCTGAAGTAAAGAGATAAGATGACCACTCCTGAGGTCAAGGAAAACGTCCCTGTCTGCACATGCACAGGAAGGTTCCTTGAAGGTCAAAAAGGGAGGGGGTGCCACCCCATAATAAGTGTGTAATACCCCCAAAGGTCTCTGCAGTGGGATCCATCTTAGCAAAAAGTTGCGCACACATGTTTGGGAGGGTCCTAGAATAGGTCAGGTGTGGGAAAAGAAACGAGATAATTGGTCAAAGGTAAACGAAGACCCAGAAGGACTGTCCTATATAAGGCATTTAAATCACCTCTTTACTGGCTCCCCCTCGTTAGGAAGGATGCCCACACCCTTTCTCTCTGGGTGTGTATTTCTGCCTTGCTTCAGTCTTAAATAACTGTTTCTCTGTGTGCTCTCCCATATGTTGTGCGGGGTCTCTAATAAATAATAAACTTTGTACCTGTGTTTACAGTTTTTGCCTCCTTGAAACATTT
Source organism: Pseudorca crassidens (assembly GCF_039906515.1). Lineage (NCBI taxonomy): Eukaryota > Metazoa > Chordata > Mammalia > Artiodactyla > Delphinidae > Pseudorca > Pseudorca crassidens. The sequence goes on along the minus strand of NC_090296.1, from coordinate 90,985,584 downwards.
TTGCTTTCAAACAAGGTAAGAACCAGGGAACTTTGCTTCTAGCCTCTAGCCCCTGGTGGACTAGCCGCTAGGTACAATTCCTGGACAGGGAACTAAGATCTTTCTTCAGGACCACTCACTTCTGTCTCTCTGAGATCATTATGATTACATAGGGATTAGTTTCAGAGATGAACTATAAGTGCTCATTGAATAGTAGTGAATAAAAGGAGAAGTGAAATAAAGGCCTTTCAAAGGCTGGCATAGGCTTACCCTACTCATCATCTCTGGTCTGGGTACAGAGTAGATGTTCAATAAATTATATAGATAATTAGCAAAAAAAGCAATTTAGTAATTACTCTTTTTTCAGATTCTCCCTCTTTCATAATCATAGTCACTTCCCTTGTGCCTGCCTTTGCTCTCACAGCCATTTTTAAACTTCATTGAATGATACAGTGGACAATGTCACAGCTACTACTCTGGGGGTAGTGGTAGGCCTGGAAAACCATATATTAGGGACCCAGTTAGTCTCTAGTTCATGGGAGGCAAGTAAGTATTATGTATTATGCCAACTCTGATAGTGACTACGTGGGATGCTGCACTGGCAAAGATGCTATGGCTACAGAAAGAAGCATGGGGAAAGAGTACTATGATTGATTAGTTATGCCTGCCATGGGTGCAGCAAGAAGGACTAGATGCTTGTGTTCCATGTATTTCTATTTCACATGTGTGAAACAGCTAAACCAGAGGGAAAAATGGAGGAAGGGAAAAAGTAACAGGTGATTTACAGACAGGAAGGGAATAATCAAGTTTATAAATGTTTCTCATTTAGTAGATTCACATTTTTAGGTCCCATCCACATCAAAAAAAAATTCATTTCCCTCTTGAGAAGTTTTCCTTGGTAGGAAGATTTTAATAGCCATGCCTTAAAGAAGTCTTAAGAAAGTTTTATTTTTTATTGCTAGAGGTTTTATAGTAGAAGCAAAAAGCATTTATAAAATTTTGTTCTTGCCATTGGAGAGTTCGATTATTTTGTCTGTTAAAAAATACCTTAGTTTACACTGGCCCTCTTTTTCTCATTTTCTCATCTCTTCCATTGGTTACATAAAGATAGAGGCAGAACATCTTAAATAGTTTGCATTTAAATGTTTATTGATCATCCCCTCGACTTCATCATGAGCACTGTCCAAATATTAAATTTCGTGGATTATGCAAAAAATGTGTAATCCCAAAGGGATCTCACCAAACCCATAGTTTAATAATAAAAAGTAGTTATTTTGAGGGGAAATGAAAAAGTGCACATAGTTTCTACATGCATATGTTAAAGGTCAAGTGATTTTTGATAGAACAGATTGAAACCTGAATGGATTCTAAAGATCATCTATGACCAAGTCTTCTAATTTACTAATGGGAAAACTGAGGCTCAGGGAAGTGAATGATCCTTTGGCCTTAGTGAGTGAGGTAAGCATCATATTGAAATGGAATCCAAGTTTCTTGGCACTAAGTCATAACATTTGCTACCAAATGTTACTGCCCCTGAAAAGAGCTGTGTCAGAAATAAGATGGTAAGTATATGCAGTAAGATGCTAGGAGGCTTATCTAAGGGAAAGGGGTAGGTAGGTTAAGGTGGAAAAATGAAGAAGGTTTAATCACTGTTACACATAAAATTAGATTAATTAGAATTAATCTCAAGTCAGCAGAGCTTCTCAATATAGGAAGAAAGATTTTGAAAGAGACTGAGGGACATTTGAAAAACAATGGGCTAAAGGGATTTTGGAGTCTGAATTCTAACAAATGTAGTTTATTGGATTATTATCTGAAAATAAGTAAAACTAGGATCAACCTTGGAATCCAATGAGTGTTAGCCAATAATCAGCCAATGGGAAAACCTCTCCCACTAGCAAATGCCACAACCTTTGCTAGTGGGAGACGAGAAAAGGCAAGAGGTTAACTAGGGCAGCAACCCATCACTGTGGGCACTCTGGGTGTCCTGAGAAGTTCACAGAGGAAGGCAAGGCAGGATTTGCTCTTTTTAGGAGAGTAGGGTAACTGCTAACCCTCAGAGTACATATCAGGATACCTCTGCGAACAGTCATGGCCTTCCTGTGCTTCTCTGCTATGGCAGCGAGGAGAGATACTCAGGTCCCTACACCCTGTTCTCTCGTCTCCAGCAAATTCACAGACTTGCATTGCCCTTGCCTTTCCTGCACAAGGGGAGTGCTGCTGACACACCGTAGCATGTTCTTTAAAACCTGGGCCTGGTGTGAGAGTGAAGAGAAGCAGTAAATACATCCTCTTCCTATTTGGTAACTGGATAATTTTATAAAATTTATTAGACACTTATGAAGTGACAAGCACATTATCACATAGTAATAGGGGCCTGGGTAGGACTAACAAGGTGATAATGATTGATTATTATGATAATGATAATAATAGCAGTTTCCATGTATTGAGTCCCTATTGTGTCAAGTACTTAAACAGATACTTCACAAATGTTAGTCTTTATAACAAATCCATGAGAGAGGCATTATTATCACCAGCATTGTATATACATCCATGAGATGTGTAGGCTGTCCCTAGAGCAGTGGTTCTAATGCCATGTCTGTCACTACCTGTGTGACTTAGAGAAAATAACTGAACCCTTGGAGTCTCAGATCCTTATGTGCAAAATGGGAGTATCAATTCCCACGTGGTAAGGTTGTGGGTGAAGTGCCTTTCACAGCACTTGGCCTCCAATAAGCTGCAGAGCAGATGTCAGATCTTTACCATGGCTCCATCCTTTCTCTTCATCTTGGCAGCAAGAGAAGTCACTAGGAGCTTCTGCCAAGTTTTCTCACCACAGAGAACCCCTCTTGCTTCCCCCTCCCTCCCCTACTTCTAAAAATAGCTGCTGAGAGTTGCAGTCCCTGAAAGCAAGGTCTACAGTGTGTTGTTGAGGCTGAGAGAAACCCCTGAAAGTCCCGCCTCCATCCTGAACTTAGCAAGTGGTCTCGTCGCTCAGGAGACGTTCAGAATTTCAGTGTCAGGTCACGTAACTTTGACTCTGGGGATGGGTGGAGACTGCAGAACGTCCAACCAACACCTGGAGGAGATAATATAACCTGGTGGATTTGAAGGCTGAGTTATCTGAAGAGAGTTTGGCTTGAAAGCACGTTTTTAAGTCCCTAGTAAAAGCCTGGGAAAAGTGGAGTTCAGATCACCCTCTTAATCCAGCATCAGCTGATATCAAGGAAGCACACTGGAGGTGAGTGAAGAGAAGGCTTCTCTTGTGCTAAGGAAAAATATATTTCCTAGTGGGTAAAGGACAGAATTAAACATTGTAGATATGCACGCACACTTGTAAATATATTTATGTTCTCTTTTGCAACAAATGTTTGCAAATGTTTACTAAAACTACCAGTGACGTGATCCTAACAATATATTTCTGAAACTTATGCTTACTGGATATACTGATCGCATACTGGTTGCAAAAATGTCAGCTTAGTTTATCACAGATCAATAACTCATTACATGTTCCAGAATATACAAAAATCCAGTATGAATCAACTTACTGTCACATCCAGGCATTCAAATCCCACACCGATATGAACCTTCACTCATGTGACTTCATTTTATCTTCCTGTACTAGCTTTGGGGATTAAAATACATTTTATCTTTTGTTAGATAGAAAAATAATAAATGTTATGTTTAGATTTCATGTGGAAATTTTGACAGTTGAAGGGAAGGCATCAGATGATGATAAGAATTAAGAACTTCATTTAACAAGACCTATAAATGTGTGTGTGTGTGTGTGTGTGTGCGTGCGTGCATATGTGTGCACACAACTCCTCTCTTCCTAGTTAGAAGTTATCAGGGCTTCATAATTCATATTAGCAAATCTCTTCCAGCTGATTTTAGCTGAGACCATTCATGGCACCTTGCAAGGGAATGAAGGTTCCCAAACTGTCCCTACATTGTTAAACCACATAACCTGTTAGGGCCTGAAAGAGAACTTCACTGAAGGGAATATAATTTACATGGCTATGCTAGCAAGATTCTTAAAGGCAAACAGGAAGAGGAATACGTACTTCTTTTTCCTTTTCTTGATTTGAAAAAGTAGGTTTGGCATTGGTATTACAAATCAGCTTGAGTCCACAGAAGTTTGATTTACATTTGGACTCAGATGAGGGACTTCACTGAGAAGAGGCACCAAACATGTATGGACCACCAGTGGCTAGGCAATTTGCTTGTCTGCTAGGCAATTTACTCGTCTGCGTAACTTAGGTTTTAAGCCCTGGGGGCATGTGTCAGGCACAGTGTTGCCATTTAATGAATAAATCATCTCCATCAACATTAACAATTTTTGCCTAAGGCAATGCCCGACTCAAAAGCCTATCCTGTTGGGGGCTTTGGATCCTCTTCCTGTAACTGGCATACATCACTATCTCAGTAACTGCAACACAGACTCTAATTGGACACAGATGTATTTTAATTTCCAACCTTCTCTGCCATGACCTTTCATCTTTGTCACTTTCTTATAAAAATGATTCTGATTGGAGAAAAGCCGTCATACTCTTCCTATGCCCTGCTGCAAACAATAACTTGCAGCTGACTGGCCACAACAGACACATGCGTTGATCTTTTCACAGCTGGGTTATTTGTACTCATGTGAGCCTAGGAAAAATATTGCCATTGGTATCAGGTGAGTGAATGCACAGCTCAACCACAGGCCTGGAAACCTCAGTATGGATGGCCAGAAGAAGGAGGCTTGGGTTTCTTCTAAGCAGCCCTTGAGTTAGCTGGAGACGGGCATGTGAGGGGGGGCAGGGGAGAAGACTTTTTCTTGGAAGTTTGCTTATTTTGCAATTAAGAAAGGGGCTAAAAACTCTCTTCTAAATTTATGGTTTGGTGAGTTGGAGGTAGAGAGGAGAAGTCTCAAGTTTTTAAACTGGGATCTTTTGACCCGGAGATGTCCATGGAACAGAAAGGTAGACCATGCACTCTCTGATATTAAACACAAAATTTTGTGCACATATACATTTTTGTTGGTGGAAAAGGTCCGTAATTTTTCAGATTCTCATGAGCTGTCATCATGTAAAACAGCAGTCGCTAACCTTTTTGGCACCAGGGACTGGTTTCGTGGAAGACAATTTTTCCATGGACAGTGGAGGGTGGGGGAATGGTTTCGGGATGATTCCAGTGCGTTACATTTCCTGTGCACTTTATTTCTATTATTATTACATTGTAATATACAATGAAATAATTATACAACTCACCATAATGCTGACAGGAGGCAGAGCTCAATTCTATTGCAATTGGTCTGGAGTGCCCGGGCAGTCAGATTTTCTTACAAAACTCTCCAGGTGATTGTAGTAATGTGCAGGCATAGCTGAGTAACTGTGGTGGAGCAACAGGAGGGTCACGGTGATAGTGGGGGTAGGGAATGTATTGAGATAGAAGACCCCTTTCACTTTCAATGATTTATCCATCTCATTTTTTCTTCTATCCCAGGTGATGAACAACTGCATTAGTTTGCTAGGTCTGCTATAACAAAGTACTACAGAGTGGGAGGCTTAAACAACAGCAATTTGTTGTCTCACAGTTCTGGAGGCCAGAAGTCCAAAATCAAGGTGTCAGCCGGGTTGGTTCCTTCCAAGGGCTGTGAGAGAAGGATCTGTTCCGGATCTCTCTCCTTGGCTTGTAGGTGGTGGTATTCTCCTCATGTCTAATCACATTGTCTTCCCTCTGTGCACACCTCTGTGTTCAAATTCCCCTTTTTATAAGGATGCCAGTCATATTGGATTAGGGCCCACCCGAAATGGGCCCTCATTTTAACTTGATTACCTCTGTAAAGGTTCTACCTCTTTATAGGTCACATTCTGAGGTACTGGGGGTTAGGACTTCAACATATTAATTTGGCAGGAGTTGGGGTTTGAACACAATTCAATCCATAACACTAATACTGTTCTTTATAAGGCAGCAAATATCCTTGGGAGGAAGACTCTTTCAGCAGATTTTCCATTCAAACCAAAGCCTTTTATAATTGTAGAAAACCAATCTTTTGTAAATATTGTCTTCTTTGCCTATGATTGCAGATTGCACTTTTCATAAGATGCTTTTGAGGCAGAGCAGTGAGATACAGAATGAGGTCCCAGGGTCACTGCTACACGACTAGAAAATAGATGGTCATTGTTATGCATTGTGATGGTCACATCTGAAACTGGACCCCAAGAAAACTTGAACACCCTTTCCAGTTCAGCCAGCCAAGAATCTTTCTGACAGGTTTACATGACTCTACTTTCCTCTGAGCATTGGAGAGTCAGGTATAATGTGTTTTTAATGTAACGTGACAATATTTAAGGTGCTAGACAACCTTGTTTTCACAGCTTAACTCTCTGTGCTCAAGGAATGCTGTGTTTGCAGCATGCCTAGGGATTTTTCTAAGCAGAGAAATTTGTGTAATCACAAGTGGACCTTAGCAAGATCATTACCAGGGCAGCAGAGTGGTGGCTGGCATGGAAGATGTGGGAAAGCAAAGGTGGTAAGTGAGTGTACATCCAATATTCTGATATGTTCACGGTGGAGGAGGGAAAACTCCGTGGAAATAACACTTTCAACTATGAGCAGAATTAAGTTAAGGGCTGGGGTGGGGTGCATTTCTAACACCACCCGTGACTTAGATGAATGGCTAAAGCTGAGCAGAAATCTAGATGGTCATTAATTAAGAGGAAAAAAAATCTGTGAATAAGCTTTCTGAAGAGTTTTGGCTATTCAGTACAGGTAGCTCTTAAATTCTTCACTGTGTTCCAGTCACTCTGGCCATCTTTTTTTTTTCTCAAACATCTCAAGCATCTTAAGGTTTTTGCCATTTCTGTTCCTTCTGCTAGAAATGCTTTTCCTCTGGCTCTTTGCACAAAACAATCCTTGTCATCCTTTGTGTTTCATGGTAAATGTCAACTCTTGAATGAAGTTTTCTTTTACCATTCCATCAACATATGCTCCCTCTCCCACTTTTCTTTTATAAGAGTTTCACATTTTATATGTTTCCATTTGTTTACTGGTTTTTCTTTCACTAGAGAGTAAGTTCCACGAAGGCAAGGACTATATGCCCAGCACCTGGCCTCTGGTTGGCACTCAATATAGACGTTTTGAATGAATAAATGAGTGAATGAATGAACCAACCAGTCTAATAAAGGTTTCATGAATATGGACAGCTGACCAATGTTGGACTGGAACAGAGACATCTACTCAGTCTCCCATCAGACATGGTTAATACTTTTTATTAAGTACCTATTATGGGCCCAGCCCTACATGGGAACCCTATATTTATAATGTCTAATATTCAACTCAATCTGCAAGATATATACTACTATCACTATGTTGTCGAAGAGAAGGTTAATAACTTCTCCAAGACCACATACCTATGATTCAAACCAAGGATGATCTGACACATCATTCTCATTTTATCATGAGAGTAACTATTGTTCCTTAATTCAATGTATTCCCCTGCGACTGCAGACTAAAGCACCAAGTGACAATGACAAAGGTGCAAGAAGTGTTTACACTTCCTATCACCTTCAGTAAATATAGATACAAATGAGAAAGAGCATGGTTCAGCTTCTCTGCCTTCCCTTTGTTTCAAACACCCTGAGGTGCACAGTGGTTACTATGATGGGTTACATAGGCTTTTGAGTATCATCCTGGAACTCTAGCTTTTAAAAAATAATGGTTCAAAGGGAGAAACAGTAACTTTTACAGTGGAGAAACCTGGGAGACACCACTTTAACCAAGGGATCAAGGTTAACATCATCAGTAATAAGACTTTTTTTTTTTTTTTTTTTTTTTTTTTTGCGGTACACGGGTCTCTCACCGTTGTGGCCTCTCCCGTTGCAGAGCACAGGCTCCGGACGCGCAGGCTCAGCGGCCATGGCTCACGGGCCCAGCCGCTCCGCGGCATGTGGGATCTTCCCGGACCGGGGTACGAACCCGTGTCCCCTGCATCGGCAGGCAGACTCTCAACCACTGCACCACCAGGGAAGCCCAGGAATAAGACATATTGACATCAAGTACTGTATCTTCTGATATGATGCTCTGAGATGGACTCAATATTGCTTCTTTGGTATTTTTGAAAAAAATGCATAACCTCATTTTAATCATGAGACAACATAGATAACTCCAAACAGGTGCATTCTAACAAATAATTAGCCAGTACTCTTCAAAAGTGTCATGTGGTCAGTAGGAACCGTCTGAGATTACAGGAGTCTAAGGAGGATCAAGGCAGACCCTGGATTGCCTCCTGAACCAGAAGAAGGTTAGTGGGACAGCTGGTGAAATTCCAATAACAGAGCAGTTACTAGTACTATTGTATCAATGTTGATTTCGGGGTTTGGATTATTGTTCTATGGTTATGTAACATGAGGAGGGAAGTTGGGTGAAAGGTATAATAGAAGTCTGAGTATTTTTGTAACTTTTTAAAGTTCAAAATTATTACAGATGTAATGTTAAGAAACAGCATAGTTTCTACAAAAAACAAAAACAAAAAAAGATCTTCCAATTTCTAAAAACTAACACTGAAAGAAAAACCTACAGAGGGAATTTAGAATGAAATTTGCTTGTAATTTGGGAACTCTAAGTTTGGTGCCACTGGGACCCAAAGTCTGTTTAGTGGATTCTGAAGGTACAGTTTGGTAGTGCTTTGTTATTATTGTGTTTCTTAGACGAGGAATGAAGAAAAATAACTTGTGGAGTCTACAGGATATCTCTACACATATGAATGGAAATGGAGAGTCTTCGATCCCTCACCCTCACCCCTGCTATTCTTGGGAAAATGAATTCCTTGTGGAGAATGTGGATAAAGTCTGGAATCAAGCTAGGAAGTGGATACTAATTGTCTATGTGACAACTATAACATCTCTAAGATTTGTGGTTCCTCTTTTCTCCATCTATCCTGAAAGACTAATTCAAATGCTACCCCTTCCCTATCTTTACCATACACAGCACACTTGAAATACCCCAGGAAAAGGTTCACAATCATTTAACTATGAGCCAGACTCTGGAAACAGTGACTTCTCAAAGCCACGAGGGAGAATCACCTAGGTTCTGAGGCTTCTGAGCTTTACCATAGACACAAGTTGTTCCATATTGTAGCCAGCCTATACCTCATAAATGGGCAAAGCGCCATGCATGCAGATGGGTAGCACAGAGTGTAACTGATGGAGGGAGCCAGCACCTCTGTATGACAGTAACACTCCACTTAATAAGGAATGGAGGCATATGGCCATGGAGGAGCTTTTAACAGCAGAACCAGCCCCCCCAGGCAGTATGTTTCAGGGAAACACTTTGCTCTAAAGCCCTGCTTTCCCTGCCCCCTAGCAAATCTCCTGCTGCCCAGGAAACCCCTGAGGACTGTGAATAGAAAAGAGATGATGATGAACAGGATTTATGCATATAGAAAAGCTGTGTGCTCCAGGAAGCTCATTTCATCAGACTATTGTGGAGGCTGAGACTTTGAGTAGAGGCATGCCAACGAGAAGGGGCAGGAATGGAGTCAGGACCTTGCTCTGAAATATGCAGTCAGCTCATTTCCCGAATAAGTTGGCAGTGCGGCGGCAGGTTGGTGGCGGGGCCAGAGAAAATTAGGCATCTTAGAGGCCAAATCTCCCCTTTTGCTAGAGCTTTTAGGTTGATGGGGGTTCTTCGTTGAAGGCTCTTCATTTTATCCAATGCCCAGGGCAAGCCCTTACACTGTGATATTAGGAAAAAGATACTGCGGAAAGCAATCCAGGCGTCTGCTTATCTTCTAATGTTCTTCCCAATCACCTCAATGAACTGGAAGCTGACCTTACAAGGCCAGGACCCCTACTCTAAGATATAACCAGTTGGCTAAGCCTGACAAAATTCTCTGGGAGTTGCCATCTGATTGGTATAATTTTATATGTGCTCATTTGGGAAGGAACCAAACCAATTTTTACTATGGAATTCAGTTACATGCTGTCTGAGACTGTCTTCCTAGAGCAACGTTCAGGATTTCAGCCTTTTTTGAACACGTCAGCAGGGCCTAGAGATGTTCCAACTATCCACATAAAAATGAAATTCAAAGGGGTGACTAAAATTAGAAGCATACATTTGAAAAATCTGAATATAAGTGTAACTGTTGAGCATGATGAATGTGAACAAATATCACCGATACACTTTGCAATGTAAAGTCTAAGCTGATATCACCCACCAATTTGGAGCCCCTCCTCTTCCTGGGTGGGTCTTCGAGCAATATTAAATCCATTAAAATATTTGAATCATTGTCATGATTCAAAATGGCTTATCTATGACTCAACTGGTGTACACCTTTTTTGCCATCGTGCACAATTAGTCAAGACTCATTTCCTTTGCCTCCCCAGAAGTCCTCTTTGTTTTTTAAAGTCCTTTCATCCAACCAAAACATGTGTGTGATAAATCTGCATAACTGAAGTGTATTCGTTATATATGAATAGAAAGTGTAGCCAGGAATATTAGCAAAACCTTCACAGAATTTAAGGACCTTAGCAAACATTTTGTCAACCTCTCATATTTCAGTGAGGAAACTGAAGCACAGTCTGGTGAGGTTACACTATTAAATGGTGATTTATAAAATAAGTCTTCTTCTGGTTGCCCACTAAAATTATGTTGCCTCATATATGTCTCTCTGTCATCCCCAGTCAGTGTAAATCATCTCAAGGTTGGAAATACATTAAAGGTTTGTTAACCTACCCATCCATCTGATCCATCTAACCTACCACAAAATTCTTACCAGGTCTTCACCGAGCCGATGCTTAAATGCCCCCAGTGACAAGGAATGTACTACCTCCATGACTTTAACGAATAATTGTGAAATAAATGAATACTTTTATTATTTTTCATCATAATCATTAAAATAATTTTAATCCAGCTTCTATCTGATTATATTTTTAATATTTGAAGAAGAGTCATCTTTTATTTACACTGGACATTCATGCTTGCTTCAGTAACTCTTAGGTTTTATCTTGGTTTTCAGTCTCTTCATCACCACCCTCTCTTCTGAATCTGCTTCTAGTGTGGTACCCAACAGTTAGCATGATGCTCAGCATGGTCTGATCAGCCTCAAGAAGAACAGAACTCTCCACTGTCTTAATTTGGAAGCAAATACTGTATTCATGCATCCTATCATTACTTCATGTTTGGTAGCCACATTGTGTTGTTGACTCTGTGAACTTAGTGTGTGTATATTCAAGCTCTATTTCCTATATATTCTACCTCTAATACTCTGGCCTCCTTTAATCCCATGGCTTTAGTCATCATGTACATGTTGACTCTCAAATACATAGCTCAGTCAATGAGCTTAGATCTCCCTCATGAGTTCCTGATTCTTATGTCCAACTGTACTTTCGTCATCTGTACTTCGA